>NC_092749.1:11639332-11951832 GCF_047496795.1 Chiloscyllium punctatum | reverse complement strand
CGCACACACTCACACACACACTCACACACACAGACTCACACACACAGACACACACACAGTCACACACTCACACACTCACACACACACAGACACACACAAACTCACACATACACACTCACACATACACAGACACTCACACGCACACACACTCTCACACACATGCACTCACACACATACACAGACACACACTCACACACTCACTCACACACACACACATACACAGGCACACACACACACACACTCACACGCAAACACACACTCACACACATACATAGACAGACACACAGGCCCACACACAGGCACACAATCACACACAAACACAGATACACACAAACACAGACACACATACACACACACAGGCCCACATACAGTCACATACTCACACACACAGATACACACACATATACACATGCACACACACAGGGATTCACACAGACACAAATGCAAACATATGCACACACATTTAAACACGTATGCACACACACAATTACACACTTGCACACATGTACACACACATATACATACAAACACATATGTACACATTTGCACACATGCAAACAAATATACACATACATTTACATACACACACATGCACACAGGCACACACAGACATATATGCACACACACATATACACAAACACATCTATATGCATGTACACCCCCCCACACACATACACACATTTACACACATATAGAAACATACACACACACATACGTACACAAGTACACACATACACACCCATACACATACATACACATGTACACACATACACATCCACACAAATATGCACTCACATATGCACACATACACACTCATACACACACACATACACATGCATATATCCACATACATTTGCACATGTACAAATATACAACCCCCCCACACACATACACAGATATACACACATGCCCACACATACATGCCCACCTATGCACACATATACACACACATAAATCCACTCACATATACATGCCCACAAACATATACCTGCATACGTGCACACACATACACACATACACAGTCATATACATACACACATACATACATATGCCAATACTCATGCAGACACACAACTATGGGGCAGCCTAGTAGTTTGTTCAGAGGTTGCTTTAATCCCTCTCTCTGACAGTGACAGTGCCCTCTCTCCAAGGCTGTGGAAACTCTGACTGAGGTTAGCTCCTCAGGGACAAGCCTGCCTCCCTGAGCTGGATGCAGAAGTGGACTAAATACTGTGGAAACATTAAACACAGCAACTGTTCAAAAGGAAAATATTGTAAACTTCAGGTGTCAGTATAATCTATGCTTATAAATCTTATGATTAAGGCAATTCCAACACGTCTCATTGGCGTGCAGCAGAGTCCACTCTCCAATGGTATTCATGATGTATTAACTATTTTGGCACAAACCCCATGTAAGTTGTTGTGAAAATACTTGTACAGGCTCACACTTTTGGTTCAATTAAATTGTTTCCCATTCCCATGCATGCTTGCATGCCCAGATAGTCTTGTGATTGTTTGTGTAAATATTTGCAGGGTGATTTCCCCATTTCAACACTTCAGCTTTTTAGGGCTACTTGCAGAATCCTTCACTGGGCGGTATTGCATGGCACACATCTGAAGTTTCTTCAGCCCAAGGATATGCAAGTTCTGGGCCTCCTCCACAACCAAATCCAAGCCACCCGCCGACCGGAGGAAGAACGCCTCATCTCCCACCTTGGGACCCTCCAACCACCCGACATCAACATTGACTTCACCACTTTCCAAATCTCCCCTCCTCCCACCTCATCCGAGATCCAACCCTCCAACTCAGCACCGCCCTCTTGACCTGTCCCACCTGTCCCATCTTCCTTCCTACCTATCCACTCCACCCTGCTCTCTGACCTATCACTATCATCCCCCACCTGCACCCACCTATCGCCTTCCCACCTACATTCCCCCAACCCCCACCCCTTATTTATCTCCCAGCCCCCTCCCCCACCACCCTGCACATTCCTGATGAAAGGCTTATGCCTGAAACGTCGATTCTCCTGCTCCTCGGATGCTGCCTGAGCTGCTGTGCTTTTCCAGCACCACACTCTCGACTTTTCTTCACTATCTGTCCTGGTCTGGCTCAAAGTCCTAATCAGTATAATACACACAGGTTTAAGGGAAGCATGAATTGTCTTACAAAGGAGTTCATGTTGAGTTTGTGTGTGCATTAACTTAATCATCCCACTACTTGATTAGTTCATGTACTTCTCCATCAATTTGCAACTTCCTCATGGAGTCATGGAGTCATGGAGTCTTGGAGATGTACAGCACGGAAACAGACCCTTTGGTCCAACCCGTCCATGCCAACCAGATATCCCAACCCAATCTAGTCCCACCTGCCAGCATTTGGCCTATATCCCTCCAAACCCTTCCTATCCATATACCCTTCCAGATCCCTTTTAAATGTCGCAAGTGTACCAGCCTCTACCACTTCCTCTGGCAGCTCATTCCATACGCATACTACCCTCTGTGTGAAAACTTTGCCCCTTAGGTCTCTTTTATATCTTTCCCCTCACACCCTCAATCTATGCCCTCTAGTTCTGGACTCCACCACCCCAGGGAAGAGACTTTGTCTATTTATCCTATCCATGCCCCTCATGCTTTTATAAATCTCTGTGAGGCACTCCACTGGTCACAGACCTCCAGTCTGAAAAACAACCCTCCACCACCACCCTCTGTCTTCTACCTTTGAGCCAGTTCTGAATCCAAATGGCTAGTTCTCCCTGTATTCCATGAGATCTAACCTTGTTAACCAGTGTCCCATGGGGAAACTTTGTAGAACGCCTTTCTGAAGTCCATATAGATCACGTCCACCTCTCTGCCCTCATCAATCCTCTTTGTTACTTCTTCAAAAAAACTCAATCAAGCAAATGAGGCATGATTTCCCACGCACAGAGCCATGTTAACTATTCCTAATCAGTCCTTGCATTTCCAAATCCTCATTTAAATCAGTCACTTTCTTCACCCCATGTTCTATACTTTTACGAAATGCTTAGATAATGCATCACTGGTTTCTGACGTGAGGTGATTGATTAATTCTGCTTACCTGGATGACTATAATTCCTCAGTTCCTTTGCTGGTTATGGGTCATTATGTAAGATATACATGAGCATGGCTAACACTGCTGCTTCACACAACCAGGGACCAGGGTTCAATTATCGCCTTTGGCAGTTATCTGTGTGGTGTTTGCATGTGCTCCCAATGTTTGTGTGGGCTTCCGCCAGGTGCTCTCACATTTGTCCCATAGTCTGAATGTGTAGGCTAGTTGGATTAGCCGTGAGAAATGCAGGCTTAGAAAAAGTGTTAGCTGTATTGTCAAATGAGTACAATGAAAGGTGTCCAGGTTGGTGCTCATAGTGCTACCTTCGCTACAAAGGTCCCAATGTACAGCTTTGTCAGTTACAGTTCTTGGAAAAATAAAGTTAAAATGTCCAGCATTGTAAATTTAGGAATAAGTTAAAAAGCGGAGGATAAAAAACGTTCACAACAATGACCAAGGTTCAATTCCCGCCTGTCTGTGTGGTGTTTGCACATTCTCCCCGTGTCTGCGTGGGTTTGCTCCGATTTCCTCCCACAGTCCAAAGATGTGCAGGTCAGGTGAATTGGCCATGCTAAATTGCCCACAGTGTCAGATGCATTAGTCAGAAGGAAATGGGTCTGGGTGGGTTACTCTTTGGAGGGTCGGTGTGGACTTGTTGGGCCGAAGGGCCTGTTTTCACACTGTAGGGAATCTAATCTAATCTAACATAATCTTCGGACCCAGTCCATGTTGGCATCTAGCCTCCAGTCTGTACCCGGCCTTGATTCCAGACTGCACCTGGCTTCACATTTGATGAAGGCATCACTAGCTGGGCCAGAATTAATTGCTTATCCCTAGTTGCCCAAAAGGCAGTTAAAGAATGAAAGAATGTTGGCATTTCCATCATCACTGTTCAAAGCTCCAGACTATGACATGCAAATAAAACACAGTTCCACAGCAACGTCATGGCTGTGGGTCTGGAGTCACATGTAGACCAGACCAGGTAAGGATGACAGATTTCCTTCCCCAAAGGACATTAGTGACCCAGATGGGATTTTCCCTGACAATTGACAGTGACTTCATGGTCATTAATCCCAGATTCTTTACTGAATCCAAATCCCTCCATCTGATGTGTGGGATTTCAACCCAGGTCGCCAGAGCATTAGCTGAATTTCTGGATGAATAGTCTAACAATAATACCAGGACTGGATTAGTGGTGCTGGAAGAGCACAGCAGTTCAGGCAGCATCCAACGAGCAGCGAAATCGACGTTTCGGGCAAAAGCCCTACAATAATACCAGTAGACCACTGCTTTAGGATTAATGAATTGCCCGAAGACCTGGGTTTCTGGGAGATTGTCATACCAGGCTGAGAGGACACCTCATCAGGGATAGGGTTGGTGGGTGGGGGGGTGTGTGTGAGGGTGTGTGGGTGGAGATTGCTCTTCAGAGAGTTAGTGTGGACTTAATGGGTTGAATGGCCTGCTTCCATACTGTAGGGATTCTTTATGCTTTGGAGTTACTGTTTTCCAGTTACAATTCTAAGTCCCTTCAGCTTTCCGAGTAATTTCAGGCTTCTTGTGTTGACCTTCTCTTATCTGCTGCTCGGGTTGTGATGATGATGTGTTACAGCTTTCTTAGGGAGTCGAAGTTGCTGTGGAACTGTATTTATTTGCATGCCACAGTCTGGAGCTTTGGATAGTGAAGATGGAAATGGCAACATTCTTGAACATGAAATTTCTTCCACTCTTACTATTAGCCATTAGCGTGCTCAGGAGGTCGTTCAGTCAGTTCACCCTCATTATGAGCAGACCTTCATTGACCATCCTGCAATGGAACTTGAATACAGAGGCCGGAAAACTACCCAGTGCATCGCAAGACAGGCATGGCTGATCTGACACTCCTCATATTCACGTTCCCCATAACACTTGATTCCCCGACTGATCAAAAATTCATCTCGGTCTTAAATATACACAAGGACTCTGTCCCCACAGCTCTCTCTGTGGCAAGGAATTCCAAAACTTCACACCCCTCTGAGAGAAGAAATTCTTCCTCAGCGCAGTCTTAACTGGTTGCCCCTTTATTCTGAGACCTTGCCCTCTTGTTCTGGAATCTCCTATGAGGGAAAAACATCCTCTCAGCATTGACCCTGTCAAACCCCTAGAGAATCCGAAATGTTTCAATGAGGTCACCTCTCATTCTTCTAAACTTCAGTCAGTTAAGTCCCAACCTGTTTAGCCTTTTGCTCATAAAACAATCCCTCCATAGCAGAGATCATCCTCATGAAAGTTCTTTGAACTGCTTCTAATGTAATAGTATATTTCCTTTGATAAGGGGGGCATCAAAACTGCTCACTACTCCAGATGCGGTCTCTCCAATACCTTGTACAACTGCAGCAAGACTTCTTTACTCTTATACTCCAACTCCCTTGAAATATTCAATTAAGACAATAGACAATAGACAATAGATGCAGGAGTAGGCCATTCTGCCCTTCGAGCCTGCACCGCCATTCAATATGATCATGGCTGATCATTCCTAATTAGTATCCTGTTCCAGCCTTATCTCCATACCCCTTGACTCCACTATCTTTAAGAGCTCTATCCAATTCTTTCTTAAAAGAATCCAGAGACTGGGCCTCCACTGCCCTCTGGGGCAGAGCATTCCACACAGCCACCACTCTCTGTGTGAAGTAGTTTCTCCTCATCTCTGTCCTAAATGGTCTACCCCGTATTTTTAAGTTGTGTCCTCTGGTTCGGCACTCCCCCATCAACGGAAATATGTTCCCTCCTGCCAGAGTGTCCAGTCCTTTCATAAGCCTATACGTTTCAATCAGATCCCCTCTCAGTCTTCTAAACTCAAGGGTATACAAGCTCAGTCGCTTCAGTCTTTCCGTGTAAGGCAATCCTGCCATTCCAGGAATTGACCTCGTGAACCTACGCTGCACTCCCTCAATAGCCAGAATGTCTTTCCTCAAATTTGGAGACCAGAACTGTACACAGTACTCCAGGTGTGGTCTCACCAGGGCCCTGTACAGCTGCAGAAGCACCTCTTTGCTTCTATACTCAATCCCTCTTGTTATGAAGGCCAGCATGCTATTAGCCTTCTTCACGACCTGCTGTACCTGCATGCTTGCCTTCATTGACTGGTGGACAAGAACACCCAGATCTCTCTGAACAGCCCCTTTACCTAATTTGATACCATTGAGGTAGTAATCTGCCTTCCTGTTCTTGCCACCAAAGTGGATAACCAGACATTTATCCACATTAAACTGCATCTGCCATGCATCTGCCCACTCACCTAACTTGTCCAGGTCACCCTGTAATCCCCTAACATCCTCATCACATTTCACCCTACCACCTAGCTTTGTGTCATCAGCAAATTTGCTAATGTTATTGCTGATACCATCTTCTATATCATTTACATATATTGTAAAAAGCTGCGGTCCCAGCACGGATCCCTGCGGTACCCCACTGGTCACTGCCTGCCATTTCGAAATGGAGCCGTTAATCACTACCCTTTGTTTCCTGTTAGCCAACCAATTCTCTATCCAATCTAGTACTTTGCCCCCAATCCCGTGCGCCCTAATTTTACTCACTAACCTCTTGTGTGGGACTTTATCAAAAGCTTTCTGAAAGTCCAGGTACACTACATCCACTGGATCTCCCTCGTCCATCTTCCGAGTTACATCCTCAAAAAATTCAAGAAGATTAGTCAAGCATGATTTCCCCTTCATAAATCCATGCTGACTCTGTCCTATCCTGTTACTATTATCCAGATGTGCCGTAATTTCATCCTTTATAATAGACTCCAGCATCTTTCCCACCACTGAGGTCAGACTAACTGGTCTATAATTTCCTGCTTTCTCCTGCCCACCCTTCTTAAAAAGTGGCACAACATTAGCCGCCCTCCAATCCTCAGGAACCAACCCCGATTCTATTGAACTCTGGAAAATAATCACCAGCGCATCCACGATTTCCCGAGCCACCTCCTTCAGTACCCTGGGATGCAGGCCATCAGGTCCCGGAGACTTATCAACCTTCAGACCTAACAGTCTCTCCAACACCAAATCCTGGCAAATAGAAATTCCCTTAAGTTCAGGTCCTTCAGCCACTGTTACCTCAGGGAGATTGCTTGTGTCTTCCCCAGTGAACACAGATCTGAAGTACCCATTTAATTCCTCTGCCATTTCTTCGTTCCCAGTAATATATTCCCCTGCTTCTGTCTTCAAGGGCCCAATTTTTGTCCTAACCATTTTTTTGCCTTGGACATACCTAAAAAAGCTTTTACTATCCTCCTTTATATTCTTGGCCAGTTTACCTTCGTACCTCATTTTTTCTCTGCGTATTTCCTTCTTACTAATCCTCTGTTGTTCTTTAAAAGCTTCCCAGTCCTCCGTTTTCCCGCTTATCTTCGCTAAGTTATACTTTTTCTCTTTTAACCTTATATGTTTCTTTACTTCCCTTGTCAGCCACGGCCGCCCATGTCTCCTCCTGGGATCTTTCTTCCTTTTAGGAATGAACTGATCCTGCATCTTCTGCATTATACACAGAAATATCTGCCATTGTTCCTCCACGGTCTTCCCTGTTAAGGTATTAAACCATTGAACTTTGGCCAGTTGCTCCCTCATAGCTCCATATTTCCCTTTATTCAACTGAAATATTGTCACTTCAGATTGTACCCACTCCCTCTCAAATTGCAGATTGAAGCTTATTGTATTATGGTCACTACTTCCCAATGGCTCCTTCACTTCGAGGTCACTGACCAATTCTGGTTCGTTACACAATACCAGATCCAGAATCGCCTTATCCCTGGTCGGCTCCAGCACCAGCTGCACTAAAAATCCATCTCTGAGGCACTCCACAAAGTCTCTTTCTTGAGGCCCGATACCATCCTGATTCTCCCAGTCTACCTGCATGTTAAAATCCCCCATAACAACTGTAGTAACATCTTTGCGACAAGCCAATTTCAGCTCCTGATTCAACTTACCTCCAACATCCAGACTACTGTTTGGGGGCCTGTAGATGACTCCCATGAGGGTCTTTTTACCCTTAGTGTTTCGAAGCTCTATCCACACTGACTCTACATCCCCTGACTCTAGGTCCGCCCGCGCAAGGGACTGAATATCCTCCCTTACCAACAAGGCCACCCCACCCCCTCTGCCCGTCAGTCTATCCTTACGATAACACATGTAGCCTTGAATATTCATTTCCCAGGCCCTGTCCCCATGAAGCCACGTCTCAGTTATCCCCACAATATCGTATCTGCCAATTTCCAAAAGAGCCTCAAGCTCATCCACCTTGTGTCTAATGCTTCGTGCATTCATATATAGAATTTTTAATTTGTTACTGCTCTCACCCTTCCCCTCAACCCTTATTTCACTCAACTTTACAGCATGATGCCTTTTCCAGTTTTCTGGAATTAGCCTTCCTGATTACCTGCTGCGCCTGTGTTTCACACATATGTACCCGCAAGTCCCTTTGTGTTGCAGAAAGCTGAAAATCATTCTTCAGAGCTGAGCATCAGAGAGTTAGTCACAGTGCAAACATACAATGCACTCAATGGAGCAAGGATGCCTGCCTTGAAGAAGTTTTCCTCCTCTGTCTACAAGAACCTCAGCGAGTCCCTCTCCCACTGCAACTCCCAGGTCATTTCCTCTGCCCTGAAGCTCTTCAACCATGTCCTGAAACAGACTCGCCTGGAGGAAGAATGCCTCATCTTTCGCCTCAGAACACTTAAACCCCAGGGCATCAATGTGGACTTCAGCAGTTTCCTCCTTACCCCTTCCCCCACCTCACCCCAGTTCCAAACTTCCAGCTCAGCGCTGTCCCCTTGACTGGTCCTACCTACCTATCTTCTTTTCCACCTATCCACTTCACCATCCCCCCCCTAACCTATCACCTCCATCCCCTCCCCCACTCACCTATTGTACTCTCTGCTCCTTTCTCCCCACCCCCAGCCCCCTCTCATTTATCTCTCCACGCTTCAGGCACTCTGCCTGTATTCTTGATGAAGGGCTTTTGCCCGAAACGACGATTTTCCTGCTCCTCGGATGCTGCCTGACCTGCTGTGCTTTTCCAGCACCACTCTAATCTAGACTCTGGTTTCCAGCATCTGCAGCCCTTGTTTTTACCTTGGCATAAAACATGTCTCACCGAGCATTTGCAACTTTGGACAATGACATGCAGCCGTCAACTTCAAACCAACAGTTCAAGTCAAGAAAGTAGTAAAGGAAGACAATCACACCCCCATCCAATAAATATTTTTCCACCCCAGTTCCACCCCAGTGTGCTCAGTCATTGAAAATTCTACCAAATGTTGAGCAGATCTTCACAAGTAGGCAAAAATGAGGACTGCAGATGCTGCAAACCAGACTCGAGACTAGAGTGGTGCTGGAAAAGCACAGCAGGTCAGGCAGCATCCGAGGAGCAGGAAAATCGACGTTTCGGGCAAAAGCCCTGATGAAGGATGCTGCCTGACCTGCTGTGCTTTTCCAGCACCACTCTAATCCAAATCTTCACAAGTGATCAGTTTGGTGATTGAATTATCCTCTGTGTCTTCTAATCACCTTCACTGAATGGTCTCAGACATTCAGAACCTCTTGCTTTGACTAGATTATTATTTTTCTAACTTCACAACATTTTTCAGGCAGCTTTAACCAGCAGCAGTAGATCTGTGGTTGGCACTGCTGCCTCATAGTGCCAGGGACACGGGTTCAATTCCACCCTCGGGCGACTGTGTGTGTGGAGTTTGCACGTTCTCCCTGCATTTGTGTGGGTTTCCACCGGGTGCTCTGGTTTTGTCCCACAGTCCAAAGATGTGCAGGGTAGATGGATTGGCCGTGTCATGTTGACCATGTTGTACAGGCTAAGTGGATTATCCATAGGAAATGCAAAGTAACAATATCTGCTCCCAGGAGGACCAGCTCCACCACAGAACACACCAGATGGCCTCCTTCTTTCGAGACCGCAATTTCCCTTCCCACGTGGTTAAAGATGCCCTCCAACGCATCTCATCCACATCCCGCACCTCCGCCCTCAGACCCCACCCCTCCAACTGTAACAAGGACAGATCACCCCTGGTGCTCACCTTCCACCCTACAAACCTTCGCATAAACCAAATCATCTGCCGACATTTCTGCCACCTCCAAAAAGACCCCACCATTAGGGATATATTTCCCTCCCCACCCCTTTCCGCCTTCCGCAAAGACTGTTCCCTCCGTGACTACCTGGTCAGGTCCACGCGCCCCTACAACCCACCCTCCCATCCTGGCACCTTCCCCTGCCACCGCAGGAACAGTAAAACCTGCGCCCACACCACCTTCCTCACCTCTATCCAAGGCCCTAAAGGAGCCTTCCACATCCATCAAAGTTGTACCTGCACATCCACTAATATCATTTATTGTATCCGTTGCTCCCGATGTGGTCTCCTCTACTTTGGGGAGACTGGGCGCCTCCTAGCAGAGTGCTTTAGGGAACATCTCCGGGACACCCGCACCAATCAACCACACCGCCCTGTGGCCCAACATTTCAACTCCCCCTCCCACTCTGCTGAGGTCCTAGTCCTCTTTCACCGCCGCTCCCTCACCACCAGACGCCTGGAGGAAGAACGCCTCATCTTCCGCCTCAGAACACTTCAACCCCAGGGCATCAATGTGGACTTCAACAGTTTCCTCATTTCCCCTTCCCCCACCTCACCCTAGTTCCAAACTTCCAGCTCAGCACTGTCCCCATGACTTGTCCTACCTGCCTATCTTCTTTTCCACCTATCCACTCCACCCTCCTCCCTGACCTATTACCTTCATCCCATCTCCCACTCACCTATTGTACTCTATGCTACTTTCTCCCCACTCCCACCCTCCTCTAGCTTATCTCTCCACGTTTCAGTCTCTCTGCCTTTATTCCTGATGAAGGGCTTTTGCCCAAAACGTTGATTTCGCTGCTCCTTGGATGCTGCCTGAACTGCTGTGCTCTTCCAGCACCACTAATCCAAAATCTGGTTTCCAGCATCTGCAGTCATTGTTTTTACCTAAAGTGACAGGGGGTCAGTACAAGGTGGGATGCTCTTCAGAGGGTTGGTGTGGCCTGTTTCCACACCATTGGGATTCTTTGACCTCAGCTTGTGTCCACTTCAGAGGGCGTTTAAACAGGGATTTGTCTTTTAGAAGAAACTTTGTTATTTCACTTCTCCAAAAAACAATTTCAAAAAGAAGTTAAGAATTAATTCTCAAAGGTTTACCTCGAACATTCATAAGTCAAACATTCACACACTATTTTTGAGAAACATCCCTTTTCTGATGGGAACCACTCACTGACAGACAGACAGCACCTGTGAGAATGAAAGTAAGAATCTCTTTGTTGATGTTCAGAAAGCAAAACAAAGATTGTTTTTTGGAAATGGATTCCGTTTTAGTCACTTATTTTCAACAAAATATGTTCTCTTCTATGCTGTTTTGGAGGCAAGAGATTTTTCTGATATATTAAAACTTGGAAACAATAGCACCAATGCATTTTTGAGCATTTTATGAAGGCTTTTTGTTTGTGGAAACTTCTGTTTATCAAAGATTGTGTAAGTTGGCAAATGAATAGTGCAATAACTGTTACATTTTCCATTTTGAACAACTCGTTTGGTGCCAGCTATTTAATTCGGGAGGTGGTGCCTCCCTGCTGTTCGTTATAACGTTAAGAAACAGAAAATTTAATCTCAAATGTTTCAAATTGGGAAACGAACTTTAAACTGACAGGAATAAGAAATGAAGTGGGAGGAGAATTGTTGCCAGATGGAATGCAAGAGCTTTCAAATGGATCTAGGGAGAGACTGATGGCTATAATAGTTTGGAAAGTTGGGGTTTGATAACTCAATGGGAGCCAAACAGAGTTTGGGGTCCCTTTTCCTGTCTCTTATGAGTGTTACTCGTGTCCAGTGGCTCACACTCTCTGAGGTCAAAGGTTATTGGTTCAAGATTCGTTCCCGAGCCATGGATCTACAATCTGTTAGTCACAGTGTGGTCCTGAAGGAGTGACGCAGTGCAGTGTTAAACTGAGGGTTTGACCTGTCATCTCAGTTGGATATAAAAAAAATCCCATTAGGCAATTTTGAAGACAAAAAGCTTGTCCAAACTATCATCTCAGATGGATCAAAAGCAGAAAGCGCTGGAGAAACTCACAGGTCTGGCAGCATGCGTGAACAGCAAAACAGAATTAACATTCCAAGTCCAGTAATCTTTCATCAACTCTAAAATGGATTATCGAACTGTTTTTTTTTACACAGCACTTTGCTGAAGAATCTTTTCTGTACTGTCCGTTTCTGTAATTCCATGAGCTCATCGCTGTGGAACCTGTTTATCTTTTAAATACTGCTTTTGAACAGAGTCTATCTTGTCATCGTTGAAGTGCTGCCTGAAGAAACTTGCTGCTATGGCAAATGGCTGCCATGTTTACTACATCCCAGGGGTTGACAGTTGGAAAAGACCACTGATTTGGAACTTGCTGAGTTTGTGAAAGGCGGGATATAAATGCAGGTGCTTTCCTCCTTCACACAACCCCCACACTGGCAGAATCTGATCAAATCTGCTCTCCAATATTTCAAAGCCCCCTTCTTGATTCTTTTGGTCTTCATGATTATACTCTTCATCTTCACTCTTGGGTAGTGTAATCAGATACGGGGATGTGCTCACAGACCCTTATTGATGATTTTATTGTCACGAGTATTTTACAGAGAGAGAAATAGTAAAACACAGTTAAAAACTTTACCACCATCGCCATGATCGAAAATCATTTTTAATAGTTTTAAAAATAAGACAGAGAGGAAAGATGCAGCTTTAAGAGTCCATCTGACCTGATCCAGATCACCATTACTGATGCCTACACCATCATCCCTCCTCCATCCCCTTCACCACCATCCCTCCTCCAACACCTTCACCACCATCCCTCCTCCATCCCCTTCACCACCATCCCTCCTCCAACACCATCACCACCATCCCTCCTCCAACACCATCACCACCATCCCTCCTCCATCACCTTCACCACCATCCCTCCTCCATCACCATCACCACCATCCCTCCTCCATCACCTTCACCACCATCCCTCCTCCATCACCATCACCACCATCCCTCCTCCATCACCTTCACCACCATCCCTCCTCCATCACCATCACCACCATCCCTCCTCCATCACCATCACCACCATCCCTCCTCCATCACCTTCACCACCATCCCTCCTCCATCACCTTCACCACCATCCCTCCTCCATCACCTTCACCACCATCCCTCCTCCATCACCTTCACCATCATCCCTCCTCCATCACCATCACCACCATCCCTCCTCCATCACCTTCACCACCATCCCTCCTCCATCACCTTCACCATCATCCCTCCTCCATCACCTTCACCACCATCCCTCCTCCATCACCTTCACGACCATCTCTCCTCCATCACCTTCACCACCATCCCTCCTCCATCCCCTTCACCACCATCCCTCCTCCATCACCTTCACCACCATCCCTCCTCCAACACCTTCACCACCATCCCTCCTCCAACACCTTCACCACCATCCCTCCTCCATCCCCTTCACCACCATCCCTCCTCCATCACCTTTACCACCATCCCTCCTCCAACACCTTCACCACCATCCCTCCTCCATCACCTTCACCACCATCCCTCCTCCAACACCTTCACCACCATCCCTCCTCCATCACCTTCACCACCATCCCTCCTCCATCACCATCACCACCATCCCTCCTTCATCACCTTCACCACCATCCCTCCTCCAACACCTTCACCACCATCCCTCCTCCAACACCATCACCACCATCCCTCCTCCATCCCCTTCACCACCATCCCTCCTCCAACACCTTCACCACCATCCCTCCTCCATCACCTTCACCACCATCCCTCGTCCATCACCATCACCACCATCCCTCCTTCATCACCTTCACCACCATCCCTCCTCCATCACCTTCACCACCATCCCTCCTCCATCACCTTTACCACCATCCCTCCTCCATCACCTTCACCACCATCCCTCCTCCATCCCCTTCCCCACCATCCCTCCTCCATCACCTTCACCATCATCCCTCCTCCATCACCTTCACCACCATCCCTCCTCCATCGCCTTCACCACCATCCCTCCTCCATCACCTTCACCACCATCCCTCCTCCATCACCTTCACCACCATCCCTCCTCCATCACCTTCACCACCATCCCTCCTCCATCCCCTTCCCCACCATCCCTCCTCCATCACCTTCACCACCATCCCTCCTCCATCACCTTCACCACCATCCCTCCTCCATCGCCTTCACCACCATCCCTCCTCCATCCCCTTCACCACCATCCCTCCTCCAACACCTTCACCACCATCCCTCCTCCATCACCTTCACCACCATCCCTCCTCCATCACCATCACCACCATCCCTCCTTCATCACCTTCACCACCATCCCTCCTCCATCACCTACACCACCATCCCTCCTCCATCACCATCACCACCATCCCTCCTCCATCACCTTCACCACCATCCGTCCTCCAACACCTTCACCACCATCCCTCCTCCATCACCTTCACCACCATCCCTCCTTCATCCCCTTCACCACCATCCCTCCTTCATCACCTTCACCACCATCCCTCCTCCATCCCCTTCCCCACCATCCCTCCTCCATCCCCTTCCCCACCATCCCTCCTCCATCGCCTTCCCCACCATCCCTCCTCCATCACCTTCACCATCATCCCTCCTCCATCGCCTTCACCACCATCCCTCCTCCATCCCCTTCCCCACCACCCCTCCTCCATCGCCTTCCCCACCATCCCTCCTCCATCACCTACACCACCATCTCTCCTCCATCACCTTCACCACCATCCCTCCTCCATCACCTTCACCACCATCCCTCCTCCATCACCTTCACCACCATCCCTCCTCCAACACCATCACCACCATCCCTCCTCCATCCCCTTCACCACCATCCCTCCTCCATCACCTTCACCACCATCCCTCCTCCATCACCATCACCACCATCCCTCCTTCATCACCTTCACCACCATCCCTCCTCCATCACCTTCACCACCATCCGTCCTCCATCACCTTCACCACCATCCCTCCTCCATCACCTTTACCACCATCCCTCCTCCATCACCTTCAGCACCATCCCTCCTCCATCACCTTCACCACCATCCCTCCTTCATCACCTTCACCACCATCCCTCCTCCATCCCCTTCACCACCATCCCTCCTCCATCACCTTCACCACCATCCCCCCTCCATCACCTTCACCACCATCCCCCCTCCATCACCTTCAGCACCATGTACATAGACTCAAACAACATTGAAGTTCGTAGAATCCCTACTGTGTGGAAACAGGCCAGTTGGCCCAACACGTCCACACCTACCCACTGAAGAGCAACCCACTCAAATGCATTCCCCTACCTTATTACTTTACATTTACCCCTGACTAATACACCTAACCTACATGTCCCTAAACACAATGGACAATTTAGCATGGCTAATTCACCTAACCTACACATCTTTGGTACCATCGTTCACTGCTCGGCCTATTCCCCACCTTGCTGCCAACTGTGCCACACCCATCAACGTCGAAAACACATCTCTTCACTCTGTGCCCACCTCAATGATATCGCTGTGGTGCCCTCTCCCCACAGGCACCACGCTTCATTGGCAGCGCCAGTCCCATCCAACGATGATGTGGCCAATCCTCAGGTGCCATCCTTTGCTGCTGGGCATCCCTCGCTGACGTCACCTCCCCCAATGTACCAGCTGCCCATTCCATTGTCAGGTGCCATGCCCACCCCCAGGAAAAGTAACTAAGGGCTCACTCAAGTCCACTCAGGGCCCACCTGCCTGCTGCCAATGCTGCCCGAGCTCAGGGCAAGAAGTAAGGAAAGGAAAACATGATAAACAGGAGAGAGAAAAAGGAAAAGAAGAGTGGTTGAAGTGTTGCTACCAAGAACATTGCCAGGATTCGATGGACTGAGTTATCGGCAAATGTTGGACAAGCGAGGACTTTTTTCTTTCGAGTGCAGGAGACTGTGGGGAGGGGCAGGGGATAGGGTGAATGCATTTAGTCTTTTCCCAGGGGTGGGGAATCGAGGACTAGAGGGCATTAATTTAAGGTTAGAGGGGAAACAATAAAAGGGAATCTGGGGGGCAACGTTTTTACACAGAGGGTGGTACGCAAATGGAATGAGCTGCCAGTGGAACTGGTTGAGGTGGGTACATTAGCAACACTTACAAGGCATTTGGACAAATACATGGATAGGAAAGGTTTAGAAGAATATGGGCCAAATACAGAGAAATAGGGTTACCGTGGATGGACGGTTTGGTCAGCATGGACCAGTTTGAACTGAAGGGCTTGTCTCCATGCTGTAGGACTCTATGACTCTAAGAGTGGTTGAAGTCAATCAGCCCTGACTCTCCCGCCATCTTAATGAACACAGCTTACCACCAACTTAGACCACATTGCCAGTGCTTCCTTACCCAGGACAGCCCCAAAGTTCTGAAATCCCATTCTTTCAACTGGTCTGACCTCACAGATTCACTCCTACCAATTGATCCTGTTTTCAAAAACCTGCACTCAGTATTTTCAGGGATTTTCAGTTCAGGCCATTCTCGAACTCCATGACTGTGTTCCTTCTCCAGACGTCAGGCCCGGAGTCCCAAAGCAACTCGCAAAATTCAGATCTGATAATGATTGGGCATACAAGAGGAATCAGTTCAGAAACTTCTTCTGGGGTCTCTACATCTGCTCCGAACACTGATGGCTGACTGACCTTGACAATATTGTTTGAGACCTGTGCTTGTCCTGACAAAATCTCAGACACACCACGAAAAACGCCACAGAATAGAATCTCCGCAGGAAGATGTACAAACCTTTTCCCTTGCTTTTGCAGCAATTTTACGTCGATTCTTTTGGCATAATTATCACTTTCTGTGTCTTCATGTTTGCTGGGATTCCCTGTCTAAGCAGGTCACACTGTAACCCTGGAGTAATTCTCTGTAGTATCATCAGTGGTGTGGTGTGTCTGGTATCTTGATCATAACATTTAAACTATAATACATGAGATGCTAGCAGGATTTACATTCTCTGAACAAGTATATTCGATCTTTTCCTCGATTTCAGACATATTTATCTTGACCAAAATCGATCTTATCTTAAGGAAATCAAAGCAAAAGTATGCTTGAAAGGAAATAGGTTCCTTCAGTTTGGCTCAACCAGTTTGTCTTATGGCACATGATGAACAAGCAGGACAATTCCTTGAAAATAATTAACAAATTCTCTGTCAAAACCTCTAATTGACTCCAGTAAAACTGCAGGACGTTGGCCTAACATTACAAACTACATTAAAATACAACTGTGGACAAATTCCAGATTCAATCTAATTATTTTGGTAAATTACAACATATGCAGAAGTCAAGAACAGCACATGTTTCTCTGCAGGATCTTCATCCCCTGTGTTCTCTCTCTCTGTCATAAACCTCCAGAAAAGCACCGCACTTTTTCCTGTTGTTTCCAATCTTTCAGACTTTGCAGAGAGTCATGGAGCTGTACAACACAGAAGCAGACTGTCTGGTCCAACTCGTCCAAGTTGACCAGATATCCTAACCTAATCAACTCCCATTTGCCAGCGCTTGGCCCATATCCCTCTAAACCTTTCCTATTCATATACCCATCCAGATGCCTTTTAAATGCTGTAACTGTACCAGCGTCCACCACTTCCTCTGGCAGTTCATTCCATACAAGCACCACCCTTGGTGTGAAAATGTTGCTTCTTAGGTCCTTTTTAAAAATTTCCCCCTCACCTTAAACCTACGCCCTCTAGTTCTGCCCATCTAGACTTTGTCTACTTATTCTATCCATGCCCCTCCTGATTTTATAAGCCTCTATAAGGTCACCCCTCAACCTCTGATGCTCCAGGGGAAGCATCCCCAGCCTATCGAATCTCTCCCTGTCACTCGAATCCTCCAACCCTGGCAACAACCTTGTAAATCTTTTCTGAACCTTTTCACAACATCCTTCCTCTAGTGGGGAGAGTGGAATTGAATGCAGTATCCCAAAAGTAGCCTCAACAAGGACATTGTCATTAGGCAAGAGTGAGGACTGCAGATGCTGGAAATCAGAGTCTGGGTTAGAGTGGTGCTGGAAAAGCACAGCAGGTCAGGTAGAATCTGAGGAGCAGGAAAATCGATGTTTCGGGCAGGAGCCCATCTTCAGGAATGATGATGGGCTCCTGCCCGAAACATCGATTTTCCTGCTCCTCAGATTCTACCTGACCTGCTGTGCTTTTCCAGCACCACTCTAATCTAAGTACAGTATCACTGCCACACAGCATGCATTTCCATCACTATACACCAGCTTGATCTGCATAACTTTTGAAAGATCATTGACCTGGAGCATTAATTCTGTCTTTCTCTCCACAGATACTGCATGTCCTGCCAAGCATTGCCGATACTTTCTGTTTGAAACTGTTGAAATATTCAGCTGATTCCTTCCTGTTTTCTGAGTCAGTCACTGACTCCTTCACTTTAACGCATTCACCCACACAGAGGAATCTTCCATGAGGTCTAAACAACGTGGGTGATGGTGAGAAATTGGTCAGTGACACCTCTCTCAACATCAGGGATGACTTGCTGCATCTTTTAACCATGTTGTGGGTTTCAAGGTGAGATTCTCACCGGGCAGCAGTGAGCTGCTGGTTAAGGAGACTGATGCTTGTCAAAGCCATTTCACTGCATTAACATGGAAGCATAGAGGAATGGGAGTAGGCCAAAGTACCACTTGAACCTGTTCCCCCCTGGCTGATTGATGACCTCAGCACAGGGCGTGCTGCTATAACGCATGTTTCATTAACGTGAATTCGTTGTAATGTGATTGATGAATTGGGGACGCTGTTTCTAAAGTGCGAACTTTTAAAGTGTGTGTTGGCCGTAATGTGATTACATCGCCAACACTTAAAGTGCTGTTTCTAAAGTGCGAACTTTTAAAGTGTGTGTTGGCCGTAATGTGATTACATCGCCAACACTTTAAGTGCTGTTTCTAAAGCGCGATTGTTCTACAACACAGGAGCGTAATCAGCACGGTATAGAAGAACTGACTGTTGCCTAATCCTGCTCTCTCACCCCTCATCCCCTTCACACCTAATATCCCTTTAGCCGCAAAAATAATATTGACCTTTCTTTTGGAAACATTCAATGTTCTGGCCTCAACCACTGAATCCCACAGGCACACCTCTCTCTGGGTGAAGGAATGACTCCTCATCTCAGTCCGAAAAGGTTTACCCCTCAAGGTGCAGCTTTCTTTCTGACTATCCACAAACTGGATCCTGAGAATTCTTGACATCGAAGTCAGAGTGGGTACTTTGTGACCTCGGCTGGCTGCCAGTTACCAGGCAGTAATATCACAGGGTATGAGCTGGGGTACCAACCACATATGCCCCATGTGCATGGACGCTGACATCAGACATGTGCCAGCCTCAGTGATCCACTTGTCCAATTACAGGATGCTTCCAGACTTCAATGCTGGACCGACAACTCTCATTGTAACACCCGCAGCAAGGACACTGTAGACCCAGGGACAGAAATAAGATGTAGGAGCTGGCCAATCAGCCCATCAAGTCTTTGCCATTCAATCATGGTTGACATACACCCAGCTCATGGACTGGACCAAGCTGTGTCTCAGGGCTGGAACTAGCTGTCATAGCGCACACTCACTCTGAACATAGAACACAGAACATTACAGCGCAGTACAGGCCCTTCAACCCTCGATGTTGTGCCCACCTGTGAAACCAATCTGATGCCCATCTAACCTACACTATTCCATTTTCATTCATATGCCTATCCAAAAACCATTTAAATGCGCTTAAAGTTGGTAACTCTACGACTGTTGCAGACAGGCCATCCAACAGCACTACTACTCTCTGAGTAAAGAAACTACCTCTGGCATCTGTCTTATATCTATCGCCCCTCAATTTAAAGTTATGTCCCCTCGTGCTGGCCATCGCCATCTGAGGAAAGACTCTCACTGTCCACCCTATCTAACCATCTGATTATCCTATATGCCTCAATTAAGTCACTTCTTAACCTTCTGTCTAATGAAAACAGCCTCAAGTTCCTCAGCCTTTCCTCATAACACCTTCCCTCCGTACCAGCACAGTTACAACATGTCTCTGCTTTCCCTTGTCTTTTCTTGTCCCCTAGCCAGTGAGACCTGGCTCACACTACAGCTGTATCGACTTGAACATAGCGTAGGCACGAAACCAGGAGTTTTGTCATGGTTGTTTTTAGGCATCAGGGAGATAGGCTTCAGCCCAATGACCCTGCTGCAGTAAGTCAAGTCACGTTCAGGGGCTTGGTCAGCCGCTAGGGTTGGTCACAATCAGGACCATTTCCTCACATTGGGTTAGGAGCGAAATGTCAGTCAACCACCACCCACTGTGTCATTTTCTGCCCTACTGCAGGATAATTCAACTGAGGCATTTAAGAACAACTAATACTTTTGCTAATGCAGAAACTTAGGAAAATAAGGACAGCATTAAGCCATTCGAACCTACTCCACTATTCAACATAATCACCCAAATCCCTCCCGGTTCCCACTTTTACCTCATGATCCCTTTCGTCTGAAAAGCTACAGCTAATTCTTTCTTGGGGACAAAGCTTCAAATTTGTTAACTGAATTCAGATTTTATTACCTGTGCGTAGAATCACAGAATCCCTACAGTGTGTGAAATAACTACAAAGAGGCCGGTATCCTGTCACTGAGTCACCCTCTATTTACACGTGCACTGTACACTGACTGGCCAGCCAGTTCAGAGTCAGTCCCTAAACTGAGGAGATTTGAAATCCTTGTGTTCAGCAAGATCCCACAGCAGCAATGTTACAGCAACCAGAAAAATCTGTTTTGTATTGTGGTTTTGGCTGAGGAATAAATCTCAGCCAGAACATTAGGGATAAACTTCCCTACTCTTCTTCCAAATCGTGTCATCGGAGCTTTTATTCTGACTTGAGATCGAATCCTCACTTTTATTACCCAGATCATGCTGAGTGGTTAATTGTCCTCAGTAATTCCCTCTGGGCTTTGCGTCGAGTAGTCAGTTATGATGTTTGTTTATGATTTGGAGATGCCGGTGTTGGACTGGGGTGGACAAAGTTAAAAATCACACAACACCAGGTTATAGTCCAACAGGTTTAATTGGAAGCACTAGCTTTCGGAGTGCTGCTCTTTCATTAGGTGGTTGTCCACCGATGAAGGAGCAGTGCTCTGAAAGCCAGTGCTTCCAAATAAACCTGTTGGACTATAACCTGGTGTTGAGTGATTTTTAACTATGTTATTTATTTTGCCCTGGGGCTTGTTAACCACATAGGCAAAAGTGGGGACTGCAGATGCTGGAGATCAGAGTCTAGATTAGAGTGGTGCTGGAAAAGCACAGCAGGTCAGGCAGCATCCAAGCAGCAGGAAAATCAACTTTTCAGGCAAAAGCCCATCATCAGGAACATCAATTTTCCTGCCCCTTGGATGCTGCCTGACCTGCTGTGCTTTTCCAGCACCACTCTAATCTTGGTTGTTAACCACATGCCCGGTCAGAAGAGACTGTCTGGTGATGGAATTCTCTTTTCTTAATCCAGACACCAGGAGAGAGAGAAAATTGGAAATATTAAATATAAATGGGAGCAGGCAGCAGAGAGGGGCACCCAATTTAAAGGCCGTGACCAAAGCAGCAATGAATTGCTAGTCCTGACTGTGACTGGCAAGTTGCTAGACACAAACATCTTATAGTTTGACCTCCCACACTCATTCTTCAACCCAAACTGTTTAATCACAAAGCGATGTTTTTACAAACCCTTGGCTCTCTTTTGAAGTGACTAAGCTGATGCCTCAATTATTCCCAGATTAACTTGTAGGAAAAGGTTAATTGAGGGCCGGGTGCAGAACAGAGGGAGGAACTTGGTTGAGAGTGGGACTGGAGCCTGACGCAGACTCTATGTAAGCTGAGCCCTTGTTTGTCCTCTTGTTTATTGTGTTGTTCTCTTGATGTTGCTGAGTTTCACCAGGATGACCCCTACCTTTCCTCAGATTCTGAGCTGAACTGATCCCGTTCATCTTCCCAGGGCTCCATATGGCAGTGGATGGGGTCACACAGCCTCAGCAGGGAGACTGCAGTCTGCTCACAAGTTGGTGCTCTGAATTTGAAACCGATAAGACGCGTGCTGACAGCTCCTGTAATTTAAACCAGCTTGCTGCACGAACCAGGGAGATTAGAAAAACCCTTCTCGCTTTCCATTTTCCAACCGACCCAAGCGTTATGCCAAAGTGAGGAAGTTAATAAAAAGTTCAAAACTAAAAAAAAAATACGTTGACATAAAATTGACTTACCGTCAAATACAAAAACTGGTGCAGATTTTATGAAATACTCATTTGCACAAATTAAATCAGAACAGATGAAGGTTGGCTTTTTAATTCAATATCAGAGAGCCCCTTGAAATGGACTTGCTTCCCTCTCCAGCCCCCATCAGGAGACATAACATCTCTCTATCCTCCTGATTGAATCCTTTAATACTCTTAAACACATCAATCAGCTCAATCCCGAACCTTTCATAATCAAAGGAATGGAGAGAGAACCAGTTTCGAAATTTAACGCTCTCTACTCCAGTATCACAGGGTGAAGTAGTTATCTTTGATACCAACCTGGTGAGTGAGTACTGGAACCCCTCTGAGGATAATATATCTTTGTTGGTGGGAGTCAGTTCTGTTCATCCATAGTGCATAGACATCGCTGCACTAAACCAGCACTTATTGTTCATCCCTAATTACTCACATGGAGGTTAAGAGTCAACCCTATTGCTGTAAGTTTGGAATCACATATAGTCCAGACCAGCAGCTTTCCTTTCCCAAAGGACATTAAGTTGCAGTTGTACAGGTCAGTGGTGAGGCCTCTTCTAGAGTACTGTGTCCAGTTCCAGTTGCCCTGCTACAGGAAGGATATTATTCAGCTGATGAGAATTCAGAAGAGATTTACCAGGGTTTTGCCAGGAATGGAGGGCTTGAGTCATCAGGAGAGGCTGGATAGGCTGGGACTTTTTCACTAGGTAGAAGTGAGGACTGCAGATGCTGGAATCCAGAGTTTAGATCAGAGTGGTGCTGGAAAAGCACAGCAGGTCAGGCAGCATCCTAGGAGCAGGAAAATCGACGTTTCGGGCAAAAGCCTTTCATCAGGAATAGAGGCAGAGGAGATGACCTGGGGGTTGCAGTGAGAGAGAGAGATTCACTGAGATTCTTTGTGGAGAGAGGAGGAGAACTTCTTCAAGGGAGGCATCCTTACAAGAGGATTCGCAGTGGGGTTAAAATCAACTAGGCAGAAGTGAGGACTGCAGATGCTGGAAACCAGGGATTAGATCAGAGTGGTGCTGGAAAAGCACAGCAGGTCAGGCACCATTCGAGGAGCAGGAAAATCGATGTTTCGGGCAAAAGCTGTTCATCAGGAGCATTCCTGATGAAGGGCTTTTGCCCGAAACGTTGATTTTCCTGCTCCTCAAATGGTGCCTGACCTGCTGTGCTTTTCCAGCACCACTCTGACCTAAACTCTCGGACTTTTTCACTGGCAGGCAGGAGACTGGACGAACACAGCAAGCCAGGCAGAATCAGGAGGTAGAGAAGTCAACGTTTCAGGGTATAGCCCTTATTGAGTTATACCAGAAACATCGACTTCTCCACCTCCTGGTGCTGCCTGGCCTTGCTGTGTTCTTCCAGCCTCCTGCCTGTCTACTCTGGATTTCAGCATCGGCACATTTTGTTTTGTCTCTAACGGTTTTCATTGGAGCATAGGAGATTGAGGGGTGATCTTATGGAGGTTTTTTAAATCATGAGGGGCATGGATAAGGTGAGCAGAAGATGACTTTTCCTTAAGATTTCAAAACGAGGATGCACATTTTTTAAGATGAGAAGAGAAAGATTTTAAAACGACATGAGAGCAATTTTGCTTGTGCACAGAGTGGTTTGTGTGTGGAATGAACATGCAAAGGAAGTGGTGGATGTGGGTACACTTGCAATGTTTAAAAGACATTTGGATAAGCACATGAATAGGAAACGTTGAGAGGGATATGGGCCAAGCACAGGCAGGTGGGACTAGTTTAGTTTGGGATTATGTTTGGCCTGGACTGATTGGACTGAAAGATCTGTTTCTGTGCTGTAGGACTCTATAAAGGATGATACGAATGTGTCTGTTTCAGACCCCCTACTTAGAAGGAACGGTTTCATGATGATTGCTAGATTTCTTTTTAATTTAATTCAAGTTCTACCCTCTGCAAGATTCAAACCCAGGTCCCCAGAGCGTGGCCCTGGGTCTCTGGAGTAACAGGCTGGTGAACAAAGCACGAGGCCGTTCCCCACTCCAATGCTGCAGTGGTAGTATCCGTAACTCTGAACCAGGAGGACTGGGTTTAGGTTCCACCTTTTCCACAGTGTGTAATAATCTCACTGGACAGATTGATGTGAAAATGTTTATACATCTTTCCCACAATCCATGACCAATATTGGTGGCTCAGTGGTTAGCACTGCTGCCTCCGAGCGCCAGGAACCTGACTTCGATTCCAGCCTCGGGTGACTGTGTGCAGTTTGCATGTTCTTCCTGTGTCGTGTGGGTTTCCTCCCACAATCCAAAGATGGTCAAGTGAATTGGCCATGTTAAGTTGCCCATAGTGTGTTCCAGGATGTGTAGGTTTGGAGCATTAGTCAGGGGTAAATATAGGATAGGGGAATGGGTCTAGGTGGGATGCTCCTCAGAGGTTAAGTATGGACTTGTTAGCCCAAGGCACTGTTTCCACACTGTAGGGGTTCTAAAGAAACACTACTCCCTTTTATGTCCCATGAAAGGGATCAGTACAAAGGCTGGTATTCGATGCTCGCTCTCTATCTGGCCTTATGATGGTGTGACTACTATCTTAAATGCAGCGAAGTGGCTGCTCAGGTATTTCAGGGGCATTTTAGGAACAACTGCATCATTGTGGGTTTGGAATCATGTGTAGGCCAGACCAGGTAAGGATGGAAGATTTCCTTGTGGAACTAGTTTAGTTTGGGATTATGTTCAGCATGGACAAGTTGGACAGGAGGCTCAGTTTTCCAGGCTGTATGATTCTATGACCCTCTGACTTTAGTAAGCTATATTTTTTTAGTGATCGGCTGGTAGCCTATTCTGTTCTCACCCGATGCGGATCTTCGTCCGGTTCTCTGTTTGAAAGCTGGTCTGATCCTCAGCACCTTGATTTCCACCATGGACAGGACAAGGACCCCAATCCCAAATATCCCACCTCCGGAATAGGATTCACATCCTGTGCTGCTGGTACAGATCCGATCCAGCCAATGGAGCCCACCAGCTTCCTAGCGAGTCCGTGATGCTGTAGCAACATTCTTTTATAAAAACATAAGACCTAGGAGCAGGAGTAGGCCATTCAGCCCCTTGACCATTTGATATAGTCATGGATGATCTCATCATGGCCTGAACTCCACTGTTCCTGCCTGAACTCCCGAACCGTCAACCCATTACTTATTAAAAATCTACCTATCTCCTCTTTCAATTTTCTCAATGCCGTAGCATGTAACACACCCTGGGGAAGCGAATTCCACAGACACATGAACCTTTGAGAGAAGGAATTTCTCCTCATCTCCGTTTTAAATCTGCTACCCGTTTTCCTAAAACTATGGACCTCTCATTCTAGATTGTCTCACTTGAGGAAACATCCTTTTTACGTCAACCTTGACAATTCTCTCTAACATATTATATCCCTCAATGAGATACCATCATAGAGTCATAGAGATGTACAGGATGGAAACAGACCCTTCGGTCCAACCTGTCCATGCCGACCAGATATCCCAACCTAATCTAGTCCCACCTGCCAGCACCCAGCCCATATCCCTCCAAACCCTTCCTATTCATATACCCATCCAAATGCCTCTTAAATGTTGCAATTGTACCAGCCTCCAACACATCCTCTGGCAGCTCATTCCATACACATACCACCCTCTGTGTGAAAAAGTTGCCTCTTAGGTCTCTTTTATATCTTTCCCTTCTCACCCTAAACTTATGCCCTCTAGTTCCGGACTCTCCACCTCAGGGAAAAGACTTTGTCTATTTATCCTATCCATGCCCCTCATGATTTTATGAACCTCTATAAAGTCACCCCTCAACCTCCAACACTCCAGGGAAAACAGCCCCAGCCTGTTCAGCCTCTCCCTGTAGCTCAGATCCTCCAACCCTGGCAACATCCTTGTAAATCTTTTCTGAACCCTTTCAAGTTTCCCAACATCTTTCCGATAGGAAGAAGACCAGAATTGCACGCAATATTCCAACAGTGGCCTAACCAATGTCCTGTACAGCCGCAACATGACTGCCCAACTCCTGTACTCAATACTCCGACCAAAAAAAGAAAGCATACCAAACACCCTCTTTATTATCTTGTCTACCTGCGACTCCACTTTCAAGGAGCTATGAACCTGCACTCCAAGGTCTCTTTGTTCAGCAACACTCCCTTGGACCTTATTATTAAGTGTATAAGTCCTGCTAAGATTAAGTGTAAACATGATGCTAAGATTTGCTTTCCCAAAATGCAGCACCTCGCATTTATTTGAATTAAACTCCATCTGCTACTTCTCAGCCCATTGGCCCATCTGGTCAAGATCCTGTTGTAATCTGAGGTAAGATTCTTCGTTGCCCACTACACCTCCAATTTTGTTGTTATCTGCAAACTCACTGACTGTACTTCTTATGCTCGCATCCAAATCATTTATGTAAATGACAGAAAGTAGAGGACCCAGCACAGATCCTTGTGACACTCCACTGATCACAGGCCTCCAATCTGAAAAACAACCCTCCACCACCACCCTCTGTCTTCTACCTTTGAGCCAGTTCTGTATCCAAATGGCTAGTTCTCCCTGTATTCCATGAGATCTAACCTTGCTAACCTGTCTCCCATGGGGAACCTTATCGAACGCCTTACTGAAGTCCACATAGATCACATCTACCACTCTGCCCTCATCAATCCTCTTTGTTACTTCTTCAAAAAACTCAATCAAGTTTGTGAGACATGATTTCCCACGCACAAAGCCATGTTGACTATCCCTAATCAGTCCTTGCCTTTCCAAATACATGTACATCCTGTCCTTCAGGATTCCCTACAACAACTTGCCCACCACTGATGTAAGGCTTGCTGGCTATAGTTCCCTAGCTTGTCTTTACCGCCCTTCTTAAACAGTGGCACCACGTTTGCCAATCTCCAGTCTTCTGGCACCTCACCTGTGACTATCGATGATACAAATATCTCAGCAAGAGGCCCAGCAATCACTTCTCTAGCTTCCCACAGAGTTCTCGGGTACACCTGATCAGGTCCTGGGGATTTATCCACCTTTAACCATTTCAAGACATCTAGCACTTCCTCCTCTGTAATCTGGACATATTGCAAGATGTCACCATCTATTTCCCTACAGTCTATATCTTCCATATCCTTTTCCACAGTAAATACTGATGCAAAATACTAGTTAGTATCTCCTCATTTTCTGCAACTCCACACAAAGGCCGCCTTGCTGATCTTTGAGGGGCCCTATTCTCTCCCTAGTTACCCTTTCGTCCTTAATATATTTGTAAAAACCCTTTGGATTCTCCTTAATTCTATTTTCCAAAGCTATCTCATGTCCCCTTTTTGCCCTCCTGATTTCCCTCTTAAGTATATTCCTTCTGCCTTTATACTCTTCTAAAGATTCACTCGATCTATCCTGTCTATACCTGACAACTGCTTCCTTCTTTTTCTTAACCAAACCCTCAATTTCTTTAGTCATCTGGCATTCCCTATACTTACCAGCCTTTCCTTTCACCCTACCAAGAATATAATTTCTCTGGATTCTTGTTATCTCATTTCTGAAGGCCTCCCATTTTCCAGCCGTCCCTTTACCTGTGAACATCTGCCTCCAATCAGCTTTTGAAAGCTCTTGCCTAATACTGTCAAAATTAGCCTTTCTCTAATTTAGAACTTCAACTTTTAGATCTGGTCTATCCTTTTCCATCACTATTTTAAACCTGATAGAATTATGTTCGCTGGCCCCAAAGTGCTCCCCCACTGAATCCTCAGTCACCTGCCCAGCCTTATTTCCCAAGAACAGGTCAGGTTTTGCTCCTTCTCTAGTAGGTACATCCACATACTGAATCAGAAAATTGTCTTGTACACACTTAACAAATTGCTGAGATCTCCCCTCAGTCTGCTAAACTCCATAGAATATAAGCCTAAACTGCTCACTTGCTCCTCATAAACCAGACTCTTCACCTCTGGAATGAATCCAGTGATTAGGGTCTATAGAAAAGTCTCGAGTAACCAACAAGATGTTATTACACGCATGCTGGAGAGCGCAGTTAGGGACGGTGAGAGTGGGGGCTCCAATTTCCATTGTGTGCCTGACCAGAAATCTTCCTACCCTTACTGCCTGCCATTAGTGTGTGGTGTTGAGAGTGTGGTGCTGGAAAAGCGCATCAGGTCTGGTAGCATCTGAGGAGCAGGAGAATTGACGTTTCGGGCAAAAGCCCTTCATCAGGAATGTCGGTGCGTGAGTTGGGGGAAGGGGGCTGCGAGATAAATAGGATGGTGGGTGGGGCTGGGGGGAGATAGCTTGGAAGGCAATAGGTAGGCATCAGGAATAGCATGTGTTGGAAGGATTTGCGGGGTGATACCAATCTGGTTGGCTGTGTAATGAATACATGTTCCTTGGAAGCAACAACTCCTGGGGTAGGACTTGAACCCGACACTTCCACGTTGCCACTAATGCTCCACAAGACCACTCCCCCACTGTTACTGTAATATCAGCTTCTTTCAACCAGGTTTATCGATTTTATGTTTATTCATATTCCAGCTGTGAGGGTCGGCTTTAGGTGAACGTCTTCTGATTACCAGTCGATCCTCTCCATTATGCTATGGAGAGAAACTGCAGAAAGCTGCAACACCAAGGAATTTGGGGGGAACTTGTTCACAAATCACAGGAAGCGAGCACATAGGGGCAGTGGGGTATTAGGAAGGGGATTATTTCAAGGGGTTGGAGTATAAGAGAAGGGGAAGTCTTACTGCAACTGTACAAGGTGCTGGGGAGACCACAGCCGGAGTACCATGGGCAGCTTTGGTCCTCTTATTTAAGGAAAGATATTGTTTATTTGGAGGCAGTTCAGAGGAGATTCACTAGGATGATCCTGGGTATGGAGGGATTGTCTTATAAGCAAAGGTTAAACAGGTTAGGACTCTAGTCACTGGAGTTTCAAAGAGTGAGATGTGATCTCATCAAAGTGTACAGGATTCTTCGGGGACTTGACAGGGTAAAGGCTGAGAGGATGTTTCCCCTCATGGGGGAGTCCAACACCAGGGAGGCATAGTCTTAGAATAATGGGGCACCAATTTAAGACTGAGATGAGGAGGAATTTTATTTGCTCTCAGAGGGTTATGGGTCTTTGAAACAGAAAGCTATGAGGACACAGTCCTTGTGTATATTTAAGGCTGAAATTCTTGATTGGTCAGGGAATCAAAGCTCATGGGGAAAGAGCAGGCAAGTGGATTTGAGGAATGCCAGAATAACCATGGTCCTCTTGAACTTTGGAGCAGTCTCAAGGAGCCTATTCCTGTGTCTTATGGTCTTATTATGGTTCCCCCATGCCATTACTGGGAACACTTGATGCTCAACTCTGAACAGATTATGTGTTTCTCCTGACGTTGCCAGCATCTTGAACAATGTACAAAGCCGTCCGCTTTTAAGCACCAGCCCAGATTATGTGGTGAAACCGTGGAGTGGTATTCGATCCCACAGTTTTGACTAGGATTTAATTATTGTCAGTCTGCAACCAGAAACTTCTCCAGGCTTTTGGGAAATGAGCTTCTGTTCTCATTAAAACCACAAAATCTGCCATCTCTGACTGTGCAGAGAGCAGAAAACCAGGCTTAAAAAGAAAGCCTATTCTAAACAAAGAAAATGAAGTAAATGTTTAAGCATTTTAAAAGAAACACTATAAGTTTTAATTTAAATATTAATAGGTGTTAAAAAATAATGGTGGAGATGTGTGCAAAAGTGAATGTGAAATCTTAGCACTGATATATATTGTAGAGGCAATGTAATTGTAGCTACTGCTGTATTAGATGCCAGCTCACTAGACTACATAAAATACTGCCCACTAGTGAAGGTTTCATCAATATTCTCTCTAAATATCAGAAAATATATGGTCTGCTTGATCTAGTGTGGTAGAAGAATTTCCCCTTCTGGGTCTATTGAGCAATTTCTCATAATTAACAAGATATTGCTTATGGCATGTTACAGGTTACACTGGGATGATCGCCATTGTTCCTTTCAGATCCTAAATTGCTCTACACACAAGTTCATGGGAAATTAGCTTAGAGGGCAGTGATTATGGAACTCCTCAGTGTTAACCCTTTCGGATTCACAGACAACAGGAAGTGTGGACAGCAAGTATTGCTTAATTAGCACTCATTTTATAGGACATGAGTTATCTGCTGCTCCCAGAGTCAACATAAAAGTTGAAGATTTTATCACAGTATGCAAAATGTCTCTCCAATTTAACTTTTAGTTGTCATTCAAGGGATGTGGACCCATTGTAACTTTGTAAGGCCAACAGAAAATGCTGACATTTCTCATTACCTGGTCAGAGAAACTATTACATAGCACTGGAGCAACCAGGGTTTGACCCCAGGTCTCAGGTATCATGGCTTAGGGGGAGGTACAGTATCACTGCACCACAAGAGACTTCAACAGATACTGTAGGTTCACAATATTATTTAAAGCAAGAGACTGTTTTGTTGGTAAATAAACCATTCACTAGTCATCCCAGCATTTATTGCCCACCCCTAACTGTCCAGAGGTTTGTGAATGGTCAACCACATTGCTGTGGGTCTGGGGTCACATGAAGCCAGACCAGGTAAGGATGGCAGTTTCCTTCCCTAAAGGACATTAGTGACCCAAATGGGGTTTCCCAGCATTTGACAATGGATTCATGGCCATCATTAGATTCTTAATTCTAGATATTTTTCTGCTACATCTAATCGAGGCAACATAAACCAAGTTGATACGGCCTGTCAAATTACACTCTTGAAATTATTACAACAGGAAATAAGTTCAAAACTGCCATTTTCTGCTCTTGTTCAAATTTAGAATTAACTCCAGGTGCAACAGCATTAACATCCAGTTTGATTGATTTATTTACCAAGGCAACAGTCTCCTGCTTTAAGTAATTATTGTGAACCTACAGTATCTGTTGAAGGCTCTTGTGGTGCAGTAGTACAGTACCTCCCTCTGACTCAGGATACCTGAGACCTGGGTTCAAATCCTAGCTGCTCCAACTTTGTAATTGTTTCTCTGAACAGGTTAATTAGAAATGTCAGTATTTTCTGTTGACCTTACAAAGTTGCAATGGGTCCATGCAATGCCCTAAAGTGGCAATAATAACAATACCAAGGAGTCATGTGATGAAAAGAAGTCTGCACTTAAGAGCCTCTGAGGTACATTGTCCTCAACTCTGTGTAGTGTCCTTAACTCTAATCCAGGAGAACTAATTTCCAGTCCTGCTTTCTCCAACGTTTTCCAAGTAACTGATGTTTCTCATCCCTAGCACTATTCTTGGGAATCTTTTTCTTACCATCTCTAAAGTCTCCACATCTTTCCTAACATGTGGTGGCCAGAACTAAATGTAATTATCCAGCTGAGGCCTACCTAGTGTTCTATAACCACCTCTTTGCTCCTTGTTTCCCTATCAACAGTGCCGTCGAATTTGTTTACAGGCAGTCCCCAGGTTACAGACGGGTCCTGTTCTGGAGTCCATTTGCAAGTCAATTTAGATGCAAGTCAGAACTCAAGGCAGGTCAATATAAAGTCAGTACAGGAAGTGCAAGAAATGTTGGAGTGTTGAGTCTTTAAAATTACATTCCTGTATGGGATCACATTTGTAACTACAAACATTTGTAAGTCAGGGATTCCCTGTCCTGCTCTCTCAATGACCAATGACTGTTAAAGTGCATGCAGAGAGAAATTTTAGACTCTTTAAGAACCTTTGTTTTATGATAACTCATATGCTGTAAGTCGTAAAGTAGTAGTATGTCAGTAACATGATAAGGAACACTGGATTATAGAAACTAACCATTCAGTCCCTCAAACATGCTCTGTCTTTCAGCAGGATGTCAGCTAAGTAACTAAGTTTTGAAACCCACTGGTTGAGGAAGCTTTACTTTCAGTTTAAAAGAGTAGAAGGAGCTTTACTCTGCATCTAACCCCTTGCTGTACCTGTTTGGAGAGGGTTTGATGAGTACACTGTCGAGAGAGCTTTACTATCAGTTCAAAAATGAAGCAACTTCCTGAGATCACATTTTCATGAATATGCAGAAGGAGAAATCTTGCCGAGATTAATAGTCACAGAATGCGACAGCAAGTGAAAACTCAAAATTCAGGCTCACCTTGCTTTCATTCTGTTCCACAAGATTTGGAGGTGCCGGTGTTGGACTGGGATGTACAAAGTTAAAGATCACACAACACCAGGTTCCTCTCATCAAAGTATGAAAGGATCAGGTGGGGTGGAATGTTTAAAATACATCCAGACGAGCTTTCTGTGCCAGGACATAGATAGTCCAACTAGAGACGGGACGGTGTTAAACCTAATCCGAGGGAATGAAACTGGTCAAGTGATTGAGTGCCAGTGGACAAGCATTTTGGGTATTGTGACCATAAACTCTATAAGTTTCAAAGTCATTACGGAAAGTAATAAGGCTAATGCAAAAATTAGAATCTCTGCAGTGCAGAAACAGGCCCTTCGGCCCAACCAGTCCACACTGACCCTCTGAAGAGTATCCCACGCGACATTTTCCCCTGACAAAAGTTGTATCTAAATTGGGGAAAGGCCAATTTCAATATCACTTAAAATGCCAGGGCATAACAGGCTATGGGTGAACTGCAGGTAAGTGGGATTAGTGTAGCTTGGTATTTATTGGTCTGCATTGATATGGTGGGCCAAAAGGCCTCTTTTTATGTGGTATGACTATAACTCGATGGCTCGAAAGGAACAGATTTGGGCATGGAAATTGTGTTAATCCACTTTAAGTCTTCCATGAAGGAAAGTCTATTCATTCCAAATATGTTCTTTATTTATCTGGTAGTCTATAAAACCATAACAAACAAAAACCTTGCATTCATATGTCGCCTTTCATAATCCCAGAATGTCCCAAAGCGTTTTCTGGCCACAATTAGATATTTTTAAAATGTGGCTCTATTACATTTTGGCCTGCATTTCAAAAATACTTCACTGGTTAAGAACTGTTCTGAGGCACATAAAAGTACCATATGAATACAAACTCTTGTTGATATATTGGAGGAAATGTGCCAGTTAATTAATGCACAGCATGATCCCATAATGTGATAATGACCTGAGAATCCATTTTGATGATGTTTGTCGAGGAATCGATATTGATCATAAGTCAGGACAGCAGGAGAAATCTCCTGCTTTCCTTCAAAATATTCCTCTAGACTTTAGCAGTGGTAGTACATTATGGTCATGTAAGTGAATCTTGGATAGGCACATGGATGATAGTACAATGAAGGGTATGTAGGTTAGTCTGATCTTAAAGTAGGATAAAATGCTGGTACAACATCAGGGCTGAAGGGCCTGTATTGTGCTGTACTGTTTTATGTTCTATGTTAACAGACTGAGAAGATAGACAGGGCCTTGGTCTCTACCTTTAGTAATGCAGCACTCTATCTGCCCTGCATGTGGTGAAGTGTTTGGACTCAAGTCCCAGGAATACTTCTGGGGAACTTACATCCTTCTGAATCCAGAGGTCAAAGTGCAACTCAACAATGCTTTGTACTTTGTGGACATAGATAGATACTGGATATGAACAGCATGATCTGTCGTGGTCAAATATTCTGTTGCCAATCATATTGTGTGACAATGCTGTCACTTTAAGCAGGTTATTCTGTCCTTGATTTTTTTTTGAAAGGTGGTCGTAAGATGACGAAGTGTCTCGTTCAGCAATGGAAGGGGAGTGGCCAGTTCTCCCAGATCAGGCTTCTTCTAGTTTGTTTTTAGCTGTAGCAGTCACAAGAGACCTAAGGGGAAATGTTTTCATGCACAGGGTGGTGCATGTATAGAATGAGCTGCCAGAGGAAGTGGTGAAGGTTTAGATTAGATTAGATTCCCTACAGTGTGGAAACAGGACCTTCAGCCCAACCAGTCCACACCGACCCTCCGAAGAGTAACCACCCAGACCCATTTCCCTAATGCACCTAACACTAGGGGCAATTTAGCATGGCCAATTCACCTGACCTGCACATATTTGGACTGTGGGAGGAAACCGGAGCACTCGGAGGAAACCCACGCAGACACGGGGAGAATGTGCAAACTCCACACAGAGAGTTGTCCGAGGCTAGAATCGAACCTGGGACCCTTGGTACAATTGCAGCATTGAAAAGGCATCTGGATGGGTGTACAACTAGGAAGAATTTAGAGGGATATGGGCCAAGTGCTGGCAAATGGGTCTAGATTAGGTTAGAATATCTGGTTGGCATGGACAAGTTGGACCAAAGGGTCTGTTTCTGTGCTGTACATCTCTATGACTCTGTGTGTGATTCCAGGAGAGATGCAAACTTCAGGAAAGAATTCCTCTGATTTTCTTCTGTGATCGCTCTCTGGATGTTGTTCTCTCCTGCCTGTAAGAATCTGTTTTTGGATTTACCTTTTTGCCAAGGGGTGTGTTTATGGGATGTTACTAAATTGGAGTAATTTATTAGTAATAGTTACTGTATTGAGCTGGTCAAGTTTTCCAATAGTTAATTTATTCTAAATTCCATTTTCTTTTTGTGTTTCAACTGTTGTGTTTAAATAAATTTTGATTTGCTTAAAGCTGAGTGGTTTGACCAGCTGCATCACACCTGGAACACCCACTTCACATCTGCCATTACAATAAGAAAAAGTTCTGGTCTGGGCTCCCTTCTCAAAATAGTTTGAGGGGATCTGGTCTGGTCCATAACAACTGCATCACACACAACTGTCAGGCGATCACTCAGTGACTGAGGTTGGAGTGATTTTGGTTTTGAATCAAAGACAGAATAGATCGAACAGTTTCTGTAGATTCATGCCTTGCCCAGTGGGTAACTTGCTGGAAGTGAGATGAGTTTGTTGGCAGAAAAGTGGGGAAATAGTGCTTTGTTTGACTTCAGTCTTCACCGAAGCTCCATTGATGAGGATCACATCAAAAATGTCATTGTAGATTATGCGGATGATAGTGATGGCTGAGGAAAGACACATTTGAGGAGATGTTCCAGAAGCTTATGTGATCGAAAGAGTTCAAGGTGGTTGTGAGGTTGAGAACGACCGTGTGGAGTTGTCCATGTGTTTTTTTTTGTGGATTGTTAAGCTGTGAACATCATAGGTTCCTTCACTCACAAACTGAACTCCATCTTATTGTTGTCTCTAACTCTCAAGCACAGGACATGGGACTTTCACCCAACAGTGGGGAAGCTAAGAATCTCTTCGAACCTCCAGCTCCATCAACACAACATCTCTCCTCACTCACTGACGGCAATGAGATCCTGACCAATTTTTAGATTAGATTACTTACAGTGTGGAAACAGGCCCTTCGGCCCAACAAGTCCACACCGCCCCGCCGAAGCGTAACCCACCCATACCCCTACATCTACATTTACCCCTTACCTAACACTATGGGCAATTTAGCATGGCCAATTCACCTGGCCTGCACATCTTTGGACTGTGGGAGGAAACCGGAGCACCCGGAGGAAACCCACGCAGACACGGGGAGAACGTGCAAACTCCACACAGTCAGTCGCCTGAGGCGGGAATTGAACCCGGGTCTCAGGCGCTGTGAGGCAGCAGTGCTAACCACTGTGCCACCGTGCCGCCCACCCTTTTTCCACACCCTTTCAATGGATGTCAGACATATAGATGTCAAAATTCATCATCATCTTGGATGGGCCAGCATAAACTTGGACTGAATAAGGAAAAGAGTATTTGAGGAACAGGATCATGACACTAAGCTCCCAAACTATCTGAGCACCCGACAGCAAGCTTCTTAAAGTGCTCAACAAGTTCAAGAAGCAGTGGCTGTGCAAGGTCCTCCAAATTTGGTGGCATGAAATACAGTCCAATGGAAGGGTCCTCTCCCAAGCCAACATCTGCAGCATTGTGATGTCAATTATAGAGTCATAGAATTGTACAACACGGAAACAGACCCTTCAGTCCAACTTGTCTATGCCAACTAAACGTTCCAAATTAATCTAGTCTCATTTGCCAACATTTGGCCCATATCCCTCTAAATCCTTACTATTCATGTACCCATCCAGTTGCCTTTTAAATGTTGTAATTGTCCAAACCTCCATCACTTCCTCTGACAGCTCATTCTATACACGCACCACCCTCTGCGTGAAAAGGTTGCCCCTAAGGTCCGTTATAAACCTTTCCCTTCTCATGTTTAACCTATGCCCTCTCGTTTTGGGCTCCCCTACACTGGGGAATAAAAAAATTACTCGCAAGTGTCTCCGCAAAGTGGGACACATTATTTGTGCGAAAACCGAAAGATCTGTGGATGCTGGAAATCAGAAACAAAAGTAGACATTCCTGAAAAAAATTCACCAAGTCTGGCAGCAGATCTGGAGAGAAATTAGAGTTAGTGTTTCAGGTCACCCATAGTGGCCCTTCGTCATTCATGTATCTGACACCAGACACCTGAGGAGACTGGATTAGTGGTGCTGGAAGAGCACAGCAGTTCAGGCAGCATCCAAGGAGCAGTGAAATCGACGTTTCAGGCAAAAGCCCTTTTGCCCAAAACGTCGATTTCGCTGCTCCATGGATGCTTCCTGATCTGCTGTGCTCTTCCAGCACCACTAATCCAGAATCTGGTTTCCAGCATCTGCAGTCATTGTTTTTACCTACCTGAAGGAACTGCTTGATGAGGAATTTATTCACGATCACTGTGGGTGCTGGAAATCTGAAACCAACACAGACTATGCTGGAGAAGAGTCCGATCAGACTCATCATAGTAAGCCATGGTTTCTCTCTCTATAGATGTGGCCAGACCTGCTGAGTTTCTCCAGAATTCGCTGTGTTTGTTCCAACAGCTTATCAATGAATTTCCGAATGAAAAGAAAACAAAAAATGGAAATCAGAAACAAAAACAGAAATTGCTGGAGAAACTGACAGCACCTATGGAGGGAAAGCAGAGTTAATATTTCAGATCCAGCTCTGAACAAGGGTCACTGGATCTCCTCAGACGCTGCGTTTTTGCAGCAATTTCTGACAATGTCTTTGTGAAGTTCCACACTGTTCTTCCAAGTCTTGTGTTGCACTCAAACGTTGAAAATGTCCCCTGAACACCAGAATCCTTAATATATGGATGTAGGTTTACTCGCTGAGCTGGAAGGTTTGGTTTCAGATATTTCATCACCATACTAGGTAACGTCATCAGTGAGTCTTCGGATTAAGCACTGGTGGCATGTCCTGCTTTTAATTTATGTGTTTCAGTTTCCTTGGGCTGTGATGTTATTTCCTGTGGACCCAAGGAAAATTCTTTTCTGCACCCTTTCCAATGTAGTAATATTCTTCCTTTAGCAGGGTGACTCCAAAAGTAGCCTCACCAATGTCTTGCACAATGTCAAAGTTAAAAGGAACACAACACCAGGTTAAAGTCCAACAGGTTTATTTGGAAGCACTAGCTTTCAGAGTGCTGTTCCTTCATCAGGTAGCTAGACAAAGGAGCAATGCTCTGAAAGCTTGTACCTCCAAACAAGCTTGTTGGACTATAACTTGACATTGTATGCTTTTTAACTCTGTCCACCCCAGTCCAACACCGGCACCTCCACACTGTACAACCTCAACATAACATCTTAACTCCTATACTCGATGCTCTGACCAACGAAGGCAAGCGTGCCAAACAAAAATTTTCGTTGACCATCGCTCTCTGTTTCCTATCACTCCACCAATTTTGCATCCATGTTGGTACTGTCCCCTTTCTTTTTCCCTGAGCTGTAAGTTTCCCTTGTGTTTGTTGTGTGGCACCATATTGAATCCCCATGGCACTCTGCCAAATACCAACGACTGTGTGGGTAGATCAGTTATTGCCTCATGAGGTACAAAAGAAGAGAGGTAGGTAAATTCTAAAAAAAACATATGCATTTAAAAAAGCTGAACAGGAATCAGAAAATTGATACTCACCACTTACCCATGGATTTTGCTTTTTAAACTGAATGCTGAGTACGTTGCGTTACCAAGTTTGGCAAAATGTTGAAAGCTATCTTATTTACCTTGATGCTAAGAGCTCAGATGAAAGTCGGAATCTGTGACTCATTCAGTTGTCTCATTGTTTTTGTTACTCCCCTGCTTTATATTGTCTGTCAACGCTGTGTATGTAGCAAGTTGGCTGGCTCCAACTGTTGCTTGTTCATTCCATCCAGCCTCATGCAATCAAACATGCAAGGGGAATAAAGACGTGAGGAACACTTTTTACGTTTGCTTGCTTAAACGGTTCTTAGCATGTCTCTTTCCCATTGCACCTCATGAGACTGTGTTGGCAGTGGGTAGTGAGTGAAGCTCTTTCTGCTGTGAGATGCTTTTGTGTGTGTAGGCATCGTGACTCATAATCGTAAACGTATTAAGTGGCATCAGATCCTGCAGTGGAAACAAGAGGCAATGGTTTCAGGTGTGCCTTGTGCCTGGTATATGCTGCTTCTGTTGAAGTGCCAGTCTGCTAATATTGGCACCTCCTTAACTCCCAACCTGGCATCACAAATGTCATTTATAATAGGAGCCACTCTCTGCATAAACACATAGTACACTTCTGGATTAGTGGTGCTGGAAGAGCACGGCAGGTCAGGCAGCATCCGAGGAACAATAAAATCGACGTTTCCGGCAAAAGCCCTTCATCAGGAATACAGGCAGAGAGCCTGAAGGGTGAAGAGATCACTTGGCAGAGTTGATTTGTTACACAAGCTTTTCTGTATTAGTTTGTTCTAAACTCAAACAGTTTACCTGGAAACATGACACTGTTCCATCAGCTCATATCACTCGAAACTGGACTTCAAATATATGGAATTACAGATTAAGTTATACGCAGGAACCAACCAGTTGGTCCAAATAGTGATTACTGTATCTATGTTCCACTCAAACTTCCTCCAAACCATCCCCATGTAATCCCATCAATCTCCTTCCACTTCTCTCCTCTGGTTTCAACAGGCTTCCCCTTCAATGCATCAACATTAATCATCTCAAACAAAACTGAAATAACATGGGTGCTGGAGAAACCGAGTAGGTATTGAATCACAGTATCAGACAGTACAGATGATGCCCTTTCGAGTCCATCAAGCAGCTGAGGAGAGAGAAACAGAGTTAATATGAACATTTGCAATCAGTCACTGCCAACGATGAGGAAGTACAAAAGTTGCAAAAGGTCATTATACAGGGGTTGCCTGATAGAACTAAACAAGTCCCTGAGAAGGTTTGTCCAGTCTGGCCAGAGAGAGGCAAATTTGGTTTATCATGACAACCTACTTCCAAGGGCAAACCCGTCCAAATGCCAAAGCTTTAGGCTAAGGTATCATGTCCATGTCATACCAGGGACACGTAGGTATTGAAATGATAGGACATAACTCTTTGTGAGTCAGCATATTCAAAAGCTCTTGAATGCAGGTGAGGTATGTTAAGCCTATTGATCTTGGCACAGTTGGTTGGAGGGCTGGTGTATGATGTTGAGAGGGGCCAGCAGTGAGGGTTCAGTACTTAAACCCTGGGGCACAATGACCTTCAGGTTGTAATTCATCATCAGATTCTCCCTCTCTCTCGAGGAAAAAGTGGCTTCATGGTTTACTGAAACCTTGTTTTCTCTGTGTGTTACACACACAAACACACACACAAACACAGACAAACACACACACACACACACACAATCCTCCTGACTCCAAATCCTGTCCACCATCTACAAGGTGGTAAAAACAATGACTGCAGATGCTGGAAATCAGATTCTGGATTAGTGGTGCTGGAAGAGCACAGCAGTTCAGGCAGCATCCAAGGAGCAGCGAAATCGACGTTTTGGGCAAAAGCCCTTCATCAGGAATAAAGGCAGTGAGCCTGAAGTGTAGAGAGATAAGCTAGAGGAGGGTGGGGGTGGGGAGAAAGTAGCATAGAGTACAATAGGTGAGTGGGGGAGGGCGGGGGGGAATGAAGGTGATCGGCCAGGGAGGAGATGGTGGAGTGGATAGGTGGAAAAGGAGATAGGCAGGTCGGACAAGTCCGGACAAGTCATTGGGGCAGTGCTGAGCTGGACGTTTGGAACTAGGATGAGGTGGGGGAAGGGGAAATGAGGAAACTGTTGAAGTCCACCCCAGTTCCAAACTTCCGGCTCAGCACTGTCCCCATGACTTGTCCTACCTACCTATCCACTCCACCCTCTCCTCCCTGGCCTATCACCTTCATCCTCCCCCCTACTCACCTATTGTACTCTATGCTACTCTCTCCCCACCCCCACCCTCCTCTAGCTTATTTCTCCACACTTCAGACTCTCTGCCTTTATTCCTGATGAAGGGCTTTTGCCCGAAACGTCGATTTCGCTGCTCCTTGGATGCTGCCTGAAGCTCTGTGCTCTTCCAACACCACTAATCCACCATCTACAAGGTATAAGTCTGGAGTGTGTTGGAATACTCTCCACTTGCCCTGGATGGGTGCAGCCCCAACAGCACTCAAGAAGCTTGATACCATCCAGAACAAAGCAGCCTGCTTGATTGGCATCACATTCACAAACATCCACCCTTTCCACCACCAATGCAGCCATATGTACTATCTATGAGGTGCACTGGAACAACTCACCAAAGCTTCATCAATGGTACCTTCCAAAACTACGTCATTACCACCTAGAAACAGAAGGGCAATGTGCACACTGGAAGACCACCACTTGCAAGTTCCCCTCCAAACCACTCACTGTCCTGACTTGGAAATATATCACTGTTCCTTCACCGTCACTGGGTCACAATCCTGGAATTCTCTCCCAAAGGACATTGTGGGTCGACCTGCAGCACATGGACTGCACAGGTTCAAGAGGGCACCTCACTCCCACCTTCTGAATGGGCAACTGGGGACAAGCAATAAATGCTGGGCCCAGTCAGCGATGCCCATGTCCCATTTTTCCAAATATTATTGGAGATACCACATTCATTGCTGCATCAAGTAAAATACCCTGTGAGAGGCAAACCTCACACCATCATGTAGAAATGTTCACACATATCTTTATGAACATAGCACTTCCAATGTCTGAGATGATGAGAGTCCTGGGCCTTCAGTGGTAACCTTCCATCTTATCATGCAACAGTTTGTTCAGTGATTGAAAAGTCTGTCTCGAGTATTGCAGCTCAATAAAACTTTGGTTAGACCGCACTTGGACTACTGCGTCCAGTTCTGGTCACCTATTATAGGAAAGATGTGGATGCTTTGGAGAGGGTTCAGAGGAGGTTTACCAGGATGCTGCCTGGACTGGAGGGCTTATCTTATGAAGAGAGGTTGACTGAGCTCGGACTTTTATCATTGGAGAAAAGGAGGAGGAGAGGGGACCTAATTGAGGTATACAAGATAATGGGAGGCATAGACAGAGTCGATAGCCAGAGACTATTTCCCAGGGCAGAAATGACTAACACGAGGGGTCATAGTTTTATGCTGGTTGGAGGAAAGTATAGAGAGGATATCAGAGGTGGGTTCTTTACACAGAGAGTTGTGAGAGCATTGAATGCATTGCCAGCAGCAGTTGTGGAAGCGAGGTCATTGGGGACATTTAAGAGACTACTGGACATGCATAGGGTCACAGAAATTCGAGGGTGCATACATGAGGATCAGTGGTCGGCACAACATCATAGGCTGAAGGGCCTGTTCTGTGCTGTACTGTTCTATGTTCTATGCTATTGCCCACTGAGTTGCCTGAGTCTCAGTCTGACCTGGCTATCTGAGTATCCAGAGTGTTATGGACTGAGAAGGTGAAGACTGGGTGCTTCACCTGAAGCATAATCTGGATACAATAAGCAAGTGCTGTTCCCACCTCAGAGACCAGAGGGGAATAAAGAGTCAACATCGCTGTGGGTCTGGAGTCACATTTAGGGAAGTCTACCAGACATTAGTGAATCAGAGGTTTTCCTTCGAATGAATGGCGAATTCAAACTTCACCATTTGCCCTGTTGGGATTCTGTTTGAACATTAGCCTGGGGCTCTGGATTTCTAACCCATGACCACGACCCAGACAAGAGATAGCTCCTCCACTTCATTCCACCCTGTCAGCACATTCTGTTATTCCTCTTTTTTTCTGTAATTTGCTTGTTGAACATCCCTTAAATACATCTATAATGTTTGCTCAACTGCTCAGTACTCAATTCTAACCATTCACTCCATAAAGAGGATCTCACTTGAATTCCTTACTGGATTTATTGATGACTATCTTATATTTATGACTTGGCATTCTGAATTCTCCCAGGTGTTTTTGTTCCATGAATCCAGATTGTAGATATTATTGACTTCCTGAACTAAACTGTGGAATGTTCTGATGCTCAGAAGTAATGCCGAGTGTGACATAACAGCTTTTAACACCTTCCCTTCCTTGGGCACTTCCTCAGAGGGCTGAGTCCGATCTTCCCATAGTACAGAGTCAGTTAGAAGGGACGGTTACCATTGACAAGGCCATCAATAAAATCATGGAGTCATAGAGCTGCACAGCATGGAAACAGACCCTTTGGTCTGACTTGTCCACACTGACCAGGTATCCTAAACCAATCTAGTCCTATTTGCCAGCACTTGGCCCATAGCCCTCCAAACTCTTCCTGATTTGGAGATGCCGGTGTTGGACTGGGGTGTACAAAGTTAAAAATCACACAACACCAGGTTGTAGTCCAACAGGTTTAATTGGAAGCACTAGCTTTCGGAACGTCGCTCCTTCATCAGGTGGTAGTGAAGGACTGTCACTCCGAAAGCTAGTGTGCTTTCAATTAAACCTGTTGGACTATAACCTGGTGTTGTGTGATTTTTAACTTTAAACTCTTCCTATTCACTTACCCATCCAGATAGCTTTTAAATATTGTAATTGTACCAACCTCCAACACTTCCTCTGGCACCACCATCTGAGTGAAAAAGTTGCCTTTCAGGTCCCTTTTAAATCTTTCCCTTCTCATCTTAAACTTGTGTCCTCTACTTTTAAGAGGAAAAGGATTTAAAACAATTGGCAAGATAACCCAAGATATAATACAAATCTTTATTTTGCAGCAAGTCTTTGTGAACTGGAATGTATTGTCTGAAAGGGACATGGAATCAAGTTAAATTACTTTTAACAGTGAGTTGGATAAATATTTAAAATGGCGAAATCACAGACACACACACACACACACACATACACACACACAAAACCCCAAGGCACATGCACACAAATACAAACAGACATGAACAGATACAAGCATGCACAGATGCACACACACAGGCGCACATACAGACACACACGCACAGTCATACACACAGATGCACATACGCACACACGCAGATCCATAGACACACACACAGACACATGCACAGATGCACATACAGAAACATATACACACATGCATAGACACATGCACAGACGTGCACACAGAGGCACATACAGAAACACACAGACTCACACACACGCGCATAAACACACGCACACAGACAGATACAGGTGCACACGCACAGACACACACATGCACAGATGCATACACAGAAACATACACACACGCATGCACAGACACATGCACAGACGCACACACAGAGAGGCACATAAAGAAACACACAGACACACACACACGCACACAGACCGACACATACAGTCGCACATGAACAGACACACACACACATGACCTCTACCTTTAGTATCTCAGTGTGCAAAGCCTTACAACTGACACATCAGAACTTATTAGGGAGGGTCCTCCAAAGTTGATCCTCTTCACCGTACCCTATTGGTCAACCAGGCGATGAAGAGAAGGGGTTGAAAAGTGTGATGCTGGAAAAGCGCAGCAGGTCAGTCAGCATCAGAGGAGCAGGAAAATCGACCTTTTGGGCATAAGCCCTTCTTCAGGAATGAGGCTGGTGTGCCAAGCGGGCTGAGATAAAAGGTGGGGGGGGGGCGGAATTTGGGGGAGGGGTGCTGCGAATACGATAGGTGGAAGGAGGTGAGGGTGAGGGTGATAGGCCTGAGAGGATGCGGGGTGGAGAGGTCAGGAAGAAGACTGCAGGTCAAGTGGGCGGTGCTGAATCTGGGGGTTGGGACTGAGATCAGGTGGGGGGAGGGGAAATGAGGAAGCTGGAGAAAACTACATTCAAAAAGCTTTCATGTACTCACCCCCATACTCTGGTTTCCTCGACCATTCCTGAACCTTCTTGTGACCTCTGGAACCACTCAGGCGCCATTGCCCACGCAGCCGCTGCAGCCATCACCGCCGCGGTGAACGGTGACGTCACTTCCGCCCCAACCACCGCACGGACAACAGCCATCACTGACCATGCAGCCTCCACGATCGCCGCCCAGACAACCGCCTCCACGATCACCAGGAAGACCATCGGCGACAGATACAGGGCTGCCGCGGGATCCACGGCTACCGGGACCAGCGCCATTTCTGCCCGGCGCGCCACTTCCGTCCCCAGAGTGGCAGTCGACGCAGTGACCTCCACCCCCAGTGACGTCACTTGCCTGCACAAAGACCACTCTGCATGCTACGCCACTCCCAAGTTGATCTCCACCCCCATGTCCATCTCCGCCCCACGTTAATCTCCGACCCCATGTTAATCTCCGCCCCCACGTTAATCTCCGACCCCACGTTAATCTCCGCCCCCATGACCTTCTCCACCCCCATGCCTAACTCCACCCCCACTCCCAGCTCCAGCCCCACACCAGGTCCTAGCTCCCAGCCCTGCCGTATTTTCACCATCCCTCCAGACCTCCCCCTCTCTGAGGATGAACAATCAGTCCTCAGCAGAGGACTCACCTTCATCCCCCTACGCTCCCGGATCAATGAGTTCGACACGCGGCCAGACATCAAGCATTTCTTCCTCTGCCTTCGCCTCCGCACCTACTTCTTCAACCAGGACTCTCGCCCACCCTCTGATGACCCCTTCTCCCCCTCCAACACACCCCATCCACCTGGACACCCCGTGCTGGCCTCTTACCCGCCCTCGATCTCTTCATATCCAACTGCCACCGCGACATTGACCGCCTCAACCTGTCCACCCCTTTCACCCACTCCAACCTCTCACCCTCACAACGCACAGCCCTCCACCCACTCCACTCCAATCCTAACCTCAACATCAAACAGTAGACAAGGGAAGCACGGTAGTGGTTTGGTGCACCGATCTTTACACCGCTGAAGCTAGATGCCAACTCGCAGACACCTCCTCCTACTGCCCCCCTTGACCATGACCCCACCTCCCACCACCAAACCATCATCTCCCAGACCATCCATAACCTCATCACCTCAGGGGATCTCCCATCCACCGCCTCCAACCTTATAGTCCCACAAACCCGCACTGCCCGTTTCTACCTCCTGCCCAAAATCCACAAACCCAACTGCCCCGACCGACCCATTGTCTCAGCCTGCTCCTGCCCCACAGAACTCATCTCTGCATACCTCGACACTGTCCGGTCACCCTTAGTCCAAGAACTCCCCACCTACTTTCGGGACACCACCCACGCCTTCCACCTCCTCCATGATTTTCGCTTTCCCGGCCCCCAACGCCTTATCTTCACGATGGACATCCAGTCCCTATCCACCTCCATCCCCCATCACGAAGGCCTCCAAGCCCTCCGCTTCTTCCTCTCCCGCCGACCCAACCAGTACCCTTCCACTGACACCCTCCTTCGACTGACTGAACTGGTCCTCACTCTGAACAACTTCTCCTTCCAATCCTCCCACTTCCTCCAAACCAATGGAGTAGCCATGGGCACCCGCGTGGGCCCCAGCTATGCCTGCCTCTTCGTTGGATATGTGGAACAGTCCATCTTCTGCAGCTACACTGGCACCACCCCCCAACTTTTCCTGCGCTATATCGATGATTGTATTGACGCTACTACGTGCTCCTACGGGGTGGTTGAATAGTTCATCCACTTTACTAAAACCTTCCACCCCGACCTCAAATTTACCTGGACCATCTCAGACTCCTCCCTCCCCTTCCTAGGCCTCTCCATTTCTATCTCGGGCGACCGACTCAACACAGACATTTCCTACGAACCGACCGACTCCCACAGCTACCTAGATAACACCTCCTCCCATCTGCCCCTTGTAAAGACGCCATCCCATATTCCCAATTCCTTTGCCTCCGCCACATCTGCTCCCAGGAGGACCAATTCCACGACCAAACAACCCAGATGGCCTCCTTCTTCAAAGACTGCAATTTCCCCTCCGACGTGGTCGACGATGCTCTCCACTGCATTTCCTCCACTTCCCGCACCTCCGCCCTTGAACCCCGCCCCTCCAATCACCATCAGGATAGAACCCCACTGGTCCTCACCTACCACCCCACCAACCTCCGGATCCATCGTATCATCCTCCGTCATTTCCGCCACCTCCAAACAGACCCCATCACCAGGGATATATTTCCCTCCCCACCCCTATCAGCATTCCGGGCGGCACGGTGGCACAGTGGTTAGCACTGCTGCCTCACAGCGCCGGAGACCCGGGTTCAATTCCCGCCTCAGGCGACTGACTGTGTGGAGTTTGCACATTCTCCCCGTGTCTGCGTGGGTTTCCTCCGAGTGCTCCGGTTTCCTCCCACAGTCCAAAAATGTGCAGGTCAGGTGAATTGGCCATGCTAAATTGCCCATAGTGTTAGGTAAGGGGTAGATGTAGATGTAGGGGTATGGGTGGGTTACGCTTCGGCGGGGCGGTGTGGACTTGTTGGGCCGAAGGGCCTGTTTCCACACTGTAAGTAATCTAATCTAATCTAAAAACCACTCCCTCCGCGACTCCCTCTTCAGGTCTACACCCCCCACCAACCCAACCTCCACTCCCGGCACCTTCCCCTGCAACCGCAGGAAGTGCAAAACTTGCGCCCACACCTCCCTCCAAGGCCCCAATGGATCCTTCCATATCCGTCGCAAATTCACCTGCACCTCCACACACATCATTTACTGTATCCACTGCAACCGATGTGGTCTCCTCCACATTGGGGAGACAGGCCGCCTACTTGCGGAACGTTTCAGGGAACACCTCTGGGACACCCGCACCAACCAACCCAACCGCCCTGTGGCTGAACACTTTAACTTCCCCTCCCACTCTGCCAATGACATGCAGGTCCTTGGCCTTCTCCATCGCCAGACCCTGACCACATGACGCCTGGAGGAAGAGCGCCTCATCTTCCGCCTAGGAACTCTCCAACCACACGGGATGAATGTAGATTTCTCCAGCTTCCACATTTCCCCTCCCCCCACCTTATCTCAGTCCCAACCCCAGATTCAGCACCGCCCTCTGAACCTGCAATCTTCTTCCTGACCTCTCCGCCCCCACCCCCTCTTCGGCCTATCACCCTCACCCTCACCTCCTTTCCACCTATTGTATTCCCAGTCCCCCTCCCCCCCAAATTCCTCCCCCCACCTTTTACGTCAGCCCACTTGGCACACCAACCTCATTCTGAAGAAGGGCTTCTGCCCGAAACATCGATTTCCCTGCTCCTCGGATGCTGACTGGCCTGCTGCACCACATTTTGCAACTCTGGTCTCCAGCATCTGCAGTCCTCACTTTCTCCAGGATGAAGAGAAGGAAGAATGCATGGACATTTATATGTGGCCTTCACTTCCTCAGGAAATCCCAAGTCACACTGATTCACTTTTGAAGTGCAGCCACCAGTTTAATTCAAGAAAAATTGCAACAAGTGTGCACACAGCAAGCTCCCTGAAATAACAATATGACTAGATCATTGAATGAGACAGTACAGAAGAGGTCATTTGGGGTGTTGAGTCCGTCCGGCCAAAGCTAAACCAAATCTGCACCCATCCCAGATCCCAGTACAAATGGAATCACGCAGTATAGAAGAGGTCCTTTGGCCCATTGTGTCTATACAAATGATCTGGTTTATAATGCTGATTAAACAGCGGGAAGAACTGGCCCTATTTTTAGATAATGCTGCATGATCAGTCAATCAAACACAGAATATTTCCAGCAGCAACAGCAGGTCTCATGGCTGAGTTTGTCGAGATGTTTCCCAAGTTCCTCAACCTCTGTCCAACCTCTTCCTTTAATCCGCAGATTTCTGAGCTTGTATTGTTGGAAGATAATGGCATGTCAATGAGGAAGGTGATAAAATAACTCTCCAATAACGAAGAGCAGGCTTCACTTAACCAAATCTGCAGGGAATGCAGGGATGGATTTTTTATTCAAACTCTGCTCTTACAGCCTGTTGCTCCTCAGATATCCAATTTTTATTTGGAACAAAATAATAGAGGAAGGAATTCAACTCTCTGACACTGAGCTTTCACGATATAACACGTGTCTGATCTGCACCACAACTTCACTATCAGCCTTTACATCATAGTCCTTGATGATCTCAGTGATCAAAATCTGTCCCTCTCAGTTTTGACAGCTGATGGTCTAAACTTTTGGCTGTGGGAGTGGGGGGGGGGGGAGTGAGGGGGGGGGGGGAGTGGGGGGGGGGGGCGGAGGGGGGCGGGGTGGGCAGCGTGGGGGCAGGGGGACTGGAGATAGCTCCCGATTTCCATTGGCCTGAAACATTCCGTGTATAGCGGAATAGCGGGGGGGGGGGGGAGGGGACAAACTGGAAGTTTATGAAGGAAGTTAAAGGGAAAGTTAGAACAAGAGAAGTAAAGAAAGATAACAGAATCAATGGAGCAGAAAACTCAAAAAAGGATCATGCCGTAAGGTCAAGTGAAATAGGGATTCATAGGAAAGGTGAGGGGAGTAACATATTAAAAATATTATATATGAATGTACAAAGCATTAGAAATAAGGTGGATGAGCTTGAGGCTCTTTTGGAAATTGGCAGTTACGATGTTGTGGGGATAACGGAGATGTGGCTTCAAGTGGGCAGGTCTTGGGAAATAAATATTCAAGGCTATACGTGCTATCTCAAGGACAGACCGACGGGCAGAGGGGGTGGGGTGGCCCTGTTGGTAAGGAATGATATTCAGTCCGTTGCATGGGGGGACCTAGAACCAAGGGATGTAGAGTCAGTGTGGATAGAGCTGAGAAATTCTAAGGGTAAAAAGACCCTCATGGGAGTTATCTACAGGCCCCCAAAAAGTAGCCTGGATGTAGTGTGTAAGTTGAATAAGGAGCTGAAATTGGCCTGTCGCAAAGATATTACTACAATTGCTATGGGGGATTTCAACCTGCAGGTAGACTGGGAGAATCAGGATGGTACTGGACCCCAAGAAAGGGAGTTTGTGGAGTGCCTCCGAGATCGATTCTTAGAACAGCTGGTGCTGGAGCCTACCAGGGAGAAAGCAATTCTGGACCTAGTGTTGTGTAACAAACCGGATTTGATCAGGGACCTTGAAGTGAAGGAGCCATTAGGGGGTAGTGACCACAATACAATAAGCTTTAATGTGCAGTTTGAAAGGGAAAGGGTACAATCGGAAGTGACAATATTTCAGCTGAATACGGGGAACTATAGAGCTATGAGGGAGGAGCCGGCCAAAGTTCAATGGTGCAATACCCTAGCAGGGATAGTAGTGGAACAACCATGGCAGGTATTTCTGGGTATAATGCAGAAGATGCAGGATCAGTTCATTCCAAAAAGGAAGAAAGATCCTAAGAGGAGGCAGGGGTGGCCGTGGCTGATGAGGGAAGTTAAGGACCATATAGAGACTAAAGGGAAAAAGTATAACATAGCAAAGATAACTAGGAAATCGGAGGACTGGGAAACTTTTAAAGAACAACAGAGGATTATTAAGAAGAAAATACGCAGAGAAAAAAATGAAGTACGAAGATAAACTGGCCAAAAATATAAAGGAGGATAGTAAAGGCTTTTTTCGGTATGTGAAAAGAGAAAAAATGGTTAAGACTAAAACTGGGCCCTTGAAGACAGAAACGGGTGAATTTATTACAGGGAACAAAGAAATGGCAGAAGAGTTGAATTGGTACTTTAAATCTGGGGAAGACACGAGCAATCTCCCAAATGTAATTGTGGCTGAAGGACCTGATCTGAAGGGAATTTATATTTGCCAGGAAATGGTGTTGGAGAGACTGTTAGGTCTGAAGGCTGATATGTCCCCGGGACCTGATGGTCTGCGTCCCAGGGTACTGAAGGAGGTGGCTCTAGAAATCGTGATCGTTTTCCAATGTTCTATAGATTCAGGATCAGTTCCTGCGGATTGGAGGGTGGGTAATGTTGTCTCACTTTTTAAGAAAGGAGGGAGAGAGAAAACAGGGAATTATAGACCAGTTAGTCTGACCTCAGTGGTGGGTAAAATGCTGGAGTCAATTATAAAGGACAAAATTACGACACATCTGGATAGCAGTAACAGGATAGGTCAGAGTCAGCATGGATTTATGAAGGGAAAATCATGCTTGGCTAATCTTCTGGAATTTTTTGAGGATTTAACTCTGAAGATGGACAAGGGATATCCAGTGGATGTAGTATGCCTGGACTTTCAGAAAGCCTTTGATAAAGTCCCACATAGGAGATTAGTGAGCTAAGTTAGGGCACATGGTCAAAATACTAACTTGGATTGAAAGTTGGTTGGCTGACATGAAACAAAGACTAGTGATAAATGGCTTCCTTTCGGAATGGCAGGCGGTGACAAGTGGTGTGCCGCAGGGATCAGTGTTGGGACCACAGCTTTTTACAATGTACATTAATGATATACATGAAGGCATTAAAAGTAATATTATCAAATTTACTGATGACACAAAGCTGAGTAGCAGGGTGAAATGTGAGGAGGATTTAGGAGAATACAGGGTGACCTAGATAGGCTAGGTGAGTGGACGGATGCATGGCAGCTGCAGGTTAATGTGGATAAATGTGTGGTTATCCACTTTGGCGGCAAGAACAGGAAGGCAGATTACTACCTAAATGGAGTCAGGTTATGTAAAGGGGCAGTACGAGATCTAGGTGTTCTTGTACATCAGTCAATGAAAGCAAGCATGCAGGTACAGCAGGCAGTGAAGAAAGCTAATAGCATGCTGGCCTTCATAACAAGAGGAATTGAGTATAGAAGCAAAGAGGTCCTTCTGCAGCTGTACAGGGCCCTGGTGAGACCGCAGCTGGAATATTGTGCGCAGTTTTGGTCTCCAAATTTGAGGAAAGACATTCTGGCTACTGAGAGAGTGCAGCATAGGTTCACGAGGTCAATTCCTGGAATGGCGGGACTATCTTATGCTGAAAGATTGGAGCAACTGGGCTTGTATACGCTTGAGTTTAGAAGGCTGAGGGGGGATCTGATTGAGAAGTATAAGATTATTAAAGGATTGGATACTCTGGAAGCAGGAAGTATGTTTCCGCTAATGGGTGAGTCCCAAACCAGAGGACACAGTTTAAAAACAAGGGGTAGGCCACTTATAACAGAGTTGAGGAGAAACCTCTTCACCCAGAGAGTGGTGAGTGTGTGGAATGCTCTGCCCCAGAAGGCTGTGGAGGCGTAGTCTCTGGATACTTTCAAGAAAGAGTTGGACAGAGCTCTTAGTGGAATCGAGGGTTATGGGGATAAGGCAGGAACAGGATACTGATTGAGGATGATCAGCCATGATCATACTTGAATGGCTGTGCTGGCTCGAAGGACAGAATGGCCTACTCCAGCACCTATTGTCTATTGTATTTCTCACTGCTGAAAGGACAATTTCAGGGTTATGTCCTTTTGTTCTTCTCTTCCTCACCCCCACCCCATCAGAGAAAATAACTCCTTTATGACTAGCCTTTTAAATCACTTTAACACTTTAAACACCTTGATCTGGTCACTCTTCAATCTACTTCCTGAAAATGCAGTCAACAACAACATTATACAGTGCCCTTGAAGTAATGAACTATCCCATGGTGCTACACAGATGCATTAGAGCAAAATTTGACACTAAGATCCAAACCGAATGTTCGTCATGGAGACTCATTCAGCGTGGAAGCAGGCCTTTCAGCCCACCATGTCTATGCTGACCAACAAACATCAAGGCTTTGCTGAAGAGTTTCAGGGCCAAGGAGATGACCTGGGAGCCCTCTTGAATGGTCTTACCTGTCCATCTGCTGCACATTCCTCTCTGACCTATCACCACCACCCTCCCCCTCCTCCCCCCCCCATCCCCGCCCCCCCCCCCACCCCCCACCCCATCTTCATCTAACTATCACATTCTCAGCTACTTTTCCTCCAGTCCCACCCCACTCCCATTTATCTCTCAGCCGCCTTGGTCCACAAGCCTCATTCCTGATGAAGGTCTTATGTCTGAAATGTCAACTCTCATGCTCCTTGGATGCTGCCTGACTGGTTATGTTTTTTGAGCACCACACTTTTCAACAACAAGCATTAATTCTCCACTAATCCTGTTAACCTGCATTTGGTCCATTGCCTACCGTGGTCTGGCATTTAAGCGTTCATCCCGATGCTTCTTCAATGCTGTGAAATACCTGCCTCCACCACCCTCTCAGGCAGCACCTTCCATATCTCTACCACCCTCTGAGGGAAAAAGAATTCCTTCTCAGGTCCCTCTCTAAAACATTTACTCCTCAACGTCAACTCATACTCGCTGGTCTTAGACATGCTTGCCTATCCTGTCATAATTTTGTATACCTTGATCAGACCCACCCTCAGGCTCCTCTGCTCCAGAGAAAACAAACCCAGCCTATCCAGCCTCTCTTCATAACTGAGACTTTTCAGCCCAGGCAATACCCTGGTGAATCTCCTCTGCACCCTCTACAGTGCTATGATGTCTTTCAGATAGTGCGGTGATCAGAACTGCACACGGGATTCCATCTGTGACCAAGCTAATGTTTTATAAATTTGTAACAAGATTTCCTTGCTCTGATAATGTATACCTGGCTAATGAAGGGAAGCATCCCATATGCCTCCTTCCCTACCCTGTCTACACGTGATGACACCTTCAGGGATCTATGGATTTGTACACCAAGGTCCCTTTGTTCCTCAATCCTCCCTAGGCTTCTATCATTCATTCTGTATATCCTTTCCTTATTAGACCTCCCAAAATACATCACCTTGCATTTATCAGGGTAAATTCCAACTGCCATTGCTCTGCCCAAATTACCAGCTGATCAATCTCAGACTGTAGCCTGACACCATCCTCAACATTACCCTCACTTTTTGTGTCATCATTAGATTAGGTGACCAAAGCTTTCATCAAAGTGGTAAGTTTTAAGGAGTGTATTCATGTGGATGGAGAGATAGAGAGGTGGAGAGATGTGGAAACGAGAGTTCCCAAGCTTAGAGTCCTGGCAGCAGAGGACATAGTTGTGAATGATGGGGTCCAAGACCAATGGGGAGTTAATACACTGTAAGTAGAACCATTAAGTGCAAAGAAAAGCGAGATATATGAAGAGTTTGGGATTATGTTTGGCATGGACTGGTTGGAACAAAGGGCCTGTTTCCATGCCAAACATAATCCCAAACTCATATATATCTCACTTTCCTTTATACTTTATGGTGCTATTTGCAGTTTATTAACTCGCCATCATTATTTTATTGGTTTTATACCCCAGTTTCTATGACTCTATGACTCTATGTTCCTTTTGATTTCTTGATTTCACTCACTTAATCAAACCTTTTTTACATTCTATCTTTACTAAATACTTCTCAGAATTTTACTTGCTTTAAAAAAAAAACCCAAGCCAAGCATAACTTCTCGGACAAAATCAGAAATTGCTAGAAAAGCTCAGCAGGTCTGGCAGCATCAGCGGAGAGAAATCAGAGCTAATGTTTTGGGTCCAGTGACTCTTCTTCAGAACATCCTATGGGACAGTTGCCTCAGGACTGTGGGAGAGATAGTTCCATGGACTGATTTTTTTTAAAAAAGCAAATAATTTCTGAGAAGTATTTAATAAGGATATAATGTAAAACAAGTTTGATTAAGTGAGTGAAATCTAGAAGTCAAAAGGAATATCGAATCATACAACACGAAAACAGACCCATCGCTCTGACCAGTCTATGCAAAACACGATCCCAAACTTATATATATCTCACTTTCCTTTGCACTTCATGGTTCTATTCACAATTTATTAACTCCCCATCATTATTATATTGGTCTTATAGCCCATTATTCATCCATGAGGAACACTTGTCACTGAATCACTAACTATGGACCCATTCATTGAGAACATCCCAGCCACCAAAACAAGAGAGCAAACACTGAAACATTAAAACATGAACAGCTTTGCTGTGAACAAGTGAGAGTTAGTGAGTGAGTGAGTGTTCAGGTTTGTAACTGCTGATTGTACTTGGTTGTCATGTACTCTCAGACCATAAGACCATACAATGTTGGAGCTGAAGCAGACCACTCGACCCATTGAGTCTGCTCTGCCATTTAATAAGATCATAGCTCACTCGTGGTTATAATCAGATGGCTCAGTGTTTAGCACTGCTGCCTTATAGCACCAGAGATCCAGGTTCGATTCCACCCTCAGGTGACTGTCTGTGTGACTGCATGTTCTCTTCATGTCTATGTGGGTGCTCCAGTTTCTTCCCACAGTCCAAAGATATGCAGGTTAGGTAGATTGGCCATGGGAAATTGCCCATAGTGCCCAGGGATGTATAGGTTAAGTGCATTAGCCATGGAAAGACAAGGTAGGGTGATTGGTCCGGGTGGGCTGCTCTCTGGAGGGTCAGCGTGGACCGAATGGTCTGTTTCCACACTATAAGGATTCTATTCTATGATTATCCTTAATTACATGTTCGTATCTTAACCATCATAACCATTTACGACCCAGCCTAACAGCTCTCTATGGTAAAGAATTCTACAGATGCACTGTCCCCTGAAAGAAGCAATTTCTCTTCATCTCTGTCTGAAAGTCAGACATGGATAAGCTTTTATGTGACTGCTTGGAGTCGGTGGACTGGTTCGTAATCAAGAACTCATCAACCAACCCAAATGAATATGCCACAACCGTCACAAAGTTCATCAGTCAGTGTGTAGAGGACTTCGCAACAAAGAAATTAATCTGAGTGTTCCCCAACAGGAAACCATGGATGAGCTCTGGATGAAGGGTGGCACAGTGGCTCAGTGGTTAGCACTGCTGCCTCACAGCACCAGGATCCCAGGTTCAAGTCCAGCCTCGGGTGACTATCTGTGTGGAGTTTGTACATTCTCCCTGTGTCTGCGTGGGTTTCCTCCAGCTGTCCCAGTTTCCTCCCACGGTCCAAAGATGAGCAGGTCAGGTGAATTGGTCATGCCATATTGCCCAAAGTGTTAGGTGCATTAGTCAGATGGAGATGGGTCTGGGTGGGTTACTCTTCGGAGGGTCAGTGTGTACTGGTTGGGCCGAAGGGCCTGTTTTCACACTGTAGGGTATCTAATCTAATCTAAATCTGGGAGAGCCACACCCTACTGAAGTTCAGGTTTGAGGTGTTCAGGTTGGGTGTCCCTGACCTATACGGAAAATCCAAGTATGACCTTCACAAGGCCATCAGGCATGCTAAGATGCAATCCCAGACTAAACCAGAGTCCTTGACTAACCAGAGAAACACCCATTGACTGTGGCAAGGCTTACATGGTATAACGAGCTACAGAGCGCAGTCAAGTAGAGTTGCTGACAACAAGCCATCCCTCCCCGATGACCTGAATGCATTCTGTCCTCATTGGAACAGAAGGTCAGTGAAGTAATGTCACCGTCCCTCGGGAGCCCATGTACCCACCGTCACCACCACAGCCATCAGTTCGGCCTTCTCAAGGGTGAACCCATGGACAGTGACTGGCCCAGCCGGAGTCCCTGACTGTGAACTCAGAGCCTGTATGCACCAGCTGGTGAGAGGATTTGCAGATATCTTTAAACTCTCCTCACCCTGATATGAGGTTCCCATATCCCTCAAGATGACCACTATCATCCTGGTGCCAAAGGAAAATCAGGCAGCGTGCCTTAATGACGACTGCCCAGTGACTCTGACATCCAATCGTTATGAAGTGCTTTCAGAGGTCAGTAATGACACACATCAACTCCAGTCTCCGAGATTACCTTGACCCACTATCATTGACCTACAATTGCAATAGATCCCTGGCAGACACCATCTCCCAGGCCCGACATTCATCCCTGGACCATTTGGGTAACTTACTGCAGACTCCTATTTATTGACTTTAGCTCCGCCCAACACCATAATCTCAACCAAACTCAAACCAAACACTGAGACCGAAGACTCTGCTCCCCTCCTCTGCAACTGGATCCTCGACCACAGACCGCACGATAACCTCAACACTAGTGCCCTAGGAGAAAGTGAGGACTGCAGGTGCTGGAGATCAGAGTCGAAAAGTGTGGCGCTGGAAAAGCACAGCCGGTCAGGCAGCATCCAACGAGCAGGAGAGTCGACGTTTCAGGAATAAGCTCTTCATCAGGAATGACGAAGGGCTTATGCCTGAAACATTGATTCTCCTGCTGCCACACTTTTCAACACCGATGCCCCACAAAGCTGTGTATTCAGCTCCTTGCTGTACTCTTTATATACTCACAACTGTGTGGTCAAATTCAGCTCTAACTCCACTTACAAATTGCTGATGATATCACTGTAGTGGGTCAAATCTCAAACAACAAGACATACTACAGGAAAGATATGGAGTGCTTATTGGTACAGTGTAAAGGCAACAATCTCTCCCCCAACATCAGCAAAACAAAGGAGCTGGCCATCAGCTTCAGGAAGCGTGGTAGGGGACATGGCCCTGTCTGTATCAATGGTGTTGAGGTGGAGGTGGTTGACAGCATTGAGTCCCTAGGAGTTAATAGCTCCAACATTCTGTCCTGGTCAATCTACGTTGGTGCCTTTGTCAAGAATCCATATCAATGCCTTTACTTCCACAGAAGGCGAAGGAACTCCAACATCTCCACAATGACTCTTGCCTATTTTTTATCGATGTACCATACGAAGTATCCTATCTGGGTGCATCACGGATCGATATAGCAACTGCTGTGCTCAAGACTGCAAGATATTACAGAGAGTTGTGAACAGCCCAGTCCATCACACAAACCAGCCTCCCAACCACTGACTCCATCTACACTTCTCACTGCCTCGGGAAAGCTGCCAATATAATTAAAGACCCCTCCTGCCCCAGTTATAATCTCTTCCACCCTCTTCCATTGGGCAGAAGATATAGAAGTTTGAAAACACATGCCAACAGATTCAAGAACAGCTTCTTCCTAGCAGTTATCAGACTTAGGAACAGACCTCTCATATTAGAGTTGGTCTCTCTCTGCACCTTTTCTGCAGCTGTAAAATGATATTCTGCATTCTGTTTTAATACCCTGATAAATAAGGCATGATTTGCCCCGATAGCACACAACACAATACTTTTCACTGTATCTCAGTATGCATGACAATAATAAACCAAATCAAATTAAATGTGTGACTTCTTATTCTGAAGTTATTCCGTCTGGTCCAAAACTCTTCCTCAAGGGGAAACAACCTTTTCATATCTACTCTGTCAAGTCCTCTAAGAACCTTGTATGTTTCAATAAGGTTGCCTTTCATTCTTCTACGTTCCAACAAGTATTGGCCCAATCTACTGAACCCCCCCCTCATAAGGCAGCACCTCCATATCTGGTATCAGCCCAGTGAATCTTCTCTTGACTGGCTCCAACAGTATTAGATAAAGGGCCCAAATCTGATCACAGTATATGATCTGACTTGAGCTGTACATAGTTTTGCCAAAACCTCCCTTCTTTTATACTCCATCCCTTTGAAATAAAGGCCAATATTCCACTTGCCTTCTTGATTACTAAGATTACGGTCTATTTTCTTGGAAGTTTCTGAGGACCAATGTATAAGGAGGTGGCACTTTGCCAGCAAGACTGTCTGCTCCTTGAGAAGCTGTCTCCTCCTTGACCCTTCCGTCGTGGGATCTCAGCAGGTTTCTACACTGGGTGTCACCAACATAGCAGGATTCACTTCTTATTCTTTCATGGGATGTGGATATTGCTGGCAAGTAATATCGTTGTCCATCTCTAATTGTTCTTGAGAAGGTGGTGGTGAGTTGTCATCTGGACTTGCTGAAATCTATACAGAATCATAGAATCACCACAGTGTAGAAACAGGCCATTTTGCTCAACAAGTCCAAACTGACCCTCCAAAGAGTCACTCACCCAGACCCATTCCCCTGACTAATGCTCCTAACCTATACATCCCTGAACGCTATTGGCAATTGAGCATAGCCAATCCACCCTAACCTGCATACCTTTGGACTGTGGGAGGAAACCAGAGCACCCAGAGGAAACCCACACAGACACTGGGAGAACGTACAAACTCTACACAGACAAGTCGCCCGAGGCTGGAATTGAATCTATGGCCCTGGTGCAGTGAGACAGCACTGTAGAGATGCTGGTGTTGGACTAGGGTGGACTATGTCAGGAATCACAAGATTATAGGCCAACAGGTTTATTTGAAATCACAAGCTTTCAGAGTGCTACTCCTTGATCAGACAAAGTCATCTGGAGTTTAGAGCCATTCAATCATTCACTCTGATCACAGTTGTGTTCTGAACTCCACATTCCCATCTATCCCTGATAATCTTGCCTAACAAGAATTTATCTACCTCTGCCATAAAAATATTTAATGACGCTGGTTCCACTGGCAAAGTTGCACAACATTCTGAGAGAGAAAAAGCAAATCCTCTCATCTTTGTCTGGAACTGCACATAGTATTTGACAGGTGGTCTCACGCTTGCCATGTCCAACTAAAGATTGCCATTCTTTATTTTCTGTTCAATTCCTGCCATAATAAAGAAAAGGCATTAATTACTTGTTTAAATTATATTCTCCACTCATGCACTAGAATAATTAGATCCTTTTGAACCTCAGAATCCTGTGATCATTCCATATTTAAGCAACGTGTTGTTTTTTTCACATTATACTCCATCTGTCAGAGTTTTTCCCAATCCATTTAAACCATCTATATTTGTCTGCATCATTGCCTTGTCATCTTCACAATGTAGTCTACTCTCCATCTTCAAACCCCTCATCTCAGTTATTGTTATAGATTGTAAAAGTTGAGGCTCAAGCATAGACTGTTGTGAGAAACCGCTCATCACATCCCGCCAGTCTGAAAAAAAACCCATTACAGAATGCTCTCTGTTTTCTGCTCGCCAGCCGATCTTCTCCCCACCCTAATATTTTGTCCATTGTACCATGAGCTTCTATTTTGCACAATAATCTTTTCTGTGGAACCTTGACAAATGTTTTCTGAAATTGCAAGTATAGTGCATCAATAAAGTTCCCTTTATCCATAACAGCTATTATTCCTTCAAATAATTCCAATCAATTGATTAAACACGCTTTCCCTTTCACAAAACCATCCTGACTTTTCCCAACTACATTGAGTTATCTAAGTGTCCAGCCAAACTTCCTGAAAGATTGAATCTGCTACCTTCTGTCTGACAGATATTCAGCTTATAGATTTTGTAATTCTTGTTTCCTGCCTCCATCCCTACTTTAGTATATTTGCTATTTTTCAGCCTGTGGGAACCTTTCCATTATTGAATGAATTTTGGAAAATTGAGACCAATTAACCTACTACCTCAACAGCTATCTCTTTTAAGGTCCTCTGAAGGTGTCCATCAGGACCAGTGAACTTATTTACTTGCAACTCTATCAGTTTGCTCAGTAATACTTTCGCTGTGATCATAAATTTAACAAGTTCCTTTCCAACGTTAATGTTCTGATTCAGAGCTATTACTGATTGCGCATGTATTTAATGTATGTGCAAGGACACTAACAATGTTTTTATGGATGGAGTTCCAGTAACAATGAGGGAATGGCAATATAGTTCCAAGTTAGGACGGTGAGTGTCTTGGAGGGGAACCTGGAGGTGGTGGCATTCCCATGTATCTGCTTCTCTTGTTCTATGAGATGGTTGGACTGATTGGTTTGGAAGGTGCTATCAAAAGGACTTAGAAAATAGTGGAGTAACTCAGCATCTGTAGAGAGAAAAACAGAGTTAACATTTCAAGTATGACTAGATATGGCAGGTCTGCAGAACTCCAAGATGGTCTGTTCGTTTTGGAATCACTTAGCGCTGTCTATCAATTGTTGATTCCACTGTTTAGCATGCGAATCATCCTGTTTTGTAGCTTCCCCAGATAGATTTTAGGTATGCCTAATGCTGCTCCTGGCATGCTGTTCTGCAATTTTCCATTGAACCAGGGTTGATTCCCTGCTTCAAGGCAATTTTTGAGTGGGGGGTGTACCAGGCCATGAGGTTAAGATTGTATGGAGTATGATTCTGTTGCTGTTAATGGGGCACAGGACACCTGTGGGCAATTGCTTATATTGGCGGGTAAATGTCAATGTTTTACTGGACTGGAATGGCTTAACTAGGGGTGCAGTAAGTTCTGAAGTACAAGTCCACTGACAAACTAACCCTGAACGTCTGCTCATTAAAAGAAGTCAAACACTTACACCAACCTCTGCGCAACTGATCATTCCTGGATGCAAAATGCGGACTTTGGAATTCCTGTCCTGATCCTTGATCATCATTCCTCTCCCTGACCCTGATCTCCAAGTCCCTACCCCTCTCAATCTCTCCCTCCCAATCATGTGCTCACTTCTCCAAAGGCTATGATCCCTCACCCCATCCTCCCCACACCCACCACCTCCAATTCTCAATTCTCGCAATACCACCCTGCGCTGTGGTTCTGAGCGGATGGGATAGTGGGGAGCCAAGTCATTCCAATAGTGATACTTGTACCCTGGACCTCCGCCAAAGATAATACCACCATCAGATATAGGAGCAGAATTAGGCCATTCTGCCTATCAGGTCTGCTCCACCATTCAATCATGACCAATATGATTCTCAACCCCACTCTCTTGCCTTCTGTCTGTAGACTTCAATTCCCTTACTAATCAGGAACTTATTGATCAATGTCTTAAATACACTCAATGACTAGGGCTCCACAGTACCAATGAGTTCTGCAGAGTCACCACCCTCTGGCTGAAGAAATTCCTCTTCATCTCAGTTCTAAAGGGTTGAGTAAGAAGCTATTTCTGGTCAAAGAAAAGTGCCAAGAAATCTTGTGAATTTCTCAATGTGGGAAATCATTGGATGATGGTTTTTCCATGTCTCAGACCAGGTGTCCTTCAGTCACCTCCTGCTGGAGATGATTCATTCAGCTCCCAATCACGGGCTGGGTGATTTCTCAAGCCTGACTTCACAATGTCTCATGTGGGGAAGAGCAGTCACAGGCAGGGCCAAATCACCACCTAGATGTGACTAGCATACATGAAAATTTGCACACGTAATTAATGTAAGGAGAGGTAGTAGCAAAGCACAGATGTTTCCAGGTATTTAAAGTGGGTTCCTGATGGTGCTTGATTGGGGTCAGTCCAGATTTGCAGTGAAAGCCACTCTGCTAAAAACGTGCTTACAGATATAAGGAACTGTAGATGCCGGAATGCAAAGTAGACCAGCAAGAGGCTGGAAGAACACAGTCAGTCAGGCAGCACCAGGAGGTGGAGAAGTCAATGCTTCGGATATAACCCTTCTTTAGGATTCAAGAGGAGTTGATGATCACATTCCTAATGAATGGGTTAAGCCCAAAACATCAGTTGTCCTGCTCCTTGGATGCAGCCTGACCTGCTGTGCTTTTCCAGTGCCACACTTTCCAACTCTGAACTCCAGCATCTGCAGTCCACACTTTCTCCTGATGCTGTCTGGCTTGCCATATTCTTCCAGCCAGGCGAAAGTGGGAACCGTAGTTGCTGGAGGTCAGAGTCAAGATTAGAGTGGTGCTGGAAAAGCACAGCAGGACAGGCAGCATCTAAGGAGCAGGAAAATTGATGTTTCGGGCAAAAGCCCTTCATCAGGAATCCAGCCTCCTGTTTTTCCAGCCTCCTGTTTGTTTACTCTGTTAAGAACAGCCAACACACTTCACTTTATAAGTGAAAGCCTATGATTCTGTTTCAATCTCAATACACTACAAATGGGAGATTTGTCTTCAAGCGAGAGGTCTGCTGACTAACTGAACATCAGAGCAACTGCTTCATTTCAACCCTTGTTGAACTTCCTTCACTTGGCTTGTCCTCACTCTCAACACATGAAGGAATGTAACCAGCAGGATCAGTTTTCACCAGAGATGCACAGTTTATAGTGATGTTGGAATTTACAGGTTTTTGCAGATGCATTGTCAGCTCAGAGACTGAACGTTCCCACACACTATTCACCGCCTGTAACTATCATCTCCAATTTATATCCATCATGTCCCTCTTCAGCTCTCCCACACTACGTGATTCCACAGCATCACCTCCACTGGAACATGAGGGTCACAGGCAATGTTGGCAATTATTGCCCTTGCCGTTGGTGATGGATCTTCTCCTTAAATGGTTACCATTTCGTGCAGTGATTTAATGGAACTAAGAAACATGCCAGGACATATTAGAGACCAGATGTGATGCATACCTGAACTCTAGAACTAATGGACATAGTCTAAAAATTAGGGTCAGTCCATTCACGAGAGATGCTAGGAAACACTTCTACACACAAAGGGTGGGAGTTGATTAGAATCTCTTCCACAAAGGGCAGTAGATGCTGGATCAGTTGTTAATCTTTTTATTAAACTGAAGTATTATGGGATCTGGGCCAAAGGCAGGTATATGGAGTTAGGTCACAGATGAGGCAGCATCCAAGAAGCAGGAGAATCGACATTTGAGGCATGAGCCCTTCTTCAGGAAGAAAGGCTCATGCCCGAAACGTCGATTCTCCTGCTCCTTGGATGCTGCCTGACCTGCTGCGCTTTTCCAGCAACACATTTTCAGCTCTGATCTCCAGCATTTGCTGTCCTCACTTTCTCCACACAGATCAGCCATGATCTCATTGAATGGTGGACAGTCTTGAGGGAATGAAGACCTTATTCCTGTTCCTATGCTCCTACAATCAAATATGAGCCTGTGTTATGGAGTCAGACAGCATGGACTCATTCATACCTACCAGCTTTCCCAAACTGAACTGGTCCCAATTGACTGCTCCTGGCTCATGTCCCTCCAAACCTTCCCTATTCATGTACTTATCCAAGTGTCTTTTAAGTGTTGTAAGTGTGCCCACATCTACCACTTCCTCAGGAAGTTCATTCCACACGCGAACCATTAGAATGACAAATTTCCTTCCCAAAAAAACAGGAGTGAACCAGTTCAATTTTTACAATCTTCTCACAATGTGAGGGTCACATTTGAACCATAATTCAGATTCTGAAATTACCAGAGTGGGATTTGAACTTATGATTTCTCTGAATGATCAGCCGAAGGATCATGACAGTACGATGCCTTCCTGTCACTCAGTTAATGTAAAAATATGGAATGCAAAGCAAGTGGTTCATTGTCCTTCCACCCATTGCTCACTGTGGTTCTTTGACAAACTTACTCGCCATCAACACAAGCATTCTCTGCTTAAGTGAAGCCCATTTCACACAGTCAGGATATTGGCAGAGCTTGGAGAAACATGCGCCTGATATCGTTTCTGTGTATGGCATGTGACCTGAGGGCATCTACTTACCCCAGCTCAGTTCATGTGTGACACTCTGCTGCTCTCGTTTGTTATCAACTGGGCGAAAGTGGGTACTGCAGATGCTGGAAATTAGATTAGAGTGGTGCTGGAAAAATACAGCAGGTCAGGCAGCATCCGAGGAGCAGGAAAAGCCCTTAATCAGGAATGAGGTTGGGAGCCTTGGGGATGGGCAGATAAATGGAAGGGGGTGAGGCTGGGAGGAAGGTAGCTGAGAATGCAATAGGTGGATCTAACAAACTAAGATCAGCCCAGACATTTAAGTGCCTGTAAATGGAATGCTTGGACATGGTAATCAACAATCATTAATGTCTGTCAGAGTCTTCAATATCACAATGTCCAGGTTTAGTTTCTTTCATTATGTGAGATAACATAACCATTGTCACATCATGTAAAAGACGCGTTTGGACCCTATCTCACAAGACAACTTCACAAATTTGTTTGACAACCTCAGATACTTGAGCAACCTTTTCGTTCACTACAATGAATCTAAGGACATAATTAGAATTTCTACCTCTATCTGTAATGCTTATGTGAGTCATTCAATAGCATTGCCAAAATTCAATCCCTCACCATCAATCTCCAGGGGCTATCATTGTCCAGGGACTGAAATGGGCCAACCATGTAAATACTCTGGCTACAAGAGCAGGTCAGAGCCTAGGAATACTGTGGCAAGCAATCATCTCCTGACTCCCCAGCGCCAGTCCACCATCTACAAGTCACAGGTCAGGTGTCTGAAGAAATAATCTTCACTCGCTTGGAGGAGTGCAGCTCCAACTGCAATTAAGAAACTCAACAGTATCCAGATCAAACGAGCCCACTTGGTTAGCACCCCATCCACCACCTCTGTTCAACATTCACCCCCTCCAGCACTGATACAGGAGCACAGTGTTCTATGTACTAGGTGGGTTCTGGATTAGTGATGCTGGAAGAGCACAGCAGTTCAGGCAGCATCCAAGTAGCTTCGAAATCGACGTTTCGGGCAAAAGCCCTTCATCAGGTATAAGGACAGGCAGGTGGGATTAGTTTGGCATTATGTTTGGCATGGAATGGTTAGACCATGCCTTGTGACTCAGTGACTAAGCACAGCAACAACTCACCAAGATTCCTTTAATAGAATATTCCAAACCATTGACATCTACCATCTGGATGGACTAGGGCAGCAGACGCATGGGAACACCACTGACTGCAAGATTCTCTCTAAGCCACTCACCATCCAGACTTAGAAATATATCACTGTCCCTTCAATGTTGCTGAGTCAACATCCTTGAACTACATCCTGAACAGGAGTGAAAGTGTATCTTCACCCCAAAACTGGCACAGCTCAAGAGAGTGAGTCAAAAGGTATGGCGCTCGAAAAGCACAGCAGGTCAGACAGTATCTGAGGAGCAGGAGAGTCGACTTTTCGGGCATAAGCCCTTCATCAGGAATGTTGGGGGGGCGCTCAAGCCGGCTGAGAGATAAATAGGAGAATGGGGGTGGGACAGGGGGTAGGAGGAAGGGAGGGGAGGCAGATTGGAAAGCTGAAGAGCTTCAGGGCAGAGGAGACATCCAGGGGGCCCCAGTATAAAAACATTTGAAAGAATTTTAAAATAAGTGTGTGCCATTTTAGGACAGAGTTGAGGAATTTATTTTTTTCTCTCTGAGGATTGTGCTACTTTGAACTCCTTACCTCAGAAAGCTGTGGGTACAGGGTCAGTAAATATTTTAAAGGTGGAAATTGGTGGATTCTTATTAGACAAGGGAATCAAAATGTTCATGGGAATCACAGAGGTGATTACTGCACAGCAGGCTGCTATTACACACTTTCCCCAGCTCTTGAATGAGCACTATAACTTAGCACCACTCACCCATCTTTTCCCCACACAACGTGTTAATTCAAATAATAAATGCCTCAGTTGAACCTCACTCCATCACACTTCCAGACAGTGTTTGTCAAACGTGAACCACTTGTTGTCTGAAAAGGTATTTGTCTCGCATCACATCTACAACGCTTGCAAATCGCTTTAAATCTGTGGCCACTCATTGTCGATCCTTTAATGATTAGATTAGATTCCCTATAGTGTGGAAACAGGCTCTTCAGCCCACCCAAGTCCACACCGACCCTCCGAAGAGTAACCCACCCAGTCCCATTTCCCTCTGACGATTGCACCTAACACGATGGGCAATTTAGCATGGCCAATCCACCTAATCTGCATATCTTTGGGAGAAACCGGAGTACCTGGAGGAAACCACGCAGACACAGGGAGAATGTGCAAACTCTACACAGACAGTTCCCCCAAGGCTGGAATCAAACCTGGGACCCTGGCGCGGTGAGGCAGCAGTGCTAACCACTCAGCCACTGTGCAGCCCCTATTGGGAACAATTTCTCCAAGCCAAAAGTGAGTACTGCAGATGCTGGAGATTAGAACCAAGATTAGAGTGGTGCTGGAAAAGCACAGCAGGTCAGGCAGCATCTGAGGAGCAGGAAAATCGATGGTTCAGGCAGGAGCCCTTCATCATACCTGATTCGTCAGGCACAGTCCTGGTCCCATAGATGCCAATTAACAACAGGTTTGCTCTACTTTTGTGTAGGCTACTGTGGTTTAAAATGGCAGCTCACCACCCCTATCTCCTTGAAAGATGGATAACAAACATTGGCCTCACCTACGATATCTGTATTCTGAAAATGAATGCATTGAAACATACGATTCCAGTGATATTTGAGGAACGCGTTCAAAGTAATTATTGGAAGTCTCAGTAGCTCTGTTGGGTAGCTGGAACTAATCGCTTGTCATGCCAGGTGAGACTACATTTCCCTTTTGGAGAAATTAAGGCATTATGGTCAAAATAAGGGAGACCAGGAAAGAGAAGGTGGTGGGCGGTATGATGAAATGTTAAGCTAAATCGCACAAGTTTTGATTACTTCATGACATCTGGTTGTAAATGATTGATTTCTCGACTGTCCTGTTATAGGTGATGCGGCAGGCTCAATGGTTGTATTGTATGCATTTGGCAATAGTCCCCATTAAAGGGTAAGGCTGCTCTGATCTCTGCCAATTTGTCTATGATGTTCAAAAACACAAATGGAGTGTTTACATTACATCTTTACAAAACCCTCCTGTTTCTGGAAAAGCACCAAATAGAGTCAAACCACAAGCTTACATCAGTTTGATTGTATGCACAACACACTGGACCAGTCCACTCGCCATAATGGGTCAATGACAATATTTGCATTCCACATGAACAGTGTCCTAGTCTTCATTTAACCCCATTGACAGAACTTTCTATTGATTGCTCCCTTGTGGGTTCACCATCCTCTCTTGAAATGCATCTGTGCTACTCATCTCACATAATCATAGCAGGCTCTGCATTCTCTTTGTTCCCAAGACTGGACACGCACAGCAATATAGAAAGAAAGAAGAAAAATGTCACAATATTTGTGAGGAAAGAGACACTTATTATAGGTTCACGACAGTTTGTTCTTATTACTTTGTTTGTTGGCGCGTATGGTTTTGGAAGCACATTAATTGTCACAATGGGTGAAAGGAATAACAAAATCACTTCATTCCTGGTTTTACTGGCGATGTGACTGTTGAGTTCCAAGAAAACATTTTGTACCAAACACCCGTCAGTTTGTCTCTTTAAAGATAATGTCAGAAGATTGCGTTTCCGCTAGTTTTGCACAAATATGCATATATATATAAAACAGATTTATGATACCATGACAAAAAAAACAGTCCCATCCCTCAGGGAATAACTTTCTATCTTGAGTGGTATTCTTTCCTGAATCTTACTGAAAAGAGATATATTGCTAAGGTTTTGTGTATTGCATGCATCAGGATAATTGCAAGAATGCCAAATTTTAAACAGCCACAAAAATGTCTATCACAGGAGGGAACATTTGTTCATTTGGCAAACCAATTCTGGTTGACTAAGGCCTTGCCATAAGAAAACTACCGGGAACCACAGACTCCCTGAGTTCCAGGTAATTCCAAAAAGGCGCAAGCCTTAAACATATTTCTTCTTTTGTGTAGAAAGTCATGGAGACATAGAGGTCTACAACACAGAACAAGGTCCTTCAGCCCATCACCTCTGTGCGAGCCATAAACAATCATCTAACTATTCTTATCCCATTTCCAGCACTTGGCCAATAGCTTTGTATGCCTCGGCCCACATATGACTGTATATTGCTTTTCTCAAGCCTGAATGAGCCATGTCATGAGCCCTAATATTCATCTTAAATTGGGTGTTAGATAAAGCACCATTTGATGTGCTTTTTCTCCTAGAAAATAAATTGTTGTGATTTTTTTAAGATTTGGCATTCTTGCATTGGTCCTGATAAGTGCAGGATGAAAACCTTCAGTAGAGTGTCTCTCTTTTCAACATGACTCAAGACCTGTTTGTCCAAGCTGCAGTGTATTCTTAATTTCTTTGGCTGCCTCATGAAAGTGATCTGAACTCATAGGTGGAGCAAGGTATCACATGAAGCCAAATTACACAGAACAAGGTGGAACAATGCTGCAGTACTATAGGATCTTGTGCAGGAATTTCAAACATTAGCATGCCAGGACAGTAAGTACACATTCAAGAACAGCTTCTTCCCTACTGTTATCAGACTTATGAACAGACCTCTCATGTATTAGAGTTGATCTTTCTCTGCAACTTCTCTGTAGCTGTAACACTTTATCCTGCATTCTGTTCTACTGATCTGAAGTACTTGTCTAAGGTATGATTTGCCTGGTTAACATGCAATATAATACTTTTCACTATATCTCGGTACACATTACAACAATAAATCAATTCAAGTCAAAAGTAATTACAAAAGGAAATGGAATGTGATGTTTCTTTCAAGGAGAAAAATGGTTTAAGTAGGGTGTTGTACAGGGATGTGGGATCAATTAGATCTGTTGGTCAGACAGCTATGATGCCAAGTGACACCAACAATATGGGGTTCAAGTCCCACAACAGCTGAGGTTGTCATGAAGGACTCTCCTGCTCTATCTTTCCCCTCACTTGAAGCATGATAATCTTCAGGTTAAACACCACCAGTTGTTTCTCTCTAATGAAAGATTGGTCCTCTGGAGCTATGGCAACTTTACAAAGCTTTGAAGATTGAGTCTACACTCATTGCAGTTTAGAAGCAGGAGAGGTGATGGTGTTGAAAAATATAAGATTCTGAAGAGACTCGACAAGGTAAATATTCATTGAAAAGTGTGGTGCTAGAAAAGCACAGCAGGTCAGGCAACATCCGAGGAGCAGGAGAGTTGATGTTTCGAGCGAAGGCTCTTCATCAGGAATGTAGGTGGAGTGGGGGAAGGGGACTGAGAGTTAAATAGGAGGGGGCTGGGGCTCGGGGGAAAGGTAGCTTGGAAAGTGATAGTAGATTCACTATCTCCTCCCACCTACACCGACCTATTGCCTTCCAAGCTACCTTCCCCCCCCCAGCCCCACCCCCCTCCTATTTATCTCTCATTTCCCTTCTCCCACTCCACCCACTCTCATTCCTGATGAAGGGCTTATGCTTGAAACATCGATTCTCCCGCACCTCGGTTGCTGCCTGACCTGCTGTGCTTTTCCAGCGCCACACTTTCGACACTGATCTCCAGCATCTGCAGTCCTCACTTTCTCCTAGTCAAGGTAAATAGTGGGAGGATGTTTCCCCTTGTGGGGAATAACTGCCTAAGAGGCAGCATTTGTAAATAAGAGGTTGTCTATTTAAGTCAGATGAGGAAGAATTTATTGTCTCAGAGATTTGTTGAGCTGAGGAATTGTCTTCCTCAGAGAACAGTGCAGGTGTGTGTCATTGAACATATTCAAGATTGCATTAAATAGATCCTTGATCAACAAGGGAGTCAACGATAATGGTAGGGTTAGACAGGAAAGTGAATTGAGGTCACAGTTGAGCAATGTTTTTGAATAGCAGAGCATGTTTCAGAGGTAAATTGGCCTTGTCATGCTCCGAATCCATATGCCGATTTTCCGTCACTTAGAAGAATGAGGGGAATCTTGTATTGAACCAAAGAAGGCTGCGGGAAGGGCCTGGAACAGTAGAGAATGAGAGATTGTTTCCGTTGATTGAGGAATCTAAAACACAGAGGCCAGTCTCAGGATGTGGGGCCTATCATTTAGGACTAAGATATGGGGAACTGTCTTCACTTGGAGGAATCTTTGGAATTCTTCATCCCAGAGGGTTGTGAACATCCCATCATTGGCTACAATTACGGCTGTAAGAGAGAGGAAGAGAGAGAGAGAGAAACAGATTTTCATCTCTCATTAATACAATGGATGGGCAGAAATTGGAGTTGAAACCCAAGATCAGTCATGATCGGATTGAATTACAGAGTAGATTTGATGGGCCGAATGTCTGATCCCTGCTTCTAATCCCTGTGCTACATCATCCCAGAGGGGGTTTGGTGCAGAAGGAAGGTTTGAGTTTTAGGGAGAGTCTGAATAAGCTGGGGCTGTTTTCCCTGGAGCGTTGGAGCCTGAGGGGTGACCTTATAGAGTTTTATAAAATCACCAAGGGCACAGATAGGGTAAATAAGCAAGGCATTCTTTCCCAGGGTGAGGGAGTCCAAAACTAGAGGACATAGGTTTAAGGTGAGAGGGGAAAGATTTAAAAGGGACCTAAGGAGTAACTGTTTAATGCAAACCATTGTGTGTGAATGAAATGAGTTGCCAGAGGAAGTGGTGGAGGCTGGTACAATCACAATATTTAAAAGGCATCTGGATGGGTATATGAATAGGAAAGACTCAGAGGGATGTAGGCCAAATGCTGACAAATGGGACTAGATTAATTTAAGATATCTGGTCAGCATGGATGGGTCGGACCGAAGAGTCTGTTTCATGCTGTACACCTCTATGACTCTATGACATTCAGACCATCATTCCTTTACTAGATACGATGTTCAATATGATCTAATGCCAATCTCAGTTTTTTACCCACATTTTTACACACTGTCTCTATACAAATAATCCTGTCATGGTCGATGGAGAAATTTGAATTCAATTTTAAAAAGTGCAATTAAAAAGTTAACCTAATAGTAATCAGTTTTAAAAGCCCATCTGGTTTGGTAATATCTTCACAGAATGATAGACTTATAGAATCCCTACAGTGTGGAAACAGGCCATTCGGCACAACAAAATCACACTGACCCGCCAAAGAGTAACCCACCCAGACCTATTCCCCCACCCTATTACTCTATCCCTGACTTATTCAACTAACCTACACATCCCCTAACACAATGTGCAATTTAGCATGGCTAATTCACCTAATCTACACATCTTTGGATTGTGGGAGGAAACTGGAGCACTCAGAGGAAACCCACACAGACACGGGGAGAATGTGCAAACTCCACACAGACAGTCACCTGAGGCTGGAATCAAACCTGGGACCCTGGTGCTGTGAGGCAACAGTGTTAACCACTGAGCCATCTTTTAGGAAGGAAATCCTCCATCCTTACCTGGTCTGGCCTACATGTGACTCCAGACCCACAGCAATGTGGTTTACCTTTAGCCAACCAAGTCAAGGGGCAGTTAGGGATTGGCAATAAATGCTGGCCCAGTCAGTGACTCCCACATCCTGTGAAATGAATAATAATGAAAAAAAAACACAGCAAGTGCAACAGTTGCTAAACGCTCCTTCAATAACATCCTCTGGACCAGTGACCTATACCACATCGAAGGGCACAGGAGTAGACGTAGGGAAAAACCACCACCTGCAAGTTCCCCTCCAAGTCACAGCATTCTGATTTGGAAATATATCACTAATCTTTCGTTGTGACTGGGTTAAAATCCTGCATCTCCGTCCTGAACAGCACAATGGCTATCCTAGGACAACATGGATAGTTCTCTCATAAAAACTGAAAGAACTGCAAATGCTGTAAATCAGAAAAAAACACCCAGAAAAATGTCTTCTGCATATAAACCAACATTTTTCTAGCTACCATCAGTTCTGAGGAAAGGTAACTGGACCCAAAATGATAACTCTGATTTCTCTACACAGATGCCATCAGACATGCTGAGCTTTTCCAGCAACTTCTGTAGAAAGCTCTCTATTGCTTTCTCAAAAGTAAACTGGATTTTCATATTGAAAGGAGGTATTTTCAGGACTGTGCAGTAACACAGGTGAGTGGCAATGTCTGAATTGCTCCTTTTGAAGGCTAGTGCAAAGAGAAAGGCCTGACAGATCTCCTTCTGCACTGCAACACATCTATTGTTCTTTATTCGCTCTTGGGATGAGGGTGGCACTGGCTAGGCGACATTTATTGCCCATCCCTAATTTAGCAGAGGGAAGTTAAGAGTCAACCACATTGCTGTGGGTCTGGAGTCACATGTCGTCCAGATCAGGAAAGGATGGCAGATTTCCTTCCCTCAAGGGCATTAATGATGGGGTGTTTCCAACAATCACTTCATGGTCATTATTAGACTCTTTATTCCAGATATTTATTGAATTCATATTCCACCATGGCTGGCTTTGAACACAGGTCCCATTATCTAGGTCTCTGAGTTAGCAATCCAGCAATAAATACCACTAAGCCATAGCCTCCCATATTACTCCAGGATTCCATTATCCTCATCTGCACTATGGGCAGGTGAGCATGCCATGAATTAACAGGAAACAAACAAGTTCTGATGGCTGTTCAAATGATAGATAAATCAGTGATTAAGCTTGTGAGAACATCAGTGTCACTTTTCAAACTGTGCTTAATATATGGTTGGTCAGCCAAGAACTTCGAGTGAGATTTTGGGTGTTGACCTTTATCCCATGATATCCTCTGATGCCAGACCTGCAGGACATAGCCATAACATCATAAGGCATCAGAGTAGGTGCAGGCCACTCAGCCTCTCGAGTATTCCCCACCTGAGTCAAATATGTTTTCTAGCTTAATTCAGCCTTGTCCTTCTCTGAAATTCACTCACAAGGTGTGAATATCACTCAATTGGCCAGCATTTATTGTGTAGAGGGCAGTTGAGGGAGAACCACATTGCTGTGGGTCTGGAGTCATGCAGAGGCCAGATCAGCTAAGGACAACAGAATTCCTTCCCTAAAGGGCATTCAAGAGCCAAATGGGATTTTATAACAATTGACAATTGCCACCATTAGGCTAGCTCTTCATTGAATTTAAATTTCACCATCTGCCATGGGAGAGATTCAAACCCACACACTCAGATCATCAGTTTGAGGTTTTTGATGACAGGCCCAGTAATATTACCACCAAGCACTGGCTGCCCACATGATCTCTTCATCAATTCAATCAACTCATTTTCAATGAGAATGTGTTGAGATTCATTAATTAACTCATCAAACCGAGTTGTCAGAGAATTTTAGTAGGGCCTCGTTAAGTTAACTTGGCAAACTCGATCACAGGGGACTTTCATGGAGCCTCATTCATTCACTTGTTAAACCTTGGGGTAGTTTCACATGAGCTACTTAATCGACTTGTTAAACTCATAACCACTGGAAAATTTCACTGGAACTAGTTAACTGAATGGCCAGACTCAGTCATGGGAGAACATCACTGGAATCTGTCAGCTAACTCACGAAACTAGACTACGCAAACGTTTCACAGGAAGGTGTTAACTAACTTGTCAAATTAAACCACACTGGAATTTCACTGTGATTGACTAATTATCCTTGTCAAATAAAACCACAAGGATGTTTGACATGAAGAAGTTAAGGAACTTGTCTAAGCAAACCACAATGGAATGTCTCTGAAATATCTGGTGCCTTTGCCAAGATTTCTCCTTCTATACACAGCACCACCAACAGACTATTATCTTATTCATTCTGTGTGGGACCTTACCTTAGACAAATTGGTGTTCTTCTTTGCGTATGTGGACAAAGTTACTCACTGGCTGTAGGGTGTCGTGTGTTATCTTGAGTGCACTAAAAATAATGCATAAATGCAAAGACTGTTTCATCCTCCAGCAGAAAGTTCATCATCAGCCAACTGAAAAGATCTCAAGCAGAAGGTTAACCAGTTGAAAGATCCAGACTTCTTCTGGACTGATACCAAGCATCTCAAATTCAACACCGCAGAATGTCATGTTCCCTTCAAACATCAAAACATTTGTATCACTTACAACCCTTCAGCCATGAACATTCCTTGGACAGCGTTTTCTAAAGTGCATTTGGGGGTTGGGAAGAGGCAACCAAACAAGTCTCACAAGGACACTTCTGCCCCAAACTTGGAATCCATGCTCCAAGTTACACAACCTGCGATCTGTGGTTGGCCTGCGATAGGATCAGTGCTGGAGGCCCAGCTAAACCCACAGGACCCAAGGATTGTTTGTTGGGGTGAGCCCAGTGCTGTTATAGCTTTGTTGCAAAATCGATCAGTCAGTTATCGGCAGAGAGGAGTTGGCATTGAGCCAAGTAATGGATCCCACTCTCCTGCAGTGTTCAAGCCCAGACATGAGAAGGAAAATAGACTCTTTAACATCAGCTAAGGATTGGAGTCATGATGAATAACTTTGGCCTGCCTCAGCAGTAAGGAAACTGAGGGGATGGGAAGTTAGTCTGGCTTGCCACTCCATCTGATCTCACTGTCCACTGAGGTCTAGTATCAGGAAGTGTGTCAAACCATCTAATCCCATGGGTTTCCTGCCTGGTCAGTTTAAACTTACCTCAATTCAATTCTATTGTCCTGAAGGAATCTGTTCGGCCTGTTGTATCCATGCTGTCTCTCTGAAGGAATTGAATTTTCATCTCATTTCTCTGCCCTTGTTGCATGATTTGTTTTGGAATTTTCTTCTTTGAATTTATTGGGTGGCAAAAGGTAGACATAAGCTAGAGTTTGTAGTTCTTGTCATCAAACGGCCAATCACAGTGACTCATAGATGGCAGGATAGTTCCACTATCTCAGGATAGAGGTACGAGACAATAGACGATAGGTAGGAGTAGGCTATTTGGCCCTTTGAGCCAGCACCAACATCCATTATGATCATGGCTGATCATCCACAACCAGTATCCTGTTCCTGCCTTATCTCCATAACCCTTGATTCCACTATCCCTAAGAGCTCTATCCATCTCTTTCTTGAAAGTATCCAGAGACTTGGCCTCCACTGCCTTCTGGGGAAGAGCATTCCATACACCCACCACTCTCTGGGTGAAGAAGTTTCTCCTCAACTCTGTTATAAATGGCCAGCCCCTTATTTCTAAACTGAGCCCTTTGGTTCTAGACTCACCCATCAGCGGAAACATCTTCCTGCCTCCAGAGTGTCCAATCCTTTAATAATCTTATACATCTCAATCAGATCCCCTCTCATCCTTTTAAACTCAAGGGTATACAAGCCCAGTCGCTCCAATCTTGTAACATATGATAGTCCCACCATTCCGTGAATTGATCTCGTGAACCTACGCTGCACTCCCTCAATAGCCAGAATGCCCTTCCTCAAATTTGGAGACCAAAACTGCACACAATACTCCAGGTGCGGTCCTGTACAGCTGTAGAAGAACCTCTTTGCTTCTATACTCAATTCCTCTTGTTATGAAGGCCAGCATGCCATTAGCTTTCTTCAGTACCTGCTGTACCTGCATGCTTGCTTTCATTGACTGATGTACAAGAACACCTAGATCTCATTGTATTTCCCCTTTAGCTAACTTGACTCCATTTAGGTAGTAATCTGCCTTCCTGTTCTTTCCACCAAAATGGATAACCACACACTTATCCACATTAAACTGCATCTGCCATGCATCCGACCTCGCCTGACCAGGTCTCCCTGTATTCTCATAACATTCTTCTCACATTTCACCATCCCACCCAGCTTTGTGTCATCAGCACATTTGCTAATATTATTTCAATACCTTTATCTATATCATTAATATAAATTGTAAACAGTTGCAGTCCCAGCACCGAACCTTGTGGTACCCCACTGGTCAATGCCTGCCATTCTGAAAGGGACTTGTTTATCACTACTCTTTGCTTCCTGTCAGTCAGCCAATTTTCAATCCAAGTCAAAACCTGGCCCCCAATACCATGTGTGCCCTAATTTTGCACACTAATCCCCTATGTGGGACCTTACCGAAGGCTTTCTGAAAGTCCTGGAGCTATTGCCAGGATGCATGGACATGATCTTTGCATGGTTGCACATCGAATGCAAGGTGATGGAGAGGTAGCATTTGATCCAAACCTCTGACACATTTTGACTCAGTAGAAACTGTAACTCCATCAGAATTTCTGTTCTTATTGTGTAGGCGTCTCTCTGACCTCCATGTTTCAATGCAACAAGTTTTCAAGACTCCTCCAAGAATTCATGGTTACACTTTCTCATCAAACTTTGTAATTTAGAGTGGGAGCAAGTGTTGAAAGTTGAAACACAACAGCATTAGCTTCAGTGAAGAGGAGTCAGACGGGACTTGAAACGTTCACTCTGTTTTTCTCTCTCCACAGATGCTGAGTTCCTCCAGTATTCTCCGTGTTTATTTAAGATTTCCAGTGTCTGCAGTATTTTACATTAAGTTAAATTGAGGATCGGCTGACCTTATAAATAGTGAAATAAAATATTGTAAGGCGCAAGGGAAAGGGTGGATAGTGCAACTTACCCCCAAAGGGCAAGTGCCCGCATTCTGTGCTGTAACATACTGATTGTGTGTAAAGCACCTCCCTGTAATTTAGCTAGATGACTCTTTTAAGTAGTGTGAGTGGTGGGGAAGACCCTGTAGGTGTGAATGCATGGTAACAGTCAGAAAATAGTGTGAACTGGGCCTGCTCACCCTAAATTGTTCATCAAACCAGCCAAAGACCTGACAGTCTGCACATTCTGCATGGCCCTGACACGAACACACCTTTGTTCCAACACCGCTGTCTGTCAGGACATTGAGGTTTATTCTCTCTACGGGAATCCAGGGATTTGGGGAGCAGGCAGTGAAGCGGAGCAGAGTCAAAGTGGGACTGGAAAAACACAGCCGGTCAGGCAGCATCCGAAGAACAGGAGAGTTGATGTTTCGGGCAAAAGCCCTTCATCAGGAATGTGGGCAGGGGGAAAGGGGGCTAAGAGATAATGGGAGGCAGGGTGGGGCTGGGGGAAGGTAGCTAGGAATGCGATAGGTAGATTAAGGTGGGGGGTGATGGAGATAGGTTGGAGAGGAGGGTGGGAAGGAAGATGGACAGGTAGGACAGTTCAAGAGGGCAGTGTCGATTTGGAGGGTTGGATCTGGAATGAGGTGGGAGGAGGGGGAGATGAGGAAACTGGTAAAATTGACATTGAGACCATATCGAGAGCAATGGCCATCCGTCAGAGATTTACCTGTACTTCCACACACCTCATATACTGCATCCATTGCACTTGGTGTGGTCTCCTTGACACTGAGGAGACAGGACACCAACTTGCAGAACGTTTCAGAGAACATCTCTGGGACACATACACCAAACAACCCCACCACCCTGTGGCAGACCACTTCAACTCCCCCTCTGACTCCATCAAGGACATGCAAGCCCTGGACCTCCTCCACTACGAACGCCTATCCACCTGACGCCTGGAGGAAGAACACCTCACCTTCCACCTTGGGACCCTCTAACAACACTGAATCAATGTCAATATTACCAGTTTCCTCATCTCCCCTCCCCCGTCCTCATCCCAGATCCAACCCTCCAACTCGGCAATGCCCTCTTGAACTGTCCCACCTGCCCATCTTCCTTCCCACCTAAGTGCTCCACCCTCCGCTCCAATCTATTACCATCATCCCACCTTCATCTACCTATGGCATTCCCAGCAACCCTTTGCCCCCAGCCCTAAATCCCTTGGGCCCCCACCCCATTCCTGATGAAGGGCTAATGTTTGAAATGTTGATTCTCTTGCTCCTCGGATGCTGCCTGACCTGCTGTGTTTTTCCAGCACCACACTCTTCGACTCTGATCTCCAGCATCTGCAGTCCTCACTGTATGCAAGAAGTGGAGCAGTAACTCCAAGTCAGCCATGAACGTATTTTGCTCGATAGTCCTACTTCCGTTTTGTATGTGTTCTGGTAGAAGTTTCATAATTCCCATTATTTAGTCATGACAGCAGCAACACTATGGAGCTCAGTTCCCTTGGTGATGTTGGTTCACGGATAAACATTGACTGAGATAAACATGAGAGACAACTGTTCTTCTTTACAATAATACCGAGGGCTCTTCAACATTCTATTGAAGGTGAACCATCCTGTTCACAAGGTGGCACCACTGACACATCAGCACCCCTTTAGTACTGCTTTGGAGTTGTGTTCAGCTCTTTAGTCTATGAGCCAAATCTACATCTACTGGCAAGAGTCTAGTGAGCAACAGCACCTGAGATCTATATAGCACTGATACAATGGGACAGCATGTCAAGACGTTGCACCAGGACATCGGCACTGTTGTCAGAACACATAACAATGTTGAAAATAGAAGCAGGAATAGACTATTTGGCCCTTCAATACGGTCATTGCTGAACATTCAATTCAGTTCCCTGTTCCTAGTTTCTCGCCTTTGCAAGATTAACAGCAAGCCAACAGATATGAATATCAAATGGATGAGAGAAATCTTGGCCAAAGATGTAGGTTTTAAGAAGCATCTTAAAAGAGGTGGTGCAGAATTATGGATTTAATTGCATGTATGATTATTATCCAGTTACAGAATCCTAAATCAAACAATGTGTTGATGATTAAGTTTCTATTTTCCAAGCTCAGTTCCAACTGTTCGCTATCACCCCAGAGTATGTGAGACTCCAAAAAGACCAGAATGTTAACAAAATCCTGACCTAATCCAGAAGATAACTGATGTTTGGATTTGACTCAGGAATAACAGCACACAACTGTAAACAATGATTTCACAGCCCAGTGAAAGAAAACAGAAGGCAAAAAAGGCCAAAGGCATTCTGCTGTGTCATAACATTTGGCACAGGTAGAATCAACAGAGGATCTCAATTGAGCTATTCCCATTTAAATTCAGTAAATTCAGATATCTCTTGTGAATTCAAAGTGCAGATTGTGCCAAATCTGACAAGTTTTGAGAAAAGCTTGCTGATGGACAGCTCTATCTGGCTTCACATAATTCATACGTACAACCAAGTGTCTGGTTCCTCATGCCTCCCTTGTTTTCGAGTTGTTGAAATTATAACGTGCTTGGTTTCAGTGCAATCCTTGCACCAACCCCGTATGGTAATTCAATCCTTCTAAAGAAGGGTATACCTACCTTGGAAATGATGCACCACGCGAGAGTGAAGTGAACCCGAATGGTCCTGGTATATAGAAGATTGGTAACTGAGTTCATTAAAAAGGATACAATGCTTTGAGGATTTGACAGGATGAAAGTTTCCACTAGCTGGAGAGCTGAGACCTAAAGGTTAGATCCATAGGGTAAAATTAGACATTTAGGACTTTTTTCTTTCTTATGTACACAGCACCTGGGCATCGCTGGCTAGAATCATAGAATCCATACAGTGTGGAAGCAGGTCATTTAGCCCATCAAGTCCACACTGACTCTTCAAAGAGGACTCCACTCAGACCCATCCCTCTACACTATACCTGTAACCTGACATTTCCCATGGCTAATTCCCCTAGCCTGCACATTATGGGCAATTTAGCATGGCCAAACCATTTCACCCACACATCTTTGGATTCTGGGAGGAAACCCATGCAGACACAGGGAGAATGTACAAACTCCACACAGCCAGTCACCCAAGGCTGGGATCGAACCTGGGCCCCTGCCCTCATGAGTCTGCAGTGCTAACTACTTAGGCACTGTGCCATCCTAGCATTTCCAGCTGTCCAGTATTTATTACCCATCTCAAATTGACTTGGCGAAGGTGGTGGTGAATTACTTTCTGGAATTGCTGCAGTCCGTGTGCTGTCGGTAGCCTGACTTCACTCTTCAGGATGGAGTTCCAGGATTTTGTCCCAGTGACACTGGAGGGGTACAGTAAGATATTTCCAAGTCAAGATGGTGAATGGCTTGGAGGGGAACTTGTAAGAAGTGGTGTTCCTGTGTATCCGCTTTTGTTTCCTCTTCAGATGGAAGTAGTCCATTAAGGGTGGGCAGCATGGTGGCACAGTGGTTAGCACTGCTGCCTCACAGCGCTAGAGACCCGGGTTCAATTCCTGCCTCAGGCGACTGACTGTGTGGAGTTTGCACATTCTCCCTGTGTCTGCGTGGGTTTCCTCTGGGTGCTCCGGTTTCCTCCACAGTCCAAAGATGTGCAGGTCAGGTGAATTGGCCATGAGAAATTGCCCGTAGTGTTAGGTAAGGGGTAAATGTAGGGGTATGGGTGGGTTGCGCTTTGGCGGGGCAGTGTGGACTTGTTGGGCTGAAGGGCCTGTTTCCACACTGTAAGTAATCTAATCTAGTGGTGGATTTAGAAAATGCTGTCAAAGGAGACTTGGTGAGTTGCTGCAATAAAGCATTGTGCATATGGTTCACACTGTATGTCGTTGGTGGAAGAATTATATGTTGAAGATGGTGGATCAGCTGCTGCTTTGCCCTCATGATGTTGAGCTTCTTGAATGTTGTTGAAGTTGCACTGACAAATGGGGAGTATTCCACCCCCACCCCTGACTAGTGCCTTGTAGATAGTGGACAGTCTTTGGGGAGTCAGGAGGTGAGTTACTTGCTGCAATATTTCAAGCCTCTGATATGGTCTTTCAGCCACAGTACTTATGTAACTGGTCCAGTCCAATTCCTGATCAATAGTTAGCCCAGGATGCTGATAGTGGGGGATTCAATTATGGGGTAACGTCTTTGAATATCAAATAGCATTGGTTATATTCTCTCATGAGAGATGACGATTGTCTGGTTCACCTATTTAGATATTGTTTTGGTGTTGGTGCATTTCGATACAGACTGCTTTAGTATCTGAAGAGAGACAAATGGTGCTGAACATTATACATTCACTGGCAAATATCCCCACTTCTGACTTCTGATGGAGGGATAGTCATTGATAAAGCAGCTAAAGGAGGTTGGGCTCAGGAGTTGCTGAACTGATACCCTGAGACTACAACTGCTGACTATTGAGAGTGGACTCAAGGGTCTGTCTTTGGCAGGACATACTTGGGCAATTATCCACTTTGCGGATGGATGTTAGTGTTGTAGCTACATGGAAACAACTTAGCTAGGATGGCTGTAGATTCCAGAGCAGAAGTCTTCAGTACTATTGCCAGAATGCTGTCAGACATCATGACTTTTACAGAATCCAGAGCCAATATCAGGTGGGTAAATCCAATTGGCGAAGGACTGGCATCAATGATGCTCAGAACCCCAGGAGAAGGCCTGACATGAGGAAAACAATTCTTCATTTAGAACCTTGTGAATTTTGGAGCTCTCTGCCCTAGAATGTTGTGAATGCTGTCTCATTGGAGTAATTCAAGATTTGGATCCTCAAGGGAATATCTGGGGAGGTGGCCAAGAATTGTTGATGTCACTGGATAATCCAAAGAGCCAGGCTGATGTTCCAATGCCCTTTTGGACAACTGCCATCCTTACTCGGTCTGGCCTACATGTGACTTCAGAACCAAAGCAATGGGGTTGACTTTTAACTATCCATTGGGCAATTAGGGATGGGTAATAAATGCTGGTCTAAGAAGTGGCAAGCAATGTTAGAGTCACACAAATGCCAGGGAATGACCATGACCATCTCCAATACACAAGAACCTAACCATAGCCCCTTGACATTCAATTGTGTTACCAACACTGAATACCACATTATCAGCATCCTTTGGGTTAGCATTGATCAGAACCTCAAGACAATAAGAGAAGGTCAGAGGCTAGGAATACAGTGGTGAGTAATTCAACTTCTGAACCCTTAAAGCTTGTTCACCATCTCCATGGACCAAGTCAGGAGTGTGATGTCATATTCCCCACTTGCCTGACAAGGGCAGTTTCAAGAGCACTGCAGAAGCTCAACGCCATCCAGGACAAAGTAGCCCACTTGATTGGCACCATATCCACAAACATCCACTCCCTCATTCACCAACACTCAGTAGCAGCAGTGTGTAGTATCTACAAGATGCACTGCAGAAATTCACCAACAATCCTTACACAACACCTTCCAGACTCACAACTAATTCCATCTAGAAGGACAAGGTTAGCAGATACGTGGGACACCAGAGCCTGGAACTCACCATCCTGACTTGCAAATATATCATTGGTCCTTCACTGTAATTGGGTTAACATCCTGGAATTCTCTCCCTCAGGGCATTGTGGGTCAACATTCAGCCCATGGACTGCAGCGGTTCAAGAAAGCAGCTCACCCCCACCACACCCACGTGCCACAGGTGAATAAAGAGAAAAATGAGCATGGAATTAACAGACAGGAAAGTGGAGTTGAGCAGAGTTAAACTTTTCCTGTTCTTCTTTCTTATGCTGCAGGATACATCTTCTCCACCTGCTTGGGTGACCTTTTATTTGAGCTGGGTAATGGTTTAATCAGCTTCCATTCTCCTGACCTTTGAGGGTCGGGCTGGACAGTGGATTATCCACCTGCGCTGGATGAAGTCTGTGATGAGGAGCAAGAACTCAAGGCAAATTTCTCCTCCACAGCTTATCAAGGTACTGAGGTCAAAGAAAGACAGACCTTCAATTTCGCGAGCACCTTTCAGAAGAAGCAAAATTGTTCGCAAACAGTGAAGCACTTTTGAAGTGTATTCACTGTTATAAATGTGATTTGTACAAGTTGAGTGGGTGGGCAAACACAAGACAAATGAAATGTGGATAAATCTAAGGTAATCCACTTTGATAGCAAAACATATGGACGGATCTGAAGGGGATGGACGGTGTAATGAGAACTGGATGTCTTTGTACACCAGTCACTGAAGGTAAGCATTGCAGGTACAGCAGGCAGTGAAGAAGGTCAATGGCATGTTGGCTTTCATCATGAGAGGATTCAAGTACAGGAGCAGGGATGTCTTGCTGGAGTTATACAGAGCCTTGGTGAGACCGCACCTGGAATATTGTGCTCAGTTTTGTTCTCTGTATCTGAGGAAGAATGTTCTGGCAATGGAAGGAATGCAATGAAGGTGTGCCAGACCAATTCCTGAGGTAATGGGACTGACGAATGAAGGGATATGGATTGGTGAAGACTATATTCACTGCAGTTTAGAAGGTTAAAGGGGGGAATCTCATCAAAACCTATGAAATATGAATAGGATTAGATAGGAAGAATGATCAGGGATTACAGAACCGGGGGTCACCGCCTAAGGATACAGGGTGGTCTGCTGAGATGAGGAGAACTTCCTTCAGCCAGAGAGTGGTGAGCCTGTGGAATTCTCTGCCACAGAAAGCTGTCAAGACCAAAATATTGAATGTTTTCAAGAAGTTGTTCAATGTAAGGCTTAGTGCTGAAGGAATCAAAAGCTTTGGGCAGAAAGCAGGAACAGTTGGACGTTTGTGGTTAGCACTGCTACCTCACAGGTTCAGGGTTCGATTCCAGCCTTGGGTGCCTACCTGTGTGGAACATGCACATTCTCCCCACACTTCCATCCACAGTCCAAAGATGCAGATTAGGTGCATTGGCTGTGCTAAGTTGTGCAGGCTAGGTGGATTAGCTCTGAAAAATGTGGAGATAGGGGACTAGATCCAGATGCAATGCCCTTTGAAGGGTTAGTGCAGACTTGATAGGCTGAGTGGCCTCTTTCAAAACTGTAGGGATTCTATGATGATCAGCCATGATCATGCTGAATGGGACAGCAGTCTGGAAGGGACAAACGGCCGCCTCTTATTTTCTGTGCTGTATGAATGTCAAAGGCTATTTTGTACATGATAAGATAAAGCAAATTGCCAATCTATTGAATCTGTGTTTCTACAACTAAATATTGACTTGGGACACCAGCTTGGATCTCTACCACCTTTCCTGAAGACGAAACCATCATCTCAACATGAGCATGGATCTTGGATGACAACACATTTGACAATGCAGTGTGTTCTCAGAAATAACCTGAGAGTGTGTCAGCCTCGTTTTTGTGCTCCTGCCCCAGAGTAGGGTTTGATCCCAGAATGGAAAGTGTTATAAATTAAACTGACCCTGCTTAGCATATTGTTCACTTTGTTACGCACACAATCCTCTTTTTCAGATGAAGGGACATAGATTGCTCGTTTCTACACAGTTGGAGGTACATGTTACTTTAAAACCAGTGTGGGATCAACTATTGCAAGACCAGTTTTGGCAACGCAAGGCAAAGAAAGGAAACTGTAAATTGTAGAGAAAGCTAAAAGTGTTGGATGAACACATGGACGCAGCACATATGCAAAAGGAAGGGGTGAAAAAATTTCAGGCAACTGGTTCCAAAGTAAACCCCATAGTTAAAAAAAAAACACAGGATATTTTAAACCAGTGAATGGAAAACACCATAAGGCCACAGATGCTGTTATATAATATCCTTGGATGTTAGTTCGTGAAGATTAACACTCTCCACCGCAAACTTTCCTACCTCGTCTCTTAAAACTATGCATAGCTTTCCCCTTACGTGGCAGAAACAGCTAAAAAAAAACAAATGTTCATTTCAAGTGTTTCAATGTCTTAAAGCGTCAAATAGCATCAACATGAAGGTGATATGTCTCAGTTGGCCATTGACAGTTGTAAGCTTTTAATCCAGGAAAATCCTCTTTGGAATGAAGGTTTGCAAGATTAGGGGGAGGTCCTTTCCCACGCCTTGGAAGAATTCCCGATCTCCTTCCGCATGTCCCACTGACCTGGGTGGCAACATTCCCAGGCACAAAGTCCAGCAAACCTTCAGAAATCTGATTTTGGAAATCACAAGGGCCCATCATATCCCAGCATGCAAGGATATGGGACAAATGCAGGAAATTGGGATCGGTACGTGTTTAGTGGTAGTTATTGTTGCTACAGGGCCTTTCCTGTGCTGTATGACTCCACGAATCTCTGATTTCTCCCAAAAGTAACAGATGTCTCAAATTGATGATATGTGGGGGGATGGGGGTGGGGGCGCATGGTCTAGTGGTAATCGTGGGTCACCACTGGACCACTAAGAAGTGAGACGTTTATTGGCCTACTGATCATATCCTATTCTTTGCTTTTTCCCAACAGTTTGATTGTGGCGAGGAATGCTAAGTTCAAGCAGAGAAAGCAGGAGTAGGCCATTCAGCCCTTCAAGTCTGCTCCGCCTTTCAATATGACCATTGTTGATCATCTATCTCAGACCCCTATTCCCACTTTCACACATTCCCCTCGCTCCCTTTCACTCTAAGAACAATATCTAACCCTCCTTGAAAATATTTCATATTTTAGCCTCAAACGTTTTCCGTAATAGTGGTCCACAGTATTTGGGATGTTGCCGTATTTAGATGCAATGGGAAAGTATGGGGACACTGCTCACTAAAATACCATCAATCAGCAAGTGTACCATTCATTCCCTCTCTCCGTATTCTATCCCCTACCCCGGCCACGCACTAAACCTTGTTACAAGTCAGAGCTGAAAATGTGTTGCTGGAAAAGCGCAGCAGGTCAGGCAGCATCCAAGAAGCAGGAGAATTGACGCTTCGGGCATGAGCCCTTCTTCAGGAATGAGGAAGGTGTGCCAAGCGGGCTGAGATAAAAGGTAGGGAGGAGGCACATGGGGGAGGAGCGTTGGAAATGTGATAGGTGGAAGGAGGTAAAGGTGAGGGTGATAGGCCGGAGTGGGGGTGGGGGCGGAGAGGTCAGGAAGAAGATTGCAGGTCAAGAAGGTGGTGCTGAGTTCGAGGGTTGGGACTGAGACAAGGTGGGGGAGGGGAAATGAGGAAACTGGAGAAATCCGAGTTCATAGCTGAAAATGTGTTGCTGGAAAAGCGCAGCAGGTCAGGCAGCATCCAAGGAGCAGGAGAATCGACGTTTCAGGCATGAACCTGAAGAAGGGCTCATGCCCGAAACGTCGATTCTCCTGTTCCTTGGATATAGCCTGACCTGCTGCGCTTTTCCAGCAACACATTTTCAGCTCTGATCTCCAGCATCTGCAGTCCTCACTTTCTCCTCAAACCTGAGTTCATCCCTTGTTACAAGTCACTCAGTTATACCTTAATATGGTGACCCACAATCGTCGATCTAGAGAATGAGAACAGCCTTCCATCTCTAAGATAATAAGTTTGATCTCAAGAGAGTTAAGGGAATTAAAAAGCAGCAATACAGGCAGACTCTGAAAGATTTGCATCTTCCAGTTTCTGGGGCCAGTAGGTGGCAGTACCATTCAGTTTAAAAGAAAGTGAAGTAATTGGGATTGGAATCAAGAACCAAAGAAAGTCTGTGGCCCTGGTGTGGGATTAATCAGTAACATAGTGGTTGTGTTACTGGACTAGGTAATCCAGAATCCTGGACTAATGATTCAGAGTTAGGAGCTCAAATCCTGCATTGGGTCATCTATGGATTTCAAAAGTGATTGATGGAGTAAATCTGGATTTGCAAAGGTATTGTCGACGTTGGTAACCAGGCAATTGCCAACAAACAAATCTGGTTTTGTTAATGCCCTTTCAGGGGAAGGAAATGAGGTTTCAGCTCCACGACAATGTAGCTGACTCTTAACTGCTCTCCGAAACAGCTCAGCAAGCCTCACAGTCATAATCAAGCAGGTGGTTCACCAGTCTTTTGGGCCATATCATATAGAATAGGAACAGGCCATTCAGCCCATTGAGTCTGCACCAGCATTCAGTGAGATTGTAACTGATCTGATAATCCTCAACTTCACTTTCCTGCATATTTTTTGTGGTCCTCTCAGCACTGACCCATTCATATGAACAACATACACATATAAAGGAATGAGAGGGGGATACAGGCCATTAGGTTTCAGTGTTGGGCTTGTGAGTGTTTTGGGAGTCAGAGCTTCAATAGCTGGGAGGAGATTGCAAGAGTGCGATAACAACGTTATGAGTGATTGGATTGTCTCTGAGACAGTGTGTTGGGACTGCTGTAACCTGAGAGCTAACGGTGGCACTTGGATCCGTAGTGACCCTTCTTCAGTTTTGTGATGAGTCTGATATCTTAGTGGCAGTCCCGAAAAGGTTTGGGCCTTCTACCTTACTCAGGGGAGATTGCTGAAGTCTAAGGTTCTTCAGGTGACAGTTTATCAACATTTTCTCAACATTCTTCAAACGATTTACTTTCCTGGAATTAACACCAGGATTACTCTCATTCCTGAAGAAGGGCTTATGCCTGAAACATCGATTCTCCTGCTCCTCGGATGTTGCCTGACCTGCTGTGTTTTTCCAGCACCACATTTTTCAACTCTGGTCTCCAGCATCTGCAGTCCTCACTTTCACCTACCAGGATAACTCTGTTCCACTGACCTCCCAAATCTCTTCACCATGTGCTTTCTACCACCACTTGAAGCAGTTTATGTTTCTAAGTATTAAGGGTCACTGAACGTGAAATGCTAACTCCCTCTCCACAGATGCTGCCTGACCTGCTGAGTTTCTCCAGCAACTTCTGTTTTTGTTTCTGATTTCCAGCATCTGCAGTTTTTTTTTCATTTTTGAGCATTAACCCTGTACTCTGCAAACAGGGTTTTCATTGGATTGTGATCAGGGGAACAACTTTGAGGCTCACAAACAAGGTAAAAGAGCACAAGGGGAGTGTGCAAAATAAAACCCAGTGAAGAATGCAAGGTTAGGTTAACGGTAGAGAGGATTCTGGGGAAATGCAGAGATTGGAGGCAAAATCTTGGATGGTCTTGATTTTAATGATAAAGAACTGCTTAAGTTCCTTACACGTCTCCTTACACAGAATTTGCAGCACAGAAGCCCAGCTGACTTCTGCTTCTCCTCACTCATACTTCATCTCACCCAACAACATCCTTCTTTTCGAAGTGGAGAGGTTATGTTGCAGCTGTACAAGGTGCTGGTGAGCCCACACCTGGAGTACTGCGTGCTGGTTTTGTCTCCTCACTTGAGAAAATATGTACTGGCAGTGGGGTTGGTGCAGTGGAGGTTCACTCGGTTGACTCTGGAGTTGAGAGGGTTGCCTTATGAGGAGACATTGAGTAGACTGGACCTGTAATCATTGGAATTTAGAAGAATGAGGACAAATTTTACAGAAACATATAAAATTATGGAGGGATCAGTTAAGTGAGAAGCAGGGAGGTTGTTTCCACCAGTAGGTGGACCTAGAACTAGGGGGCATAGCCTCAAAATAAAGGGATGCAGGATTTAGGAGTGAGCAGAGAAGGAACTCCTTCACCCAGAAGGTTGTGACTCTGTGGAATTCCCTGCCCGATGGAGCAGTTGAGGCGACCGTGTTGAATGTTTTTAAGGTAAACATAAATAGATTTTTAAACAGTAAAGGAATTAAGGGTTATGGTGAGCGGGCGGGTGAGTGGAATTGAGTCCATGAACAGATCAGCCATGATCTTATTGAATGGCGGAGCAGGCTCGAGGGTCCAAATGGCCTCCTCCTGCTCCTGCTTCTTATGTGCTTATGTTCCTGTGCAGGTCTGTCCTGTTTGCCTTGTGATCACAAGTGGATATCTGTATTCTGTATTCTCCTGCTCCTTGGATGCTGCCTGACCTGCTGCGCTTTTCCAGCAACACATTTTCAGCGATATCTGTATTCTGCCAATATCTGTTTTGTCATGAGTGTGAGGATTTGAGATGACATGTTGAGGACATTAACGAGGCTTTTTCTGGAATATTGTGTCCAGTTCTGGCCACCCAGCTGTAGAAGGGTATTATCAAACTGAAGAGGGTTCAGAAGAGATTGACCAGGATGTTGCCAGGAATGGAGGATTTGAGTTATAAAGAAAGGCTGAATAGGCTGAGACTTTTCTCACTGGAGCGTAGGTGGTTGAGAGCTGACCTTATAGAGGTTTATAAAGTCATGAGGGAGTACAGATAGACTGATGATCCTAGAATGGGGATTTCAAGACTAGGGGACACCTGTTTAAGCTGAGAGAGTGGAAGACATGTGGGGGCAAAACGTTTACACAGAGGGTGGTTTGTGTGTGGAATGAACCTCCTGAAGAAGTGGTGGATGTGGGAACTTAGGCACTTAGATAAGTACATGAATAGGAAAACTTTGGAGGGATATGGGTCAGGGGCAGGCAGGTGGGACTAGTTTTGTTTGGGATTGTGATCAGCATGGACTGGTTGGACCAAAGGGTTTGTTTCCATGCTCTCTGTGCATGACCTGATAATCTGCTCAGTCAGCACCTCATCCAAGTATCTGCTCAAACCTTCGAGGGGGATTTGAACTCAGGACCCTGAGTCCAGAGGGAAGACTGAGCCACAGTTGACATTTGCAGTGGACAGATACTTGTGGGCCAGAAGTCTGAAAGAGGCATTGACTGGGGTGTCAATGTTTCTTTTCTGCTGCTGCAAACAAGTTGCCAAAATATTTCATCTTGCTCTCATCAAGACAAATGCAAGAATGCCAAATTTCAAACAATCACAACAATTTATTTGACAGGGAAAAATGTGTGGATAGTACGGCAAGTCAATTCTGATTGGTCAAGGCCCAGCCAAGGAGCAAATGAAGGGCTGAGTGGCCTACTCCCGCTCTTAACTGTCTTCCGTTGGTCTGCCCAAGGTCCCAGGTTAGAAACAGGGAAACTGTCAGAGATGTCTCTCCCATTTACTGATGGTGCCTTGCCACTTCCAGATTGTATTTGCAGATTACACTGAGATTCCCAACTACAAAGTAGCATTTTTGGGATCCATTTGTCCAATGCCATTAGATGGATGACACCACCACAGAAATGCTTGCTGGGAAGAAAGGCTCTATACGGAAAGCTAGGTTTTGCGATTTGGATCCACAGTAATGACCTCCTGAGCTGAGCCCTATCTGCCCATATCTGCAGGCGACTGGAGAAGAGATGATAACTGGGAATGAAATTATGGTGCAACACAAGTTGGAAAACTGAAGCCAGGAGATAGTCCTGTATCTCCATTTAGGATCAGAGCACACAAAAGTGTTTTTGCAGTGTGAGGCTTAAACTGAAAAAGATTATTGTAACAAGTTTTACATTTTTTTTCCCTTTTGCTTGGATAAAGATCATGGTTTGCAGCCACAACAGCGGTTACATTTTTAAAGAGTGCAATTGCTATTCTTGGCCTCCGGCGACTAACTACTTTTGGTAAATGTTCACATCCCAAACCACATAAAGTATGTAAAGGAATGTGGTTTCATGTTTACTCAGTGAAAACTCAGTTCCATAATGCTGACCCAAATGAGGAAATGTGGAACAGTAGCAATTTAATACATAACACAACTGCCGTGCTTTAATTTTCGGGAGTTTCTGGAAAGGATATAAAGCACTGGTCCTCATACTTTCTGCTCTTTCCTAACTCTCTCAGAAAATTTATCAACTGGGGGACTGAATGAGACAGCAATATTCCTGGTCTGGGCTCTTCCCTGCACCACTGTCTCAGTCAGTGGGTGTTAGAGTCAGGGTAAGTCTCTGCACCAAGACTGGTGTAGGGATAATGATCCAAGCTCAGTCTTCAGCTCTCTCTCCTTCACCCACACACACAGTTTCTCCTCTCCTCTCGTTGCCATTTGAGACCCCACACCCAATCCCCACCCCCCCCCCCCCCCACCCCACCCCCGCAGCTGAAAAGTCTGGGATGGATGCACGGAGCATTTTGTGTCAGATTACCTCGCAGCTTCCAGTGTTTTGATCCAAGGAACAGCGCCAGGAATTTCTGGATAGAAGGGGAAGAGAGGAAGTTGGAACTGATAAGGCAGAAAAGGAAGAGGAGTAGTTACTTGTGGAGGCAAAGCATGGAAACTAGAGAACTTGGAGAAAGAAATAGTGATATCTTAGAAAATGTCCATGTTACAGAGAAGGAGTTGCAGGACATCTTAAAATGCATAAAAGTGGTTAAGTCCCCAGGACCTGATCAGGGATCAGACTACCCTAGAACTCTGTGGGAAGCTAGGGAAGTGATTGCTGGACCCCTTGCTGAGATATTTCTATCATCAATAGCCACAGATGAGGTACTGGAAAACTGGAGATTGGCTATTATGGTGCTACTCTTTAAGAAAGGTGGTAAGGAAAAGCCAGGGAACTATAGACTGGTGAGTCTGACATCACGGGTGGGCAAGTTGTTGGAGGGAATTCTAAGGGATAGGATCTACATGTATTTGGAAAGACAAAGACCAATTAGGGATAATCAGCATGACTTTGTGCGTCAGAAATCATGTCTCACGAACTTGATTGAGTTTTTTGAAGGAGTGACAAAGAGGATTGATAAGGGCAGAGTGGTAGACATTGTCTTTATGGACTTCAACAAGGTGTTTGAGCAGGTTTCATGTGGTAGACTGGTTAACAAGGTTGGATCACATGGAATACAGTGAGAGCTAGCTAATTAGGTCCAAAGCTGGCTGGAAGGTTGGAGACAGAGGGTGGTGGTAAAGAGTTGCTTTACAGACAGGAGGCTTGTGACTTGCGGTGTGCCACAAGGATCGGTACTGGGTCCATTGGTTTTCATCATTTATATAAATGATTTGGATGTGAACATAGGAGGTATGATTAGTAAGTTTGCAGATGACTTCAAAATTGGAGGTGTAGTGTACAGTGAAGAAGATTACTTCAGAGAACAATGGGATCTTGATCAGATGGGCCAGTGGGCCAAGGCATGGTAGATAGAGTTTAATTTAGATAAATATGAGGTGTTGCGTTTTGCTAAGACAAATCAGGCCAGGACTTATACACATAATGGTAATGTCCTGGGAAATGTTACTGAGCAAAGAGACCTTGGAAAGCAGGTTCATAGATTATTGAAGGTGGAGTCACAGGTAGACAGGGTACTGAATTAGACATTTGATAAGCTTGCCTTTATTGGCCAGTGCATGGACTTTAGGAGTTGAGATATCAAGTATCATTTGATACTTTTCGAATACTGTATTCAGTTGTGGTCTCCCAGCAAAAGAAAGGATGTTATGAAACTTGACAGGGTGCAAAAAAGATTTGATTAAATTTCCTACATGTGAAAACAGAACCTTTGGCCCTGTTGAAGGGCTTTTGCCTGAAACGTCGATTGTCCTGCTCCTCAGATGCTGCCTGACCTACTGAGCTTTTCCAGCACCACACTCTTGACTCTAATCTCCACTACTCACTTTCGCTTTTGGCCCAACCAGGCCACACCAACCCTCCAAAGAGAAATCATTTCCCTCTGACCAAAGCACCTAACAGGCAATTGAGCATGGCCAGTTTACCTAACCTGCACATCTTTGGAGTGTGGGATGAAACCAGAGCAAATCCACACAGATACGGGGAGAATGTGCAAACTCCACATAGACAGAAGCCTGACGCTGGAATCAAACCCAGGTGCCTGGTGCTGTGAGGCAACAGCGCTAACCATGAGCCACCATGCTGCTGCAAGGATTTACAAGGGCGTAGTCAGGGTTGGAGGGTTTGAGTTAAAGGGAGAGGCTGAATAGGCTGGGGCTGTAATCCCTGGAGCGTCGGAGACTGAGGGGTGACCTTATGCAGGTTTATAAAATCATAAGGGGCATGGATAGGATAAATAGCCAAGGCCTTTTCCCCAGCGTATGGGAGTCCAGAACTAGAGGGCATAGGTTTGAGGTGAGAGGGGAAAGATATAAAAGGGTCATAAGGGAAAACCTTTTCACACACAGAGTGGTGCGTGTATGGAATGAGCTGCCAGAGAAAGTGGTGGAGGCTGGTACAATTACAACATTTCAATTGCATCTGGATGTGTACGTTTATAGGAAGAGTTTAAAGGGATATGGGCCAAATGCTGGCAAATGGGACTAGATTAATTTAGGATATCTGGTTGGCATGGAAAATACAGAGTTTTGGAGAAATATAGTGGGGGAGGAATACAGGCAAAAGGTGAGTAAACAATTGTTGACTCCGAATCCAAACAACAAGGGGTGAAATGAGAAACCTTTCTCACAGTTCTTTAGGCATTTTTGACAATGGTATCCTGCTGACTGCAGCAATATTCAGTTCAATAACTTATTGGACCTAGGCATTTTTTGCTTCAGTTAGAGGCTTTTTTCAGAGTCTTTTAGTTTTGGTGTTCTTCCACGAATAGAAGGTGAGAGAGAGTTGGGGAGGACAGACAGAGAGAGAGAGAGAGAAAGGAAAAGAGAGACAGGTAGACAGAAAGGCAGATCTGATTTTCTTTTCAGGCTTTCAGAGATCTATGTATAACTACCCCTCAGGCCTGGGACTAACAACAAGTTAAAACCAATCTTAAAACTATTGCTGAGTAATTTTTTTTTGTTTTAATCCAAAGGCCTGGTGACAGCTAGTCTCACAAAAATATCAAATCCACTTCCCGTAATTTTGCATCTCCTTTTGCAGCCAATAAATGAACATCAATAGAGTCCCACTTTTCCTTTGACTTGTCAAGAAAATTGAAACTTCCATTTTCTAGTGTTGGAAACATGGGGGAGAACCAGTTGATGTGGTGTATTGGGATTGTCAGACAGTTTTTGATATAGTCCCACATTAGAGGCTGTGCAATCTTAAAGCAGATAGGATGAGATGTAATATATTCGCATAGATGGAAAATTGGTTAGCAGATAGGACACGGACAGTAGGAATGTTTTGTTGGTGACAAGTACAATGTCATAGGGATGAGTCCTTGTCCCCAGCTGTTCATGACAAATATCAGTGATTTGGATGAAACAATCAAATATAATAGTGCGAGGTTTGCTGATAGACAAACTAGATGGGAGGGTGAGTGGTTAGGCGGATGTAAAAAGCTGGGAGAAAGTGAGGAGTGCAGATGCTGGAGATCAGAGTCAAGAGTGTGGTTCTGTAAAAGCACAGTAGGTCAGGCAGCATCCGAGGAGCAGGTGAATAGACGTTTTGGGCATAAGCCCTTCATCAGGAATGTGATGTAAAAAGCCTTCGGGGAAAATTATACAAGCTGAGTGAGTGTGGAAATACACAGCTAATATGAGATAGGAGGAAATGTCAACCTGTCAGAATATTATTTAATTAAGGACGGATTGAGAAAATTTGAGATAGATTGAGACCTGCTTGTACACCAATCACTGAAAGAAAGTCTGCACGTGCCCTCAGTGCTCACGAAGACACATGGTAAGTTGGTGTTCATTGCAAGATATTTCGAGAACACGAGCAGGGATATCTTCCTGCACCTGTACTGTGCCTTGGTGAGACCACACCTGGAGTACGTGTGCTGTTTTAGACTATAAAATGGAAACAGGCCATTCAGCCCTCTGAATCTGCTTCACAATTCAATGAGAGCATAATCCTCAACTCAACTTTCCTGTCTTTTTGCCACCACCTTCGATTCCCTTACCAATTAACTGGCAATCTGTCTATCTCATCCTTGAATATACTCAATCTCGACAACTCTCTGTGGTAAAGAATTCCTCAGATTCACAACCTCCTAAGAGAAGAAATTCCTCCTCATCTCTGTCTTAAATATGCGACTCCTTAATCTGAGAATATATCGTCTGGTCCCAGACTCATCTACAAGGGGTAACAGCCATTCTGCATCTACCCTTCAAGTCCTGTAGGAATTTTGTAGGCTTCAATAGGTCACCTCCCATTCTTCTGAACTTCAATGAGCATAGGCCCAACCTACTTAACCTCTCCCCATACTGTAGTCTCTCCATATCTGCTATTAGATTAGTGACCCTTTTGTGAACTGCCTCCAATGCCCCAGTGTATTTTTTGTTCACCTTACATAAGAAAATTTTTATTTGCAACAGAGACAGGACAACCAAAGATCACCAGACTAAAGATAGCAGGATAAAATTAAGATTGCAAATGCTGGAGATCAAAGTCAAAAAGTCTGGTACTAGAAAAGCATGGCTGGTCAGGCAGCATCTGAGAAGCAGGAGTCAACGTTTCAAGCATAAGGTCTTCAGCATGTTTATTTTATGAGGAGAGATTAGGTCTGTATTCACTGATGTTTAAAAGAATGAGGTCCGATTTCATTGAAACTTATAAAATTCTAATGGGGTGGACAGTCTGGATGTGGGCATCATGTTTCCCCAGGCTAGGGGGTCCAGAAGAAGGAGTCAAAGTCTCAGAACATGCAATCAGTCATTTCAGACTGAGATGAGGAGAAATGTTTCCATCAAACCGTGGTCAACCTGTGGAATTCTCCACCACAGAAAGTAGTGAGGTGAAGACCGTACAATCATAGAGTCTTATAGTTAGGAAACAGACCCTTTGGTCCAACTAGCACTTGCTGACCATAATCCCAGACTAAACAAGTCCCACCTGCCTGCTCCTGACCCATATCCAAGACAATCCAAACATCTCTTTAACATTGTTATTATACCCACATCCACCACTTCCTCAGGAAGTTCATTCCACACAAGAACCACTCTCTGTATAAGCAATTTGCCCCCCTGTGTCATTTTAAAATTTATCATCTTAGAAATGTGCCCCCTTGTCTTGGAGTCCCCAATCCTTGGGAAAAGACAACGACCATGATCCCTACCTGTACATCTCATTACTTTGTAAACTTCAATAAGGTCACCTCTCGATCTCCTATGCTTCAGTGACAAAAAAGTCCCAAGTCACTGAATATACTTAAGAAAGAAATAGATATGAACAGACTAAAGGTATAAAAAGGTATGGGGAAAGTGTAGGAGTTTGTTGTTGAGATAAAGGATCAGCCATGATTATGTTGAATGACAGAACAGGTTCAATGGACCAAATAGTGTACTCCTGCTTCTATTTCCTGTGTCTGTTTAAAATATATATGCAGAGGAACCTCGATTATCCAACATTTAATTATCCAAATATCGAATTATCCGGCAAGATCGCGATGTCCCGATGCTTGGCTAAAATATGTTATTCAGCATTCGATTATCCAGAAATCAATTTACTTGGAATCTGGAATTGGATTAACTGAACGAAATAGTCCCTGTCTGCGTCCTACAGAAAATCGATGTTCCTCTGTAGTGCTTACAGCATCCGCACTTTAAGATGCAATGTCATTTCTGAATGCATTTCACCAGATAATAAATGTAACATGTACACAATAAAATGTAGAAAAAATTACATCCATTCATAGAGTCATGGAGTCATAGAGAGCTACAGCATGGAAACAGACCCTTTGGTCCAACCCGTCCATGCCGACCAGATATCCCAACCCAATATAGTCTCACCTGCCAGCACCTGGCCCACATTCCCTCCAAACCCTTCCTATTCATATACCCATCCAGATGCCTTTTAAATGTTGCAATTGTACCAGCCTCCAACACTTCCTCTGGCAGCTCATTCCATACACACACCACCCTCTGCGTGAAAGGGTTGTCCCTTGGGTCTCTTTTATAACTTTTCCCTCTCACCCTAAACCTATGCCCTCTAGTTCTGGACTCCCTGATCCCAGGGAAAAGACATTGTCTATTTATTTTATCCATGCCCCTCATGATTTTATAAACTTCTATAAGGTCACCCCTCAGCCTCCGACGCTCCAGGGAAAACAGCCCCAGCCTATTCAGCCTCTCCCTATAGCTCAAATCCTCCAACCCTGGCAACATCCTTGTAAATCTTTTCTGAACCCTTTCAATTTTCACAACATCTTTCCGATAGGAAGGAGACCAGAATTGCACGCAATATTCTAACATTGGCCTAACCAATGTCCTGTACAGCCGCAACATGACCTCCCAATTCCTATATTCAATACACTGACCAATAAAGGAAAGCATACCAAACGCTGCCTTCACTATCCTATCGACATGCGACTCTACTTTCAAGGAGTTATGATCCTGCACTCCAAGGTCTCTTTGTTCAGCAACACTCCCTTGGACCTTACCATTAAGTGTATAAATCCTGCTAAGATTTGCTTTCCCAAAATGCAGCACCTCACATTTATCTAAATTAAAATCCATCTCCACTCCTCAGCCCATTGGCCCATTTGATCAAGATCCTGCTGTAATCTGAGGTAACCTTCTTCGCTGTCTACTACACCCCCAATTTTGATGTCATCTGCATCCAAACCTCTTAAGCTCACATCCAAATCATTGATATAAATGACAAAAAGTAGTGGACCCAGCACAGATCCTTGTAGCACTCCACTGGTCACAGACCTCCAGTCTGAAAAACAACCCCCCCCTCTGTCTTCTACCTTTGAGCCAGTTCTGTATCAAAATGGCTAGTTCTCCATGTATTCCATGAGATCCGACTTTGCTAACCAGTGTCCCATAGGGAATCTTGTTGAATGCCTTACTGAAGTCCATTACATTATGTTAATGGGATTTATATAATTTCTTGTTGTCTTTTCCTCTCCCATAAATAAATTATTCCACCATCATCACTGTTTTGATAATGTGGCTGCAATTACATTCTCCTTTCAAGTGATGTGAATAATTCTTATCATATGAAGTTGAAGTAACAAGCTCGATCGAAACAATCTCACATTTTAAGCTTTAAATTTCCTGACATAGGCCAAGGGATAACAGTCTGTGTATATGAGTGATTTTTGATCAAAGTTTGGGAGTGATTTTTGATGGTTGCGATAGAAATCAACTTCAAACTGTTAAAGAGACAGTAACAATCCCAGAGTTGCATTTTCCATTCCACAGTACCTCTGCTGATACTGACTCAAATTCTTGGAAAAGTACTCCATTGACATCTCCATTCCTGATTCATCGTTTTGCAAAAAGACCACGCCCAAATCACTGGCATCAACTGGCATTTTGAAAGGTTTAATTAAATCAGGGCTCATTCACTTGGATTGCTTTCAGTGCTGAGGACCCGATTTCAAACCCTGCCATAGCTGATGGTGAAATTTGAATTCCATGAAAAATATTGGAAATTAAGAGTCTTGTGATGACCATGAATTCATTGTCAATTGTTGGAAAAACCCATCTGGTTCACTAATGTTGTTTAGGGAAGGAAACTACCATCCTTACCTGATCTGACCTACATGTGACTCCAGACCCACAGCGATGTGGTTGACTTTTAACTGCCCTCTGGGCAATTCGGGAAGGGCAATGAATACTGGCCTAGCCAGTGACATCCTCATCCCATGAATGAATAAAGAAAACATTTCTCAAAACCTGTTAGGCACATGTTTGACCAGATTAGCTCTGTCTGTTTTCACTATAATTTTGTTGAAGATACATCTAAGGTGCTGAAGACAAGATGAACTTCCGATAAAATCACACATCCCAAGAAATCTCATGGTTTTCCATTTAATGTTAGGAATGGGGAATTGTATCAGAGTTTTCGGATTCACTGTTCTTGATAACACTTACCCTGTCCTACAATGTGTCAGAGATTGGTAACCCTTATTTCTGGCAAGATTTATTATTTAGTTGTAATTACTTACGTAAGTCTTCTCATATGTTCTTCCTGGCTGATACCATTTATTATATTATTGTCTGAATAAAGTGTACAGTTAGGCACATTAGCTACAACTTGATTCAAAAGTCTTTTGAATGAAGTTGGGGCACCTTTAGCCAAAATGGCATGATTCAACAGTGATATAACCATTTGGTGTAACAAATGTTGATAGCTTTTTACCTCATGATGTTTAATGGTGACTGTCATTGCCCCTTCAATAGGTCGAACTTGGTAAAAAGGGAGGCCCCAGAGCAATTTAGAGCAATCTTCCGAAGAACTGGGGATGAATCTGTTTTCATTACTGCATTGACATTGCTCCAGTCAGTGCAGAAACTAGTCCCCTCATCCAGTTTAAAAACTAATGCCACCAATAAACTCCATTAGGCGATTTTCTAGCGCCTCTTGAATCTCTGTTTTCCAAGTTGAAACAATCGGGATGTTGTTTTATTCAGACTGATACCCCCAAAAAACATTTGCCTGTAGCATTGCTCTGGTCTCTGGTATTGAACTTGTTTAGCCATTGCTCTAGTCACTATACACAATGGAGAGAAACCTGGAACAGTGGGCAGCACGGTGGCTCAGTGGTTAGCACTTCTACCTCACAGCACTAAGGTCCCAGGTTCGATTTCAGCCTCGGGCGACTGTCTGTATGGAGTTTGCACATTCTCCCCATGTCTGGGTGGGTTTCCTCCGGGTGCTCTGGTTTCCTCCCACAGTCCAAAGATGTGCAGGTCAAGGTGAATTGGCCATGCTAAATTGCCCATAGTACTAGATGCATTAGTCAGAGGGAAATGGGTCTGGGTGGGTTACTCTTTGGAAGGTTGGTGTGGACTGGTTGAGTTGAAGGGCTTGTTTCCACACTGTAGGGAATCTAATCTACCTGTGCTGTGTCTCTAGCCTTATTTGGGGAGCTTAGGCATAGCTATATCTTTCATTTCAGCCAAATTACTCCCGAGGAGTAAGTCAACTCCATGCAAGGGGAATTTGTGAAAACTTAGCCCCAGGGCTCTGGACATTAAGTCAATTTCTAAGTGCACTTGTATAAAGGAATTGTACTCTCCACTGACCCTGTTATTAAAGTTTCTTCTTTTAACAAACTCTTTGAATAAAAACTAAGCCCTCCTCAGCAAAACTGTTTAGGTATCTCCTGTATCCCTTAACATATTTATAGATTTAGGGGAGGGGAAGGCCTGGTGATATTACCACTGGCCTGTTAATCCAGAGACCCAGGTAATGTTCTGGGGACCTGGGTTTGAATCCCGCCATGGCAGATGGCGGAACTTGGATTCAATAATAAATCTGGAATTACGAATCTAATGATGACCATTGTCGATTGTCAGGAAAAAAACCATCTTGCCCTTTAGGGAAGGAAACTGCCATCCTTACCTGGTCTGGCCTACATGTGACTCCAGACCCACAACAACTGCCCTCTGAGGCAATTAGGGATGGGCAATAAATGCTGCCTAGCCAGCGACACCCTCATCATGTGAATGAAAAAAAGAAGTTAAAAAGTTGTATCATCTGAAGAAAAAGGGGTTTTGTTGCTATGCAGTTGCTTTTTGACCCAAAGTTATCCAAAGTGTCAGTGAGTGCTCTGGATCAGATCAAAATACATTCAGAAGGTAGTCTAGACCCTAACATTTTCTTATTTTGAAGGAACATGTAAGGTGTTGCGTTTCAGATGCAATTCGATTGGTCAAGCTACCAGCCTTGAAACAAAACTTTATTCATTCACAACAAAACAAAGAAGAAATTTGAATAACTTAACTCTATTGGAAAACTTAACACAATCATGGATTAGTTAACTATTAAGCAGTAACTGTTTCAATACAGTAACATTCCATAAACACAGCTTTGGCAAAGGCAAATTCAATCAAGTAAAATGTCTCTGAAACAATTCTCCAGTTCAGCAGGAAAAATACCAAGAGGAAACTCTAAGAGAGAGAGTCGCAGGGTGAGATGTACTCCAGCTTCAAGACCCCAACAACTGAAAAACCAAAACTAAGAATCCTGGTTCTGGGGGAGCTCGCCCTACTTGTTCAGGCTTTTTCTGTTGTTCCTCCTTTTAAAAAAAAATCCCAAGACCTCACAAGCTGATTGCTTTATTGGATTCAAGGAGACAACTCAGCACCTCTGTCTTAAAACCTCGCTTCAAAAACAGCCCAGGACAATTTACATCTCTTAAAGCCATCATATTGTCACGCTAGTCTCACAAACATACTAAATCCAGCTTCCCTAAAAGTTACACGCTCTTCTGTAGCAAAAAACCAAAGACCACACGGTTTCCCGTTTCCTTCAAGTCGTGAAAGAACCCCCAACAATCAAAACTTCCATTACCTAGTTAATGTTTCCAAATGAATTAATGTCGTCCTTGCAAAATTCTCCAGGAGACAATTTTGGCATGTGATGGAACACTGTCCACGTGCCTGGATAAATGTACTTCCAATGATATTCAAGACAATTAACACCATCCAGAGGACAGTGGACAGCTTCACTGCCATCTGCCAAATCCACCACCACTTCCACCTAGAAGGACAAGAATGGCAGATACATTGGTAGCTAGTAGATATCAATTGTTCTTAATTCTCCTTTATTGTCCATGCCTCTGACTGCAGTAAGGTTTCATGAATTCAGCTCCCTGCATTCAGTCTAACTTGGCATCCAGCGAGTAAGGTATGCTGAGCCAAAACTCTTGGTTGAAATTGGCTGACCTTAACTTATGATGTAATCTCTAATTTTGGATAGGGCAATGTATGGTCACTTAATTGTCTCATCCACAGCCCACATCTATACCAGGCAAGGGGTTGCTCATGCCATGTAAGATGCCCTTCAACATTTGATGTGCCAGCTGGTACCAGATGAAAGTGAGGAAAGGGGGGTCACGTCCATTGGTGGAAACCATTCACCCCTCCCATGTCGCCAACCAAGACCTTTCCCGCTGCCTCTTGGGTCTCTCTTTAAAGAGAGAAATCATTGAATGCCCCAGTATGAAGGTAGAGCAAAGAAATGAAGTCTTCATTCGTTAACAAGTAGTGGGAATGAATTCTGGGTGATTTCTGTATAATCTGATCACCTGACCACTGAGATGTTAGTACGCCCCGTGTGCCACAGCTACTGCACTGTTGTACATAGTGTCCTCTGCCTGAGCTGATGTGAACACTGAGCCAGGCTATGGTGAATAAACTGCTGACTGAAGGCCTCTTTCGATGAGGAAGGAAAAACCAACCATTGTCCTTGGAACTGCTCTCTTGGGTGAGTCAATACCAGAATATGTACTAATATAAGAAAAGCATAACTAATAAATTCATGGTGGCTGGAGTTATTAATGAACATTGGCAAACACACCCTGCAATGGTTTGCGAGTGGATGGTTAAGCTCTTATAACTTTTCCCGAACACACTGGAAAACAGTAATCACAAATCACAACAAAGACAGCACATTTCTCCATGGAAATTCGAGGAAGTGGGAAAGTAGGGAAAGTGGGTTTTCTTTTCTGTTGTTTTAGTTTAACTAAAAAGAAAGATTTGCATTTGTATGGGACTCATCACAGACACCAGGCAACTCTAAATGCTTTACAGTCATTGAGTCACTTTTGGAAATGTAGTCATAACTCCGTAAGACACAGGAGCAGAATTAGGCCATTCAGCCCATCAAGTCTACTCTGCTATTAGAACACAGAACATAAGACAATACAGCACAGGAACAGGCCCTTTGCCCACAGTATTGTGCAAACATCACGCCAAATTAAACTAATCCCTTCCGACTGCCCATGATCCACTTCCCTCCATTCTGCTGATTCACGTGCTTATCTAAAAGCTCCATAAATGCCCCTCTCATTTCTGCCTCCACCACTATCCCTGACAGCGCATTCCAGCACCTACCACTTGTGTACAAATCTTGTGTCTCATTTTAACTTTTCTCTTCTCATCTTAAATGCATGCCCCCCCCCCCCCCCCCACCCACACTATTAGACATTTTAACTCTGGAGAAAAGTTTCTGACCATCAACCCTGTCTATGCGGATCATGATATTATAGACTTATATCAGGGCTCCTCTCAGCCTCTGCCACTCTAAAGAAACCAACTCTAGTCTGTCCAGCCTCTTATTATAGCTCGTACCCTCTAATCCAGGCAGCATCTTGGTAAACTCCTTCTGCACCCTTTCCAAAGCCTCCACATCCTTCCTGTTACGTGGCGACCAGAATTGAACCCAGTACTCTTACGTGTGGCCAAATGAAAGCTGCAACATGTCATCTTGACTCTTGTACTCAATTCCCTGACGGATAAAGGCAAGCATGCCATTTTCCTTCTTTACCACCCTACCTACTTGTGTGACACTTTCAGGGAGCTATGGACTTGAACCCCAAGAACCCTCTGTAGACCAAAGCTGTTCGGAGCCCTGCCATTAACTGTATGCTTTCCTTTAAAATTTGATCTCCCAAAGTGCAACACCTCGCACTTACCCAGATTAAACTCCAAGTTCCATTTCTCCGCTCATTTCTCCAACCGGTCTATATCCTGCTGTATCCTTTGACAACCTTTCACACTACCCACAATGCCTCAATTTTTCTGTCATCTGTAAACTTACTAATGCCTTTTCATCCAAAACTATGTTTTCATCCATTCAATGCGATCATGGTGGATCTGACAATCCTCAACTCCACTTACTTGCCTTCTCCCCATAACCCTTGTTTCCGTTACTGATTAAAAATGTGTCTATCCAATAGATGGATTTTTAAAAAAATGTGTTCATGGGACTAGAGCATCACTGACTAGGCCCAGCATTTATTGCCCATCACTAATTGCCCAGAGGACAGTTCAAAGCCAACCACATTGCTGTGGGTCTGGAGTCAAATGTCAGCCAGACCAAGTAACAATGGTAGAGCTCCTTCCCTGAAGGGCAGTGGTGAACCTGTTGGGCTTTCCTGATATTTGACAGTTGTAATTCCAGAATTTTATTGAATTTAAATCCCACCACCTGCCATAGCACGATTTGAACCGAAGTCCCCACAGCATTACCTGGATCTCTCAATTAACAGTTCAGCAACATTACCTTTAGGCCATCACCTCCCCTCAACTCCTTAACATACCGATGTACTTAATGACCCAGCCTCTGCAGTCCTCTGTGGTAAAGAATTCCACAGGTTCTTTATTCTCTGAGAAGAAATCCCTCTTGATCTCTGTCTTAAGTACATGATCACTTACTCCGAGACTATACCATCTTGAGTCTCCCACAGGGAAACAACACCACATTTAAACAGTCAAGTCCCCTCAAAATCCTATACGTTTCAGTCAGGTCGCCTTTCGTGCTTCTATATTCCAATGAGTACATGCCCAAACTGTCGAACCTCTCCTCCTAAGACAATCCCTCACTGTTGCAATGTTGGAAAAGAATCAGGCATCAGACAGACTACAAACCCGTATGCACAGCAATGTGATTATATCATCAGTTTTATTATCTCCCTTTCAACTTGTTCCTGTGGATTGTGAGCTAACGTATCTGCATACCTGGACCAGCTAAATATCCAACTAGCTACAAATATGGCCCAGATGGAAGCATTTTTGTCTCTGCATTGGAAGACTGAATTTCCACTTTCAGGCAAGTGTGCAAACCCCAGGGATGACACTCCAGTGAAATATTGTGTGAGTTGATGGTTCCATCTGTCATTTGAGACTTTAAACCAAAGCTCCAAAGGTTAAAAGTGATCCCAGGAAGGAAGAAGGTGGCCAGTGATCCAGAAAGGCTTGGAGTCAGTCCCTGTCACTGGGTCAAAATCCTCGAATTCCATCCCTCAGAGCATTGTGGATCTATCTACAGCACATGGGCTGCGACGATTCAAGAAAGCAGCTCACTCCCACCTTCTCAAGGGCAACTAGGGACGGGCAATAAATGCTGGCCCAGCCAGCGATGTCCACATCCTGTGAATAAATGAAAAAAGGTGTCCTGCACCCCAGGGGGATAAACCTGCCCCTACTGTTGATATTGAAATGCAGTGTGGAATCTATATGTGTTCATGAAGGTGCTAGCTGTGAGCTTTACAGCGAACAGAGAGTTAGGTTGCAATTATCTTCACCTCCGAGGTGAAATGAAGCAAGTAACTAAAATATGAATCCCAGTTGTGGTTCAACCTGACCACATCAACAAAGTCAAAATGGGCAGGGTCGCATATGGGACCTGGCAGAATGCTTCCCTTTCCCTAATAAACACCAGCAGTGTCAAATTCTTCACAGTCTTCTGTTCCCAGTCAATAATGAAATCAGGGAGACAGATGATTTTAATCAGACCAGAGTCTTGGAATCTTCAAACCATTTGCCAACTCAAGATTTGTTCCCTGACGCAACATTTGAACAAGTGAATTAGAAGCAAGAGGCAGCCTCCTCAAGCCTGCTTTATTATTTAATATTTTTAATTTTCATCCATCTGGGCATCACTGGCTAGTGGTTGAGGGCAAAGCACTGATTGTTTTCAAGAAGGAGGTTAGATATAGTTTATAGGGCTAAAGGGATCATAAGATATGAGGGAGCAAACAGGGGACTGAGTTGGATGATCAGCCATGATCATATTGAATGGTTCAGCATCCTCGAAGGGCTGAATAGCTGACTCTAACTTGTGTTTTTGATGTTTTTCTATGTTTCTATTTTGTAACATAAACAGAAATTGCAGGAGGATCTCAGCAGCTCTGGTAGTATCTGTGGAGAGACAAACAGAGTAATCGTTTTGAGTTCAGGGTGACTCTTCCTTAGAAATACTAAACTTCTAAAGAACAGTTACACTAGACTCTGTTTAACTCTGTTTCTCTCTCCAGAGATGCTGCCGGATCTGCTGGGTTTCTCCAGCGGTCTCTGTGTTTGTTTCAGCTTTCCAGAGTCTGTGCTATTTTGCCCTTATACAATTGAGTTTTTGGTTGGAAGAGGTTAGTCACGGAACCATTCAGTTATCATGGCACAGAAGGAAGCCGTTCTGCCTAGCTGGTCAATGCCGTCTGTCGAAAGATTCAAGTAGTCCTATCGCTCTGTTTTATCCATGCAGCAGGTTCATTTCCTGAAAATGCCTTTCAAAATCATTTGATTGTTTCCGCTTCCACTGCCCTGTACACGGCGATTTCAATTGCTTTGACATTTATTGCTAAGGGGATAGAGTCTAAGAGTTGGGAGATGTTGCTGCAACTGTACAAGGCATCAGTGAGACAGCGCCTGGAGCGTTGTGTACAGTTTTTGTTTCCTTACTTGAGGAGGGATGTTATTACATTGGATGCAGTTCAGAGGAGACTCACTAGATTAATTATAGAGGTGAGGAGTTTGTTGTTTGAAGAGAGATTGAGCAGTTTAGGCCTATACTCTGGGGTTTAGTAGAATGAGAGGAGATCTAATTGAGGTATAGACGATGCTAAAGGGGATTGACAAAAATGGATATAGAAACGATGTTTTCTCAAGTGGGGCAAAGTAGATTGAGAGATCATCGAGTTTAAAGGGTAGCAGGTTTAAAACAGGGAGTATGCTATTCAGCCCTGGAAGTCTTCTCCGTCTGTTACAATCCATGATATGATCCTGGGAGAAAGTGAGGACTGCAGATGCTGGAGATCAGAGCTGAAAATGTGTTGCTGGAAAAGCGCAGCGGGTCAGGCAGCATCCAAGGAGCAGGAGAATCGGCGTTTCAGGCATGAGCCCTTTTCCAGCAACACATGATATGATCCTGGTTGACATCATCTAAGCCTCAACTCTACTGTCCTGCCCACTTCCCATAACCCTTCAACCCATTTGCCCCTGTTCAATGTACGCAATGTCCCAGCATCCACTGTACTCTGTCAGTACTCTACATGCCTTGTTCAAACCTTCAGCCTGATTCATGTGCTGTCAGCTGAGGGGAACAGGTTTTCTTTGTTGACATCACTTCATCCAAACCGAGCTGAGTTTCCATTCAATTTCATCCTCTCCAAAGGCTGATGAGATTTTGGAATTGGTCTTTAAAAAATAGGTTAACTCACACGTTTGGACAGGCTAATGGAGACAGAAAACATGGGAGCTGCGCAAAGCTCTCCCCTGTGGTGGGGGCATTTGGTCAGGTGGGAAGGTGACTGTGAGGGAATCTTCTCACCTCCAAGCCAATTGGGTTCATGGTGGGAAGGTCACATTGGGGACCGGGTGGTCAAGTAATGCCCACTTATGATCCTCAGGGCCCGGTGTTGGCATTGGCATTAATTCCCTTCCCCTGTGTCCTGCAGTGTCCCACACTCGACAGTGCTGTTGCTACCATCAGTCACCTGAGGCTTTGGGATCCAGTGACAATAAAAAGGGCCTCTAGCGATTGTCGTATCATCAGCAGTCAACATGGTGGCGCTGATGTGCAATAAAGTTGCTCTGATTGGCTGTGGATCTCATTCAGCAGATTTGGATTGATGAGGTCCTTGAACAGAGGCAAAGCAGTGTGCTATCCAACTACAAGCCTGAGGCAGTGCTGTTGTGGTTAAATGACATGACACGTAATCCAGAGACCCAGGCTAGTGTTGTGAGCACTTACTTTCAAATCCCACAATGACAGATGGTAAAATTTCAATTCAATTAAAAAAAACTGGGAGCATAAAAACCACGTAATCCCTGTAGATTGTTGTAAAACAAAATTCCATCTGGTTTACTGATGCCCTTTAGGGAAGGAAATCTTCCATCCTTACCTGGTCTGACCAATATGTGATTCCCAGACCCACAGCAACATGGTTGACTCTTAACTTCAATTAGGGACAGGTAATAATTGTTGGCCTTGCCAGTGATTAGATTAGATTAGATTACCTACAGTGTGGAAACAAGTCCACACCGACCCTCCGAAGAGTAACCCACCCAGAACCATTTTATTCACATTGGTTCAAGTTCTGTCTGCTCTAGGGATGTGATATAAAATGTCCCAATGAACTTAAGACATAGGAGCAGGAGGAGGCCCTACACCCTCTTGAGCCTGCTCCGTCATTTAATACGATCGTGGCTGAGCACATCTTGGCTTCGCTTCTACTTTCCTGCTCGTTCTCCATAACCCTTCAACCCATTACAAAGTAAACATCTATTTCCTCCTTAAATTTACTCAGGATCAGCATCCACTGCACTCTGGGATAGTGAATCCCACAGATTCACGATCCTTTGGGAGAAGTAATTTCTTCTTATTTCTATGATAAAGTTGCTGCCCCTGACCCGAAAACTACGACCTCTTGTTCTCGATTACCCCACTGGGAGAGATATCCTCTCTTATCTACTTTCTCAATTCTCTCTAGCACCTTGTATTCCTCAATTCGATCTTCACTCATTCTTCTAAACTCGAAAGAGGATGGGCCTAAATGGGTTAAAATTGTTCTTCAAATTTCTGCAATGGGAATAATCACAGTTGTAAAAAGGGAATTTGACTGGATATATCCCATGGGGGAGGGAATGGCTTAGTGGAATTATCACTGGACTGTTAATTCAGAGATCCAGGTAACATTTAGGGACACAGGTTCAAATCCTGCTATAGTAGGTGGGGGAATTTGAATCCAATAACAATCTGGAGTTAGGAATTTGACGATCATCGCAAATCCATTGTTGATTTGGTGGCTCACTGGTTAGCACTGCTGTCTCACAGCACCATGGACCTGGGTTCAATTCCAGCCTTGGGCAAATGGCTGTGTGGGGTTTGCACATCCTCCCAGTATCCTCCTACAGTTCAAAGATGTGCAGGTTAGATGGATTGGCCATAGGGAGTTGCAGGGTTACAGGGATAGGCTGGAACTGGGTGGGATGATGTTCATGAGGTTAGTGTGGACTGGAAGGTGAATGGCCTGTTTCCCCACTGTAGGGCCTCTATGATTGTCAGGAAGAGCCCAACTGACTCATTAATACCCATTTGTAAAGGAAACTGCTGTCCTTTCCTGGTCTGGCCTACATGTGACTCCAGACCCACACCAACAGGGTCAGCTCTGGGCAATAAACGTTGGCTAAGCCAGCGACACCCTCATCCTGTGAATAAATTTTCAAAATATTTTACTCAACACACTGTGATCGAGAACATACTGCCTGAAAAGGAGAGTGTAGCAGATTCAACTAGAATATTAGAAAGGATAGCATATTTATACCTGAAAATAAAATAAAACACACAAATGTCAAGGTTATAGGAAGAAAATTAACTTCTGACTAATCGGATAGCTCTTTTAATGAGACACTGGTCTGAATAGCCTCCTGTTGTGTGACTCAGAAACTAAAATTAAAATGCAAAGCATACATAGCAGCACAGATATATTTTGTTTCACTGTTTGACATATCTGCACTTCTCGTCTCTTCTGATCAAATTGGTTCATCACTAATGCAGTTCTGACTTACCCAAAAAGATAAATATTAGTCTCTCAGTGGTCTACCCAGTAGCCTGTGTGCTTTCATTCTACAGCGTTTAATATTCATTACTGAGTTTTCAAGACTTCAGTGCTTCAACACATCTGGTTTTTAATCAATTCCAATATTCACCCAGCTGTCAATCAGAGAAACAAAACACTTCAGGATCACAAAAATCATCAGGGAACTTCTTGCAATCAGATACGGATTCGCGGTTATGCTAATGTTGTTACAGTCTTAACAAAACAAATAAGAAAATGCCATTAGCCCCAAATTACCTGTTGGTTTCATAAATGTTGTGGGGCTCTTTGCAACATTGTGGATGGCACAGTGGCTCAGTGGTTAGCACTGCTGCCTCACAGCGCCAGGGACCTGGGTTCGATTCCACCCTCGGGCAACTGTCTGTGTGGACTTTGCACATTCTTCCTGTGTCTGCGTGGGTTTCCTGTGAGTGCTCCGGTTTCCTCCCACAATTCAAAGATGTGCAGGTCAGGTGGATTGGTCATACTATAGTGCCAATGGGTGTGCAAGCACGGTGGGTCGGCCATGAGGCATGCAGGATTACAGGAATGGGATGAGATGGTCTCCGGAGGGTCGGTGTGGATTCATTGGGCTAACTGAGCTGCTTTCATGTTGTAGCGATTCTATGAACTCAAGGTCACAGTGGAAAATGGAGTTCAATTGTGGGTCCATTTTGCATCCCGACCTGCTCAAAGTGAGGGAATATTGTGTCACAAAATGCACAGCCAAGTGGAACTGCCATTTAACTCCATTGCTCTCAGTTAAAACCACCTTCCCCTTCCTAATACCTCCCTCCAAACACTTGGCTGCCCTGAAGGATTTTTGGATGTAGGTTTGATCACTGAGCTGGAAGGTTCATTTTCAGATGTTTCGTCACCATACTAGGTAGCATTTTCAGTGAGCCCCCGAACGAAGTACTGGTGGTGTAGCCTGCTTTCTATTTATATGTTTGAGTTTCCTTGGGTTGGTGATGTCATTTCCTGTGGTGACATCATTTCCTATGGTGATGTCATTTCCTGTTCTTTTTCTCGGGGGTAGTAAATTGGAACCAAGTCAATGTGTTTGTTGATAGAGTTCCGGTTGGAATGCCATGCTACTTGAAGGTTTTTGCAGAATCATCCTCACCACTCCAGTTTATCTTGTATTCATCTGAAAACCATCCAGCCCAATGCTGCATGCTGTGTCCAGATTCGGGGAGCACAGTGGAAATCAAACTCTGCTACTCCCAGACTCATCATCAACGTCAAAGACTTCATAAAACTATGTAGAGTTCCCCATCGTTTGGACTCAGGTTGACAGAAAACACAGATCAGGTTTCTGTAAGACCATAAGATATGGGAACAGAAGTAGGCCATTCAGCCCACTGAGTCTGCCCCACTGTTCACTGAGACCATGGCTGATCTGATAATTCTCAACTCCACCTTCCTGTCTTTTCCCCATAATCCTTGATTCGCTTCCTGATCAAAAAAATCTGTCTATCTCAGCTTTGAATATAGTTAACAAGTCTAAGGATAAAAGGTAAGCCATTCAGGACTGAGATGAGAAAGAATGTCTTCACTCAAAGAGTTGTGAACCTATGGAATTCTCTCCCACAGAAAGCTGTTGGGAACAGATTGTCAGACATACTCAAGAGGGAGCCTGACGTGGTGCTTGCAGCTAAAGGGATCAAGGGGTTGGAGGAAAAAGTGGGGATGGGATGCTGAGAGTGCAGAGTTAGCCATGATCATACTGAATAGTGGGGCAGGCTCAAAGGGCCAAATGGCCTACTCCTGCATCTGTTTTCCATGTTTCTGTGTTCTCAAGAGTTGCTATTTATTAGAAATAAATGTGTTCTTTTTACAGGTAAGCAATAATGACTTGATGACATATAACTCCATTGTTAAAGCTATAGCCGCCCCTCTATAAACTTCTCCCTACCCATATTTGAAGACAGATACAAAAAATATTAGTGTTATGAATGGAAGGAAAATCTGGGAACTTAATTTACCAGTCCTGTCCACAGGGTTCATTGAGATAATCCTTTTAAGAAACTTGAAAGTGTTCAGAAAATATTTACAAGGATGTTGCCAGGTTTGGAATGTTTGAGCAACAGAGAGAGGCTGAACAGGCTGGGGCTGTTTTCCCTGGAATGTAGGAGGCTGAGGGGTGACCTCATGCAGGTTTATAAAATCGTGACGGGCATGATATAGGGTGAATAGGCAAGGTCTTTTCCCTGGGGTAGGGGTCTCCAAAACTAGAGGGCATTGGTTAAGGCGAGAGGAGAAAGATCCAGAAGGGAACTAAATGTGCAGCTTTTTCATGTAGCGAGTAATGAGTCTATGGAATGAGCTGCCAGAGGAGGTGGTGGAGGCTGGTACAATTACGGCATTTAAAAGGCATCTGGATGGGTATATGAATAAGGAGGGTCTAGAAGGATATGGGCCAAATGCTGGCAAGTGGGACTAGATTTATTTCGGATACCTGGTCAGCATGGACACATTGGACTGAAGGGTCTGTTTCTGTTCTGTACATCTCTATGACTCTATGACTTGCTGTTCATCAACCTCTCTCTTCTCCAGGTATTTTCATGTTCCCACAGGAGGCACAGAGCAACTGGTTCACAACCTATGAAGTCTCTGACTTATTGATTAAAAGCATCTGCTTTCAGCAGTTTTGTAAGGGGGAAAAGTTTGGCTTTCCTCCGGCTTTATCTTTTCTTTTCCTGTAGAGACACAAACCTTCCTTTCCAGAGGTTCAAAGCTTTCTTCGTCATTCCCATAAGCTTTTCAACTTCCTGGGAGTCAGTAACATAGTTGTTGTCAGGCAGAAAGCTTTTATTATTGACAACTGACCATCACTGTACAGAACAATCAGCAACTCGTTAGTGGTTGAATCTCACTTTCTGCGCACTCCATGGTAGCCTGGTCTTATAGATGGATTTCCACACAGAAGTGTGATGTTGTTGCCATCACAGAAACATGGTTGAGGGAAGGACAGGGCTGGCAACTTAACTCCAGAGTATAACATCTTTCGGTGAGATAGAAGGTGGTGGTGTAGCATTGTTAATTAAGGAGTAAATTACTGCAATTAGGAGAGATAATATCTTGGAAGGATCTTCAAAGAATGCATTGTGGGTAGAATGTAGCCATGTTAATGGGGCAGTCACGTCACTGGGAATGTATTATAGGCTTTCAAAGAGTAACGGGAAATATAGGAGCAAATATGCAGACAGTTCACAGAGGTGTGTAAGAGTAATAATTGGGAAATTATACAAGGGATTTCAACTTTCCCAACACAAATTGGGATAGTCATAGTGTGAAGGATTTAGAGGGAGTGGATTTCTTAAAATGTATCCAGGATTATTTTGGATCAATATGTAGAAGGCCCAACAAGTGACAGTGCACTGCTGGATTTGTATCTGGGGATATAAGCTGAGCAAGTGTTCAATGTGGCAGTGGGGGAGCATTTAGGCAGTAGTGATCACAACATGGTACGGTTCAAATTTGCTCTGGAAAGGGAAAATGCAAAAGATGGTTTTGGACAGGGGGAAGGCAGATTTTATTAAAATAAAGCATGATTTGGTGACAGTAGACTTGGAAGAGAGCATTGAGAAAGAAGCTGGGAAGAGTACAGGTCCAATATGTAGCTGTCAGGAGAAAATGCAGCAGCAAGATGTTCAGAGAATCCTGGATATCGAGGACAATTCAGGACAAGATGAGGATGAAGAGAAAAACCTTTAGCAAATCCAAAAGGAGCAATTCAACTGTGGCCCTTGAGAAATACAAGGAAGCCCGGGAGGGAACTTAAGAAAGTGATTAGAAGAGCAAAAAGGGGGTGTGAGAAAGGACTGGTGATTAGGGTTAGGGAGAAACCCAAGATATTTTATAAATACATTAAAGGGAAGAGGCTATCCAGTGAAAGAGCCAGATTCATTTGGGAACATGGGGGTAATCTGTGTGTGAAGCTGCAGGCAGGCTGGAAAGGTGTTAACTGAATACTTCTCTTCAGTATTCACTCTAGAAAAGGAGAATGTAGGTACAGAATTCAGCAAAGCGACTGTGAGGAACTTGCACAGTTTAGCCTATGAAATGGGGAGGCATAGGAAGCACTGTCAGCCTTAAAAACAGACAAATCTCCTGGCACAGATGAATAGCATCCCAGGCTGCTGTGGGGGGTGAGCTCAGAATTTGTAGGGGCTCTGATGCAATTTCTTGGCCTCAGGGGTAAGTGCCAGAGGACAGGAAGATGGTTAATGTAGTTCCACTGTTAAGAAAGATGGCAGCATTTACCCAGGAAATTACTGACAAGTGAGTTTCACATAGGGAAACTATTGGAGAAAATTTTGAAGGAGCGAATTAATATCCACTTGGAAAGGCATGGGTTAATCAGGGATAGTCAGCATGGCTTTGTCAGAGGGAGGTCATGCCCAAACATTTATTAGATTTTTTGAAAATGTGATCAAGTGTGTAGAAGAGGGAACTTCAGTTGTTGTAATTAATTTGGACTTTAGCAAAACTTTTGACAGGGTTCCGCATGGAGACTGATAGAGAAGGTTAAAGCACATGGAATTCAGAAATTATCATCAAGCTTGGTATTAGGCCACAAAGGGTAGTGGTAGAAGGTGTTTTGAGTGACAGGAGGCCAGTGTCCATCAGGACACCACAAGGATCAGTACTGGGACCCTTATTGGTTGTTATAAACAGATATGACAGTAATGAAAATGTTGGGGGGGGGGATGTTATGCAAGTTTGCAGATGACACCAAGATTGGTAAGATGGTTAATAGTGAAGAAGATGGGTGTCGGTTACAGGAAGATATAGAGGGTTTGGTCAGATGGGCAGACCATTAGCAGATAGCATTTAACCCTGATAAGTGTGAGGGGAGGCATATTAGAAGAAGAAACATGATAAGGGAGTATTTAATGAATGGCAGGACATGGGATAGCTCAGAGAGACAGGGGGATCTTGGGGTAACTAGTCACAGATTCTTGAAGTCGGTGGAGCACGTGAAAAGGATAATGAAGAAGGAATATGGAACACTTGCTTTCCTCAGTTGTGGTATAGAGTATAAGAGTAAGGAGGTAATGTTGGCGTTGTACAGAGTGTTGGTTAGGCCACAGCTAGAGTACTGTGTGCAGTTCTGGTCACCTCACAACAGGAAGGATGTGATAGCATTGGAGGGGTTACAGAGCAGGTTCACCAGGATGTTGCCTGGGATGGAGAAGTTGAGCTATAAGGAGAGCTTAGATAAGGTTAAAATGTTTTCTTTAGAGCAGAGAAAAGTGAGGGTTGACTTGATTGAGGTGAATAAGATTGTAAGGGGTATGGACAGGGTGAGTAGAGAGCAGTTGTTCCTCCTTGGTTGAGGGGTCAGTCGTGAGGGGGCATAGTTTTAGGGTAAGGGGCAGGAGATTCAGAGGGGATTTGGAAAAAAATAATTCACTCATGCTGTGGGGGGAATCTGGAATGCACTGCCTGGGAAGGTAGTGGAGGTCAGAAACCTTAGAATTTAAAAAGAAAATGTGGATGAACACTTGAAAGATCAAAATATTCAAAGATATGGGACAAGGATATATGCAGGAAATTGGGAATTAGCTTGCCTTTAGTGGTAGTTATTGTCAGTGCAGATTCAATGGGCTGAAGGGCCTTTTTTTGTGATGTCTGACTCTATGACTATGACTAAGTAAGATCAAGTTTGAGACCTTTATACTCTCAGGTTACAGTCTATGATACAGTGATGATATCATGAGCATGTCTCTTAACTTTATACTACACACAAGATGTCAGGGATAACACAACCAAGTACATCACATCGGTCTTGATAGGGTCAATGCTGAGAGGGTGTTTCCCCTCTTGGAAGAGTCTTGGACCAGAGGGTATAGTCTCAGAATAAAGGAGCACCAAGTTAAGATTGAGCTGAGGAGGAATTTCTTCTCTCAGAGAGTTGTGAGTCGTTGGTTCTCCTTGTCACAGAGAGCTGTGGGGGCAGAGACATTGTATGTATTTAAGGTTGAGATGGAGAGATTCTTGATCAGTTGGGGAATCAAGAGTTACAGGGAAAGGGCAGACAAATGGGCATGAGAATGTTGGCTCAGCCACGATCCTATTGAATTGTGGAGCAGACATGAGGGGCTGAATGGTCGACTCCTGTTCCTATTTCTTATGGTCTTTATGGTCTTACCACCGTACAGTATCTGCAGAAGAGACCCAGTTCTTAGATAACATGAAGATTTATTGTACGATAGCTCTAAATGCAATTGCATTTGGTCAGGCAATATTTCTAAGCCTTTATGAACCTGGGACAGATGTGTCTGTTTCCTCTGAAAGCAAGAGGTGCACCCTTGTCTCCACAAATAAACTGTGTGGGACATCAGTAGAATTTGCAGAGCTAATGTAACAGGAACACTGACCTTCATCAGAACCATTAATTTAAAACGCAATGGGATCTTCAGATTTAATAATAGAGAAAGGACAGGGTTGGGATTATATGCTGCTTTATTTTGTAGACAAATGGTTCACACAAAATACTTCTAAAGTGCAACTAATTGTGTCATAACAGGCAAGTGTGATTGCAAATTTGTGAATGCAGAGATTCCAAAAACACTGATAAGGTCAAGGTGGAATCGATCTGCTGATTGAAAATTGTCGGTCATTTTCATAATAGGAGGATGGCATCTGAAACCCACTTGAAGACGTGCAGAGCCTCTATTCAACATTCTGTCATTCACACCTCCTCTGGAAACATTGTTTATTTCTTTTGTTATCCCATTAGAATTGTTTTACTTATTTGTTCACAGCATGTGTGCCTTGCTGGCTAGACCAGAATTTATTGCCCATCCCTAATTACTCAAGAGAGTAGTTATGGGTTAACCATATTGATGTGACTCTGGAGTCACATGTAAACCTGACATGTAAGGATGGCAGTTTCTTTCCCTGAAGGACATTAGTGAACCAGATAGGTATTTTTTTCTGACAATTGACAGTGGATTTGAGGTTGACTCTTAATTTTACTGAACTCAAATTCTGCCATTTACCATTGCAGGATTCGAACCCAGGTCCCCAGAATTTCACTTGTCTCCCTGGATTAACAGAAAGTGAGGGCTGCAGATGCTGGAGATCAGAGCCGAAAAGTGTGGTGCTGGAAAAGCACAGCAGGTCAGGCAGCATCCGAGGAGCAGGAGAATCAATGCTTCAGTCATTAGCTCTTCATCCTTGATGAAGGGCTTATGCCTGAAACGTCGATTCTCCTGCTCCTCAGGTGTTGCCTGACCTGCTGTGCTTTTCCAGCACCACACTTATCTCTGGATTAATAGTCCAACAGTAATACTATGTGGTCATCACCTCCCCAGCTGCATTTGGCTATTTGCCACCAAATCTTCTGTCATTCAATCTCTGCCATCTTCCAGTGTGTCACAGATCCTGCCTCTGACTTGTCATCCAGCTTCTCCATCTCTCACTTGTTGGTAATTGAAACTGCCAGTATAGCAGCAAGGGGTCCCCCAGTCATTGTTCATCAAGAGCTGCTGAGTTGTGAAAGTGTGTGGTGAGCAGTTGCATGGTGAGCATTCAATGAATGTACCGTAATGATGTCAGCAGCACTGTAAATGTACCCAATGTGACAACTCCCTGTACTAGATGCACAATGATGATGTCAGTGGCACCAACTTTCTGCTCCCCCACCATGGCAGAAGTGAAAGAATAAATCCCAGGAGGAATAGTGAACTAAGAGGTACATGTTTAGAGTAATGGGTCACTTATTTAAGACAGAGATGGGGGAGAATTACTCCTCTCAGACAGCCATGAAACTTTTGAGTTTTCTACACCAGTGAGTAGTCAAGACTGATCATTGAAGATATTCAGGAATGAGGTGCGCATATTTTTGAATAAGTAGGGAATTAATGGTCTTTTTTCACATTGTTTGATGCACACTTAGAGGTTATTTATTGGTTGAGGATAAGGCAAAGTCAAAAACTGTCTTCGAGCTGAAAATTCAGAGGAACACTATTTATTATATATTAATTCTAAATACTATTATGAAAGGTAATTATCAATATTCCAGGTTCTGATGAATCTGATAATAATTGTAAAAGATAATTACTGTTAGAATATTGCGTGCAATTCTGGTCTCCTTCCTATTGGAAAGATGTTGTAAAACTTGAAAGGGTTCAGAAAAGATTTACAAGGATGTTGCCAGGGTTGGAGGATCTGAGCTATAGGGAGAGGCTGAACAGGCTGGGGCTGGTTTCCCTGGAGCATCGGAGACTGAGGGGTGACCTTATAGAGGTTTACAAAATTATGAGGGGCATGGATAGGGTAAATAGCCGAAGTCTTTTCCCTGGGGTCAGGGAGTCCAGAACTAGAGGTTTAGGGTGAGACGGGAAAGATATAAAAGAGACCTAAGAGGCAACTTTTTCACACAGTGGGTGGTACGTATATGGAATGAGCTGCCAGAGGATGTGGTGGAGGCTGGTACAATTGCAATTTAAGAGGCATTTGGATGGGTATATGAATAGGAAGGGTTTGGAGGGATATGGGCTGGGTGCTGGCAGGTGGGACTAGATTGGGTTGGGATATCTGGTCGGCATGGACAGGTTGGACTGAAGGGTCTGTTTCCATGCTGTACATTTCATGTGACCCTATGACCCCATTTGTTTAAGATCTTGTGTTTGCCAAAGGGTTTCACTCTGCTGTGACATCCAGAGTGATCCTTCTCTTCTTTTCTAATTATGACCACACTGTGGTATTTATCACCAGTGATGTGTAGCACCCTGACATTATCTCATGGTTGCTCCAGGGTCCTAATCTCTTTACAGAAGAATGGAGAGGGTGCAGACCGGAGTGAGGAGTTGAGGCCATATACATCAGGCAAGATCTTGTTAACTGGCTGAGCAGATGTAAGGGACTGGATGGACCAACTCCTGCTGTTTTATCTTACCTTTTTACCCCACCCTCTCCACTCCACTGGCCTTTTTTTTAGCCAGGTCAGGAGGGCATGTGGGGAGCCCACTGAGTAAATAGCTTATGGAGTGTTCTCTTGATGGCCACTCCTGTGCCTTTGGAGGGGTAGACCCAGCAGCAATGCCAGCCCTGAAGGCCAATGGCATTACCAGAGATCCTCAACATGCCCCATTGCCCCAGCCAAAGCAATATCGGGGCCTGTCCATAGGGCTGTGGCTTCCCAACACATATACACCACTCTTTGAGGCTGATGGTACTGCCCGTCTGTTTAGGTTGGCATCCCCAAGGGTAGGAGGACTCCTTTTACCAGAGAGTCTTTCTCATGGTGACCTCTCGGTTCAAGCCCTGCCTCCTATCAAAGTGCGTTCACCTCTGGCTTCCAGCCCTTGCAAGGCGTCCAGCCAATAACTGGCAATGGTCAATCCCGGAGACATCAGGGGTAGCGGAAATGGTTTGGGAAAGTGGGGCTAATGAAGCAGATTTCCTAAGTGATCACATTGAACAGTGGGGTAGGTTTGAGGGGCTGAATGGTCAACTGTTGGTTCTCTTACTTTTGGTTCTATGTAGCAGTGTGAGGATTTAGAGAAAGGCGGGGTAGATTGATAGGTTTCAAGTACAGGAGCAGGGATATGTTGTTGCAGTTATACAGGGCCTTGGTGAGGCCCCACCTAGAATATTGTGGCCGTTTTGGTCTCCTTTTCTGAGGAAGGATGCTCTTGCTCTTGAGGGAGTACAGTGAAGGTTTCCCAGGCTGATTTCGGGGATAGTGGGACTGATGTATGAGGAGAGATTGGCCAGGTTAGGATTGTTTTCATTGGAGTTCAGATGAATGAGGAGGAGGATTTCAAAGAGACTTATAAACAGGATTATGTGGAGGTGCAGGTGTTGGACTGGGGCGGACAAAGTTAAAAATCACACAATACCAGGTTATATTCCGACAGGTTCATTTGGAAGTACTAACTTTCAGAGTGCTGCTCCTTCATCAGGTAGCTAGTGGGGCAGGATCATAAGATACAGAATTTATTCTGATGAGGGATGATGATGAAGGAGCAATGCTCCGAAAGCTAGTACTTCCAAATAACCTGGTGTTGTGTGATGTTAACTACCAGGATTAGACAAAGTAGATTCAGGGAGGATGTTCCCGATAGTGGGTGCGTCTAGAACCAGGGTCACACTCTGATGACTCGGGATGGACCATTTAGGACAGAGTTGAGGAGATGTTTCTTCACCCAAAGAGTGGTGAACCTGTGGAATTCAATACCACAGGAAGTAGTTGATGCTAAAACATTGAATGTATTCAAGTGGCGGCTAGGTATAGCACTTGGGGTGAACGCCATCAAAGGTACTGGGGAGAAAGCAGGATTACACTATTGAGTTGGATGATCACCTTATGGCGGAGATGGCTCGAACAGCCAATTGGCCTCCTCCTGCTCCTATCTTCTATGTTTCTATAGCTCTATTTAAAATGGCTAGTGAGGGTCAGAGGAATGGGTTAAAAAGTGCATCTGAAAAGGAAATGATGTTCTCAGTCTTTGATGTTCTCAGTCTGTTTGAAGCCAGGATAAAAAATCTACAAAGAAGCATGAGTGAATGTCTTGTCTACATTGGGCTGCATCTGGAGGTGAAATATTTATCATCTGGTGCTGTGTTCAACTTTATTTTATTTCCTACTTCACAGCTTCTTATAATGTAATGAGTCTCTGTATCGCTCTTCATTAGATACAGGTTTGTTCATTCACCTGTAGCACCAGTATAGGATTCAGATGTTGGAGTTCTCAAAGCATGTTTTTGATTTTGAGTGATCATTTAAATCTCTTTTTTCATTTAAAGCTTTAAATTACTTTGGCAATCAACCAGGGAGTGTAAAAACCTCTCTGAAATGGAGGCGAAACAATGACCAGATTCTCAAAGCCCTCTTCCTTTTTCTCTGACCTCAGACCCCAAAATGACCTTGATGTACAGGTCAGTGCAGGTAGACAGGGTGGTGAGGAAGGCACCCAGAATACTTGTCTTCATTTGCTAGGGAGTAGAATACATTGAATTAGAATTAGAATTAGCTTTATTATCACATGGCCGGGGGTTCCAGTCCCACACTGAGGCCGGGGGTTCCAGTCCCACACTGAGGCTGGGGGCTCCAGTCCCACACTGAGGCCGGGAGTTCCAGTCCCACACTGAGGCTGGGGGCTCCAGTCCCACACTGAGGCCGGGAGTTCCAGTCCCACACTGAGGCTGGGGGTTCGAGTCCCACACTGAGGCTGGGAGTTCCAGTCCCACACTGAGGCCGGGAGTTCCAGTCCCACACTGAGGCTGGGAGTTTGAGTCCGTACTGAGGCCGGGGGTTTGAGTCCACACTGAGGCCGGGAGTTGCAGTCCCACACTGAGGCCGGGAATTTGAGTCCGTACTGAGACCGGGAGTTCCAGTCCCACACTGAGGCCGGGGGCTCCAGTCCCACACTGAGGCCGGGGGTTCCAGTCCCACACTGAGGCCGGGGGTTCCAGTCCACACTGAGGCCGGGAGTTCCAGTCCACACTGAGGCCAAGAGTTCGAGTCCACACTGAGGCCGGGGGGGTTCCAGTCCCACACTGAGGCCGGGGGCTCCAGTCCCACACTGAGGCCGGGAGTTGCAGTCCCACACTGAGGCCGGGAATTTGAGTCCGTACTGAGACCGGGAGTTCCAGTCCCACACTGAGGCCGAGGGTTCCAGTCCCACACTGAGGCCGGGAGTTTGAGTCCCACACTGAGGCCGGGAGTTCCAGTCCCACACTGAGGCCGGGAGTTTGAGTCCGTACTGAGGCCGGGAGTTCCAGTCCCACGCTGAGGCCAGGGGTTCCAGTCCCACACTTAGGCCGGGAGTTCCAGTCCCATACTGAGGCCGGGAGTTCCAGCCCCACACTGAGGCTGGGGGTTCCAGTCTCACATTGAGGCTGGGGGTTCCAGTCCCACACTGAGGCCGGGGGCTCCAGTCCCACACTGAGGCCGGGAGTTGCAGTCCCACACTGAGGCCGGGAATTTGAGTCCGTACTGAGACCGGGAGTTCCAGTCCCACACTGAGGCCGAGGGTTCCAGTCCCACACTGAGGCCGGGAGTTTGAGTCCCACACTGAGGCCGGGAGTTCCAGTCCCACACTGAGGCCGGGAGTTTGAGTCCGTACTGAGGCCGGGAGTTCCAGTCCCACACTGAGGCCAGGGGTTCCAGTCCCACACTTAGGCCGGGAGTTCCAGTCCCATACTGAGGCCGGGAGTTCCAGCCCCACACTGAGGCTGGGGGTTCCAGTCTCACATTGAGGCTGGGGGTTCCAGTCCCACACTGAGACTGGGGGTTCCAGTCCCACACTGAGGCCGGGATTCCAGTCCCACACTGAGGCCGGGGGTTCGAGTCCCACACTGAGGCCGGGAGTTCCAGTCCCACACTGAGGCCGGGAGTTCCAGTCTCACACTGACACCGGGAGTTCCAGTCCCACACTGAGGCCGGGAGTTCGAGTCCCACACTGAGGCCGGGAGTTCCAGTCCCACACTGAGGCCGGGAGTTCCAGTCTCACACTGACACCGGGAGTTCCAGTCCCACACTGAGGCCGGGATTCCAGTCCCACACTGAGGCCGGGGGTTCGAGTCCCACACTGAGGCCGGGAGTTCCAGTCCACACTGAGGCCGGGAGTTCCAGTCCCACACTGAGGCCGGGAGTTCCAGTCCCACACTGAGGCCGGGAGTTCCAGTCCCACACTGAGGCCGGGAGTTCCAGTCCACACTGAGGCCGGGAGTTCCAGTCCCACACTGAGGCCGGGAGTTCCAGTCCCACACTGAGGCCGGGAGTTCCAGTCCCACACTGAGGCCGGGAGTTCCAGTCCCACACTGAGGCCGGGGGTTCGAGTCCCACACTGAGGCCGGGAGTTCGAGTCCCACACTGAGGCCGGGAGTTCCAGTCCCACACTGAGGGGGGGAGTTCCAGTCCCACACTGAGTCCGGGAGTTCCAGTCCCACACTGAGGCCGGGAGTTCGAGTCCCACACTGAGGCCAGGGGTTCCAGTCCCACACTGAGGCCAGGGGTTCCAGTCCCACACTTAGGCCGGGAGTTCCAGTCCCACACTGAGGCCGGGAGTTCCAGTCCCACACTGAGGCCGGGAGTTCGAGTCCCACACTGAGGCCGGGAGTTCCAGTCCCACACTGAGGCCGGGAGTTCCAGTCTCACACTGACACCGGGAGTTCCAGTCCCACACTGAGGCCGGGAGTTCGAGTCCCACACTGAGGCCGGGAGTTCCAGTCCCACACTGAGGCCGGGAGTTCCAGTCTCACACTGACACCGGGAGTTCCAGTCCCACACTGAGGCCGGGGGTTCCAGTCTCACACTGAGGCCGGGGGTTCGAGTCCACACTGGTTTTCACACCGGACATTGTTGATGCCACCTTAGGATGGGAGGTAAAAAGCAAAAAGAGAGAAAAAATTATAAGGAACGCACTGAGCAGATGAGCTCCAGCTGAGGAGTCCAATCTGCTGCCATCTTTTGAGAGTATAGGAACAGTGAAGTCTTGTTGCAACTTTATAACACAGATGGAATACTGTGTGCAGTTCTGGTCATCACATTATCAGAAGGATATGAATGTACTGAGAGGGTGCAGAGGAGATTCACCAGAATATTGACTGAAATATCTCCGTTATGAGGAGGGACTGGATAAGCTGGATTTGTTTTCCTTGGAGCAGGGGAGGCTGATGGATGATTGAGATATACATAATTATGAGAGAATTCGAGTGAGGATATCATGAGAATCTCTTCCCCATGGCAGACATGTCGTAGACCAGAGTATGAGGTGAGGTTTAAGGTGAGGAATAAATTGTTTAGAGAAAAAAAACAATCACCCAGAGAGTGGTAGAAATATGGAAGGTGCTGCCTGAGAGGCGGATGGAGGCAGGTATTGAAGAAGCAGCTGGATGAGCACTGAAAATATAGGTAAATGGGATTAGTGTAGTCTGGTATTTGTTGGTCAGTACAGCCATAGCAGGCCGAAGGGCCTGTTTCTATGCTGTCTGACTGTATGATTCTATTATCTGATTTATGTTGGGCCATAGATTCTTATTCACTGTCAAAGTGGCTCAGACCAGAGTGAGTGCGTGGATCACGGAAGAAAACATGATAGAAGTAGGACCTTTAACATCTGCCTGAGTCACAGACAAGACTTTGGTTCAGCATCTGATATAAATTATGGCACCTCTGCAATGCAACTCACTCTGGGATTGTGCTGGGATTTTTCTTTTATTCATTCATTAGATGTGGGTTTGCTTCCTTGGCCATGTCTTACTACCCAGAGGGCTATTCAGAGTCAACCACATTACTGTTGGTCTGAAGTCTGTCAGCTAAACCAGGCAAGGACTGCAGTTATCTTCCCTCAAGTACATTTGTGAACCAGTTGGGTTTTCCCCTTCGATACTTTCACAGTCATGATCAGAATGAATTACAGAGTGCTCTTTAATATTGAATTCAAATTCCACCATCTGTCATAGCAGGATTTGAACTGAAGTCCCCAAAACATTGCTTGGGTCTTTGGACCAGCAAGAATACCAGTGTGCTATCACCTACTCTCCTGGGATGGGAGTTTAGATTACCTGCTCAAATCTTTGATCAATATCTCAGTGTTGTTTGTGGGATCTGACTATGTACATGCTGGCTTCTATTTCTCCAGTATTATCAATTTGATTGCACAACATTTTGCCACAATCCAAGGCACTATATAAATGCAAGTTCTTACCAATATGCATCATGTGACCATTAATTTAGTATCTGCCTTGTAATTTCTTATTGAGTCTCTGTTGTGTATTTGGAATGGATTTGCATTATATGAAGGCCGTAACTGAATATGGTAACATATCCATATGACATCTGTTTCTTCACTATTTTAAAATGTTTGAACCCTTTGACTTTTTGAAACAGTTGATGATCTGATGATTTGATTTATTATTGTCACATATACCGAGGTACAGTGGAAAGTTTGTTTTGTGCAGTTACAGCTGCAGAGGAGGTATACAAGAAAAGCAAGATCAACATTAGATTTGAAATTTGAGAGGTCAATTTAAAAGTCTAATAACAGCGGAGAGGAAGCTGTTTGTGAATCTGTTGGTAAGTGTGTTTAAGCTTTTGTATCTTCTGCCTGATGGAAGAGGTTGTAAGAGAGTATAACCGAGGTGGGAGGGCTCTTTGATGATGTTGGCTGCCTTCCCAAGGCAGTGAGCCGTGTAGGTGGAGTCAATGGATGGAAGGTTGGTTTGTGTGATGGGCTGGGCTGTGTTCACAACTCCCTGCAGTTTCTTTCAGCCCTGGGCAGAGCAGTTACTGTACCAGGCTGTGATGCATCTGGATCTGTTTTCTGTGGTGTATCTATAAAAGTTGGTGTGGTTCCTTATGGACATGCTGAATTTCCTTTGCCTACTGAGGAAGAAGAGGCATTGTTGTGTCTTCTTGACCATTGTATCTACATGGGAGGTCCAGGAAACATTGTTGGTTACCATCACTCTCAGGAACTTGATGCTCTCCACCCTCTCAAGTGACTTTGTGTGGAGTTTGCACATTCTCCCTGTGTCTGCGTGGGTTTCCTCTGGATGCACCTCTTTCCTCCCATAGTCCCAGGCTGTGCAGGCTAGGTAGATTGGCCATGCTAAATTGTCTATAGTGTCCATGGATGTGTAGTTTAGGTGCATTAGTCAGGGAAAATGTAGAGTAACAGGGTAGAGGTAAATGTAGAGTAACATGGGATAGTCTTCAGAGGGTCAGTGTGGGCTTGTTGGGCTGAAGGGCGTGTTTCCACACTGTAGGGATTCTAATTCATTCTCCATCTCAGCTCCACTGATGCAGAAAGGGGCATGTCCTCCTCCTTGCTTTCTGAAGTCAATGATCGGTCTTTAGTTTTGCTGATGTTAAGGGAGATTTTGTCATTTCTGCATCACGTCACCATGCATGCTATCTCCTTCCTCCTTCCACACCATGGGTGAAGCTTAGAGAATGTGCAGCAATATGATGGTTTGCATGTAACTAAGATAGCACCACTTGCTTCAGATCAAATGAAAAGTGCAGAAACTGTTCCATGGGAAAATATGACTGTCAAATTAGGCACAGTAAGATCACCGAAACTGCAAAAGATTGAAAGCCAACATTTGTTTAATGTGGAAGGTGACCAGTGGACCTATTCTTTGATCAGGCTCATGGTACTCTTTGTACCTGTCTGATCAGGCAGGTGAGGTTTTAACTCATTCAGTCTCTCATATGAAAGTTAAAATTTAGTGTCATCACTATAGCCCAGGAATTATATTTTCAAATGCAGCATTATCAATATTCCAGTGAACGTTTGTTCATAATGTTCCTCTTGGCATGATAGGCTTGAGCAGTGCACTTGTAGAGATTTTTTAAAGATCATGAAAGGGATCGCTAAGGGCAGATGTAGAGAAAATATTTCAACTTGTGGGAAAGACAGAAATCGGTGTCTATAAATATAAGATAGCTCCTCATAAATTCAATCAGAAATTTACGATTAACTTTGACACAAAGAGAGAATTTGTAACTTGTTACCCCAGGCAGTGTTTGAGACAAACAGCTTCACATAGGAAATGAAATAGTAGGGTTCAGAGCAGAGGGACAGGAGGAGGTTTGAGGGAGGCATATGCACTAGCATAGACCAACTGGGCTGAATGGCCTGTTTCTGTAGATCCCATGGTTCTCCCAGAGGGTGGTGGGAATCTGGAGCTCACTGCCCATAAGGGTGAGAGAGGCAGAAACCCTCATCACGCTTCAGAAGTATTTAGACAGACAGATGTTCCTCCACATCCACTGGGGTTCTGTTCCTGAGAGCCCCTCAAATGATGACATTCGAGAGTGCGGACCTCATTAAAAATAGGTTAAACATATCACAGACGCGCGATTTTTGCCCACAATGTTGATTTTTGTTGTTACTAATTTTCTGGCAGGGATAGGGGCATTTGAGATTTGAGATTTCACGGATACAGAGGATTTACTGCACATTTGTGATGCCAGGCCATATATCACCATGGGCCAAGTGCTGAAAGATGGGATTTCATTAGTTTGTGGTTGCTTTTTGATCGACACAAACTCAATGGAACAAAGGGCCTTTTTCTGTGCTGTAGATTTCTATGGCTCTATGACAAAGTCCAATTTTAGAAATTTAAGAGTTCTTTTGCTGAATTTAGCATAATCCATTTGCTGATGCTGCTGAAGAAAACACCTTAGGACAATGCAATTAAACTTCAAGAATGAGATACATATCCGTGATGTAAACATTTATTTACTGGGGAGTTGATCTGTGCCAGTCAACACTCAACTAAGTTTTGATTGAGTGTTCCTCAGTCTGAGAACATGTTCTCTATTACACAGAAAGAACAGCTAATATCAGTAGAATATGTCAAGTGCTTCAGGTATAATGTCTTTGGAAAAGGAACTGCGCAGTTGTTGAACTGTCTATAAAATTCTGCTCTGGACATGGTTTTGAAGGTAAAATATCAACCTCATGTTTGATTTGTAGAACTACTTATTCTTTGCAGATGGTTTTAGAATCACAAACAAAAGGTATGTACATTGCTAGGAGGAAGGTCACACTGAAATCAATCCAAGTAAGGAATTTGCAAAGGAGAAAAAGTTTTGCATTTGTAAAGCACCTGCATGACCACCAATGAAGTACTTTTGAAGTGTAGGCACTGAGTGCGTTGGATAGAGTGCATTTTTAAAATTAGATTCTCTACAGTGTGGAAACAGGCCCTTCTGCCCAACACCGACCTTCTGAAGAGTAATGCACCCAGACCCATTTCCCTCTGACTAATGCACCTAACACTATGGGTAATTCAGCATGGCCAATTCACCTAACCTGCAGATAGAGTCATAGAGTCATAGAGATGTACAGCGTGGAAGCAGACCCTTCGGTCCAACCCATCCATGCCGACCAGATATCCCAACCCAATCTAGTCCCACCTGCCAGCACCCGGCCCATATCCCTCCAAACCCTTCCTATTCATATACCCATCCAAATGCCTCTTAAATGTTGCAATTGTACCAGCCTCCACCACATCCTCTGGCAGCTCATTCCATACAAATATCACGCACTGTGTGAAAAAGTTGCCCCTTAGGTCTCTTTTATATCTTTCCCCTCTCACCCTAAACCTATGCCCTCTAGTTGTGGACTCCCCGACCCCAGAAAAAAGACTTTGTCTATTTTATCCTATCCATGCCCCTCATAATTTTGTAAACCTCTATAAGGTCACCACTCAGCCTCCGACACTCCAGGGAAAACAGCCTCCAGCCTGTTCAGCCTCTTCCTGTAGCTCAGATCCTCAAACCCTGGCAACATCCTTGTAAATCTTTTCTGAACCCTTTCAAGTTTCACAACATCTTTCCGATAGGAAGGAGACCAGAGTTGCACGCAATATTCCAACAGTGGCCTAATCAATGTCCTGTGCAGCCGCAACATGACCTCCCAACCCCCTGTACTCAATACTCTGACCAATAAAGGAAAGCATACCAAACACCTTCTTCACCATCCTATATACCTGCGACTCCACTTTCAAGGAGCTATGAACCTGCACTCCAAGGTCTCTTTATTCAGCAACACTTGTATTGTGGGAGGAAACCAGAGCACCCGGCAGAAACCCATGCAAACACAGGGAGAATGTGCAAACTCCACACAGACAGTTGCCCGAGGCTGGAATTGAACCTGGGACCCTGGTGCTCTGAGGCAGCAGTGCCAACCACTGAGTCACCGTGCCGCCCCCGATTTGGGGCGAGGGGTTGGGGGTGCAGTGGTTGTCACCTGTAAAATGAACAAGAAAGAGTGGGCATATAGTTTAAAGTACTGTGTAAAAGAAGCAAGGGTGAAGTGAGGAGAAATTTCTCCATATGGCAAGAACATGGAAAGTACTGCTGGGAAATGTGGCGGAGGCAGATTCAATTGAGGCATTTAAGATAGTTGGATGATTACTTGCATAAAAATAAAGTGTAAGGCAACGGGGAGAAGGCAGGAGATTGGCACAAGGTCCATTTGGATAATTACATGAATAGGAAAGGTTTGGAGGGAAAAGGACTAAACACTGGTAAGTGGGAATAGTTTGGTTTAGGAACATGGTTGGCATGGACTAGTTGGATCTAAGGGTCTGTTTCCATCCTCTATGGCTCGATAATGATGTTCGTTTAACACAATGATGTGGGCATGATGGGCTGAATGGCCTCCCACAGCAACATGAAATGTCTGTGATCCTCTTGTGAAGTAGGAAGTGAAGCAACCAACTTTTAAGCAGCAAAATCTCACAAACAGCGATGTGACAATAGCCACATAATCTGCTTTTGTGATATTAACTGAGGGATACATCTTGGCCAGGATGTGGACAAAATAGTGCCAGGAGATCCTTTGACTGGGGCACTGATTTAATGTTGCATTCAAAAGAAAGTGCCTCCAACAGTGCAGCATTCCCTCAGTGTCAGCCGAGATTTCTGTACTCAAGGCCTCGCAGTGAGATTTCACATTGTGTCTCTCAGGCAAGGGTTCCGTTAATGGAGCCACCAATGTAAGGACATATGACACTTTTTGAGGAACCTTGGAGGTCAGGGTGTTACCAGCTTGGCCAATATCTATTGCCCGTCCCTAATTGCCCTTGTGAAGACAATGATAGCTGCCTTCTTGAATTGCTCTAGTCTCTGTGCTGTGGGTTGACCCACAATGCCATTAGGGAGGGAATTCCAGGATTTTGTCCCAACGATGCTGAAGGAACAATACTAAACTTCCAAGTCAGGATGGGGAGTGAATTGAAGGGGAATTTGCAGCAGGTAGTGTTCCTATATATCTGCTGTCCTTGTCCTTCAAGATGGAAGTAGTCGTGGGTTTGGAAGGTGTTGTCTAAGGAACATAGAATGTTACAGCGCAGAACAGGCCCTTCGGCTCTCAATGTTGTGCTGACTTGTGAACTAATCTAAGCCCATTCCCCATACTATCCCATCATCAACCATGTGCTTATCCAAGGACTGTTTAAATCTCCCTAATGTGGCTGAGTTAACTATATTGGCATTCCACACCCATACCATTCTCTGAATAAAGAATCTGCCTCTGACATCTGTTTTAAATTTGTAGTTATGCCCCCCGTACAAGCTGATGTCATCATCCTAGGAAAAAGACTTTCACTGTCTACCCTATCTAATCCACTGACCATCTTGTATATTTCTATCAAATCCCCTCTTAGCCTTCTTCTTTCCAATGAGAATAGACCCAAGTCTCTCAGTCTTTCCTCATAAGACCTTCCCTCCAGACCAGGGAACATCCTGGTAAATCTCCTCTGCACCTTTTCCAAAGCATCCATATCTTCCTGTAATGGGGCGACCAGGACTGTACACAATATTCCAAGTGTGGCCGCACTAGCATTTCGTACAGTTGCAGCATGACATTACGGCTCCAGAACTCAATCTGTCTACCAACAAAACCCAACACAGTGGCACAGTGGTTAGCACTGTTGCCTCACAGCGCCAGAGACCCGGGTTCAATTCCCGCTTCAGGCGACTGACTGTATGGAGTTTGCACATTCTCCCCGTGTCTGTGTGGGTTTGCTCCGGTTTCCTCCCACAGTCCAAAAATGTGCAGGTTAGGTGAATTGGCCATGCTAAATTGCCCGTAGTGTTAGGTGTAGGGGAATGGGTGGGTTGTGGGTTGGTGTGGACTTGTTGGACTGAGGGCCTGTTTCCACACTGTAAGTAATCTAATTTAAAAAAACCACTGTATGCCATCTTAACAGCACTATCAACCTGGTAGCACCTTGGTGAATTTCTACAGTGCATCTTACAGGTGGTGTACACTGCAGCTACTGTGCAGGGATATTTGTGGATGCTGTCTGCTGTTCTGGGTGGTGTTGAGCTTCTTGAGTGTTGTTGGAACTGAAAGTGGGAACTATTCCATTATTTATTCTTTGTAGATGGTGGACAGACTTTGGGAAGTCAGGAGCTGAGTTAATTGCTGCAGGATTCCTACCATATGACCTGCTTTCATAGCAAAGTACTTATATGACTAGTCCAGTTCAGTTTCTGGTCAATAGTGATAAGCTGCCTGAAACCATTCCAGACGTAAATGCAAACATGGCGTAGTTAGGAAGAGAGGGCTGGTATTACAACCCCGTTAAGCAAAAGGAATACCAATCCACTTCCAAGTTGGGATGGTGAGTGGCTTGGAGGGGAACTTGCAGCTGGAGGTATTCCCATGTGTCTGCTGCCCTTGTCCTTCTAGATTGTAGGGGTCATGGGTTTGGAAAGCACTGTCAGAGGAGTCTTTGTGAGTTACTGCACTGCATTTATCTCTGTATTAAAAATAATGTCCCAAGACTCTACCTCCACCACCATTTGAGAAAGAGCGCTTCAAAGACACATAAACTTATGAGAGAAAATAAATCTCATCATCTCAGTCTGAAATGATTAACCAACTCTACCTTAAATAGTGACAGCTACCATAGGAAAACACTTTACAGGGAACGGATTGTATTTGACTTACAGTCACCGTCGAAATGCTGAAATATATGACAAATAACTTATTCTCAGCAGGATCCCCCCAAACATCAATGGAGCAATGTTTTCTCGTGATCACTTATTGGCCAGTGCATCAGGAGAAAGTTTAGTTTAAAAAGTGGACCTAGTGACACTGTGGCACCCCCTCAATACTGTACTAAGTGTCACTTTCAGTGCTGTACTGTAAGCTAGATTAGATCTCGAAACCATGATCATGTTCCTTCAGAACAGAACCACCATCAATTACATAGAATCCCTGCAGTGCAGATAGAGGCTATTTAGTCCATTGAGTTTGTACCAACCCTCTGAAGAGCATCTCAACCTATCCCTGTAACTCTGCATTTCCCATGGCTAATCCAACTCACCTGCTCATTACTGGCACTACAGGCAATTTACCATGGCCAATCCACCCTACCCTGCACACCATGGCCAATTTAATGTGGCCAACCCTCCCTAATCTGCATACCATGGATAATTTACCATGGTCAATCCACCCTCACCTGCACAACATGGATAATTTACTGTGGCTAATTCACCTTAACCTGCACACCATAGACAATGTACCGTGGCCAATCCACCCTAATCTGCACACCATGGATAATTTACCATGGCCAATCCACCCTAATCTGCACAACATGGATAATTTACCATGGCCAATCCACCCTAATCTGCACAACATGGATAATTTACCATGGCCAATCCACCCTAATCTGCACAACATGGATAATTTACCATGGCCAATCCACCCTAATCTGCACACCATGGATAATTTACCATGGCCAATCCACCCTAATCTGCACACCATGGATAATTTACTGTGGCCAATCCACCCTAATCTGCACACCATGGATAATTTACCATGGCCAATCCACCCTAACCTGCACACCATGGATAATTTACCATGACCAATCCACCCTAACCAGCACACTGTGGACATTGTACAATGGCCAATACACCTAACCTGCACACCATGGACAATTTACCATGGCCAATCCACCCCGACCTGCACACCGTGGTTAATTTACCCTGTCCAATCCACCTTAACCTGTATACAATGATTAATGTACCGTGGCCAATCCACCCCAACCTGCACACCATGGATAATTTACCTGGCCAATCCTCCTTAACCTGCACACCGTGGACAATTTACCATGGCCAATCCCACCCTAACCTGCGCACTGTGGATAATTTACCATGACCAATCCACCCTAACCTGCGCACTGTGGATAATTTACCATGGCCAATCCACCCTAACCTGCATACTGTGGAAAATTTACCATGGCCAATTCACTTTACCTGCACACCATAGATAATTTACCACGGCCAATCCACCCTAACCTGCACATCATGGACAATTTCCCATGGCCAATCCACCCTAACCTGCACACCATAGATAATTTACCACGGCCAATCCACCCTAACCTGCACACCGTGGACAATTTCCCATGGCCAATCCACCCTAACCTGCGCACTGTGGATAATTTAGCACAGCCAATCCACCCTAACCTGCACACCGTGGATAATTTACCATGGCCAATACTCCCTAACCTGCACACTGTGGACATTGTACAATGGCCAATACACCTAACCTGCACACCATGGACAATTTACCATGGCCAATCCACCCTAACCTGCACACCGTGGATAATTTACCATGGCCAATCCTCCTTAACCTGCACACCATGGATTATTTACCACGGCCAATCCCACCCTAACTTGCACACCATGGATAATTTACCATGGCAAATCCACCCTAACCTGCACACCGTGGATAATTTACCATGGCCAATCCACCCTAACTTGCACACCATGGATAATTTACCATGGCCAATCCATTGAACCTACATATCATCAGACCACAGGTGGAAACTGGAATACTTGGAAGAAACCCATGTAGACAGGGGGAGGATGTGCAAACTCCGCACAGACAGTCACCCAAAGCTGCAACTGATCCCGGGTACCTGGTGCTAAGAGGCAGCTATGCTAACCACTGAGCTACTGTACCATGATTAGAGTCACAGCTCAATCGCTTTGACTGGTATGAACATTAAGTAAAGGGCTGTGGTTTGATGCGAAAGACTGGGGGCAGACATGGAATTAATGTAACATTCCTAAGATGTTAGGGTCATTGCGAATGCGGTGCCAAGTAAAGCAGCTCAATGTTAGATTCCAGAAGTATTTTGCAGACCCTTTCGCTCTGGACGTAATAAAGGACAAATTCAAAGAAACATTGCTTCAGGGAACAAACAAGTTGGATGGCTTCCATGAAGGAGAAGATTGGAAATGTTCTCCAGAATGAAGGATCTTGATGAACTCAATTTGCATTCCTTGCCTTTTATGCTTATTTCTCCCTCAAAACAGTTGCCATGGTTCTTTCTCTCTCCACTATATCCTCATAACATTAGGCTGTGATGTTGGAATTGGGTGAAAATACAGCAGCAAATAGCAGCCTGATTACTCCAACCTGATTACTGTAGCTCATTCATTCAGCAAAGATCACAAAAAAATGCTTGTTTCCTCAAATTAACACCAACGGTGCTATCCAAACACAGATGGTTGGCAAAATCTGTTGTGACATGGGGTTTTTACAAGAAACAATCATTGGGAGTGTAGGCTTGGCACCAGATTACAAATTACACTGTCCTCAAGTCTGCCAAAGGAAGACTTTCAGTTAAATTTGCTGGAGAACAGATTAGAGTGAGGAGCAGTGAGATTGACGGAGATTCAGAAACAGGGTGGCCAAACAGAGTTAGTATTGAGCTTGCTGGGTGTGGCCAGTGTTTGATTTGTTACCTTGACTGCTGTGCTCAGAAAAGGCATTTTTCTGTTTCAAAATCGTGATGTGAAATGGGACTAAATTAAAGCAATTTGTTTAACGAGCTGGCTTTGAATCGCTCCGACATGTTCGGTGGGAAGAATTGAACTCCCGGAATCAAGCGGCAGTTGCTCTTTGGATTCAGGTGATGCCATCATTCGCTGAACCTTTCCAGTTCTCCATCACCAAGGGGAATCATGTCCGAGATCACAAACTCTCTGCTGGAGAACCACACAAATTCCATGTGCCCAGAAACTTTCTTCGTTTGACTGAGGTACAAAATACAGAAGCACAGGAGGGAATGTTTACCATCGCAGAAGGAGACTTTCCACCAAGTCACTGCCTGTAAAACTGCGGGTCCTTTTGAAACCTTGAATTTAAAATGTTTAAGAAAGCACTAAAAAAAATCCAATTGTTAATAAGTGCAATCATGTTACAGTGAAATATGCAATTAATTTAATTTTCTTTATGTGGAAGCTGAACTTAATTATGCAGAATGCTGGTTACTAAAGCACTGATTTATTTTTTAAAAAAATTGTGTGACTAGGTGCATTAATTACCAAAATTTGACAGTGGCATTGTTTGTGGTGGTAGTTTATGTGTATAAAGCATGTAAAAAGAATACAGGATTCTGAAAATATATCAGCATGAATTTGTGAAAGCAGATCTCTGTGAGATGAAATTTGTGATCACTGTGGAGGAGATCATGCATTTGTTTGAGCAAGAACCTTAGGGAAGGTGCTGACCTTGTGGTATTGTTGCTGGACAATTAACCTAGTGACCTAAGTAACATCCTGGGGATGAGGGTTTAAACCATGCCATGGCAGATGGTGAAATTTGAATTCAATAAAATATCTAGAATTAAGAATCTAATGATAACCATAAATCCATGGTCAGGGAAAATCTCATCTGGTTCACTCTACTCCTTTTGAGTAGGAATGTACCGTCTTTACCTGGTCTGGCCTACATGTGACTCCAGACCCACAGCAACGTGGTTGACTCTTAACTTGCCTTCTGGGCAATTAAGAATGGGCAATAAATGCTGCCTAGCCAGCGACACCCACATCCCAGGAATGATAAAGGTAAAAAGGGACCTGTAGTATGATGAGATGTGCAGATGCTAAGCTTTACAGCGCAATGGTATACAGTCAGGAGGGAATTGCCCTGGGAGTCCTCAACATGAAGTTGGGGTGGCATGGTGACTCAGAGGTTAGCACTGCTGCCTCACAGGTTCGATTCCTGCTTCAGGTGACTGTCTGTGTGGAGTTTGCACATTCTCCTCGTGTCTGTGTGGGTTTCCTCCAGGTGCTCCAGTTTCCTCCCACAGTCCAAAGATGTGCAGGTTAGGCGAATTGGCCAGGCTAAATTGTCCATTGTGTTAGGTGCATTAGTCAGGGGTAAATATAGAGTAGGGGAATAGGTCTGGGTAGGTTGCTCTTCAGAGGGTCGGTGTGGACTTGTTGGGCTGAAGGGCCTGTTTCCAAACTGTAGGGAATCTAATCTTAAAAAAAGTCTAATCTGGATCTTTAGCAAAACATTCGGTTCTGTTGTTATTCACAGAGTAAAGGATGAAAGCCCATATTGAACACAAACAGGACTAAATGAGGGAAGACAGTATTTTCTTGTTGATGGGGGAGGTTTTTTCACAGTGCAATCATTTTCACTCAAACAATACCCTATATCTTAATATAGTGACTGCATTATACCTGGTTAGATTGGGTAACTTGTCAATCTCTCCCAGAGACAGCCCTGCTGTGAATGATTGCGATTGATATTGCACAGAGCATTATTATTTGAAAACTATACTCCACTCACTGTATTTTGCTGGAGAAATAATCCTGCTTTTAGCTGAGGTGATGGCCACGTGATATTAACGGAGGTAATCGACTAGAATATTAACCCCGAGTCCCAGAATGTGCTGGGATTGAGTCCAAATACTGTCACAGCTCCGGGTGGAAATGAATTCAATAATCATCTGGAATTCAATCGAATGAGGGCCATGAAATCATTATTGATTGTTGAGAAAACCCCATCTGGTTCACTAATGCCCTTTCAAGAAGAAAATGTATCCGATCTCAGCCTGCATGTGACTTCAGAGCCACATCAATGTGGTTCATAATTAACTGCCCTCTGGGCAATTAGGGATGGGTAATAAATGCTGGCTTGGTCAGTGACACCCATATCCTGTGAATGAATTTTCAAAAAAATACTGGAAGATAGAGTCATAGAAATTTCCATTTAGCGTGGAAACAGAGGACGCCAACTTACAGACGTTTCAGGCAACATCTCTGGGACATATGCACCAAACAACCCGACAACCACTTCAACTCCCCTTCCCACTCACCAAGGACATGCAAGTCCTGGGCTTCCTCCACCGCCAAATCCAAAGCACCAGACGCCTGGAGGAAGAATGTCTCATCTTCTGCCTTGGGACCCTCCAACTGCATGAGATCAACGTTGACTTCACCAGTTTCCTCATCTCCCCACACCCCACCTCATCCCAGATCCAACACTCCAACTCAGCTCCGCCCTCTTGAATTGTCCTCCTTGTCCATCTTCCTTCCCACCTGTCCACTCCACCTGCCCCACCGACCTATCATCCCCCAGCTGCACCTACCTATCACGTTCCCAGCTACCTTCACCCCCAGCCCCATCCCCCCACCCTCCTATTTATCTCTCAGCCCCCTTCCTCCACTACACTCCATTCCTGATGAAGGACTTATACTTGAAACGTCGATTCTCCTGCTCCTTGGATGCTGCCTGACCTGCTGTGCTTCTCCAGCACCACACGTTTTGACTCTGACTCTCCAGCATCTGCAGTACTCACTTTCTCCATTGACTCAGCTTGCTCAAAATCAATCTGGTTCCATTTGCCTGGGTTAGTCCATATCTCTCCATACCTACCCATACGTGTCTAAATATTTCTTAAATGACAAAGTTGTACTCACCTCCACCACTACCTTTGACAGCCTGTTTCAGATCCTTACTATGCCCTGTGTGAAACAATTGCCTCTCTGCATCTCTCCCTTGTCACCTTAAACACATGGTCTCTTGTTTTAGACTGCCCTGACCATGGGGAAATGCAGTTTGTCAAGACTCTTCTTAATTAGACTTTTCTGTAAGTCCTCCCTCATTATCTACCAGTGGGGTCTCACCAGGATGTCTGTCTATTCATAGAATCCCGACAATGTCGAACAGGCCATTTGGCCCAACAGGTCCATACCAACCCTCCAGACTGTATCCCGCCCAGACCCATTCCCCTAGCCTATGACTCTAGATTTACCTCTGACTAATGCCCCTAATCTACACAACCCTGAACACTGTGGGAAATGTAGCATGGTCAATCCACCTAACCTACACATCTTTGGACTTTGGGAGGAAACTGGAGCACCTGGAGGAAAGAGCTGAAAATGTGTTGCTGGAAAAGCGTAGCAGGTCAGGCAGCATCCAAGGAGCAGGAGAATCGACGTTTCGGGCATGAGCCCTTCTTCAAGGGGAACATTTCGTGCATGAGCCCTTCACCTGGAGGAAACCCAGGCAGATACGGGGAGAAAGTGCAAACTCCACCCAAGGCTGGAATCGAACCCGGATCCCTGGCACTGTGAGGCAGCAGGGCTAACCATTGAGCTACTGTGTCACCCCATTTTCTCTAACGCTATCATCCCACCATCTCCTTCTTCTTGATGACACCTCTAACATTTCATCGACCCTTGTTAGCCTGTCCACATGACCTTGACTGCAGTTGACGTCTCCATGAATTCCTGCCCTTGTTTCATGGCAGTGCAAACCTCCTTGCTACCACAAATCCACTACGTTCTTTCCACCCGTTTTCCAGCGTCGATGTTAGAGGTGGGGATTGAGTTTTCCATGTGTTCATCAAGATAGCAGAATGCTTTGAAGGAAGGGCGTCGGAGGGAGGTTTGGGAAGGTTGGAGATGATAGGAAGGTGATGGAAAGGTAGATTAGGAGAGGGAGAAGAATAATGAGGGGGAAAGGGAAGAGGAGAAAAGGATGCATCAAGTTGTGCCAAAGAAAACAAAAGGAGGATGATGAGCTAATAACAAGAATTAAAGCTTCCTGCTGCTGTGACTCAAATAGTTTGCAAGCAACCTCGCCTGCTCCTAATCTCAGAGTGCTGGCTGTGAATTGCCTGTCATATCAAACACTGTGCAAGTTGCACTGACGAGACAGTTACTGTTTAATGGTTCTGTAATATACCAGCAGGAGGCTGGGGGGGGGGGGGGGGGGGGGGGGGGGGGGGGAGGGGGGGGTTAGCGCTCAACAGATGTTTCTGGTTAAATCTGAAATGAAATGTCCTTTGAACTTTTGAAATTCTTCAGAACAAGCATAAATATAGCCACGTGCAATGGTTTACAGATCGCAACCAGTGTTAAGTACTTTTATGAGCCAATTAATATTGAAACAACTTTGACTTTGGGTGCATGAGTTGAATTGTAAAGAAAAACTCAATATGAAATGAAAGTTGGATTGAAAAGGGGTGTTGTCAATTGAAGTGGTTAAGGGGGTATTCAAGGGGGCTGGAGAATGGAACATTAAGTGAGATTTTCTGAGATATAGCTATCACCTGCAATATCTACTTCATCTTCAATCACTGCTTTAGATGAATTTGGCAGTTAGTTATAAAGCAATTCAATGGTTTAGGGTTTTGTGAGGGATTTCCAGGACCCCGGGCTATTCACTTCAGTTGACTGAACACAATGACTGGAATTTTTTTTAAAGAGCAAGATGTTCCCACTAAAGGGGATGTCTAAAGACATTTTCCATTAGTAGAGGGTAATGAACTAGAGAAAGCAGATTTAAGGTGAACTGACTAGAGGACAGGGGGAAGGACTGGGGAAAACGGTTTCATTACAGAGCATGTTGTGACCATGCTGAAGGGCGATGGAAGCACTCTCAGTTCAGCCTTTTAAAAATGTATTTGACGATATTTATAAAGCAGCAGTTGCAACAATGGGGATCATAGCAGTGGCAATTGATGGTGCTGAAGGAAGCCACTTAGTCCATTGTACCTACCTCCAATGAGAAAACAGTCATCCAGCCTGGTCCAGCTTTCAGCTCTGAGTCTGTTGCCCTGAACACTTGACATTTTACGTGACCATCCAAGTATTTGTTAAAATGCAGCAGGGGCTTCTACCTCAAGCAACTTCTCAAGAGACCACCACCATCTCGCTGCCCAGAGGTAAAGACCCATAAGGAAACAGCAATACTTGGAAATTCCTGGTCATACTGGAGGTCTATATCGAAGTATATAAGTGAGACCAGTTTGCCCTATTCACCAGTTTTACTGGATTTTCCTTCTGGGGGATGAAAACACATCTTAACACATCCTTCTCCCAATTACTTTTAAATTTACACCCACACTAATGGAAGTTATCCATTCTAAACGGGTGTCTTATAAATGTACATTAAGTACTCACCTCTCACATACTCATAATGTACTCAGCTCACATCAGGCAGAAGATACAGAAGCTTGAACACACAGACCAACAGATTCAAGAACAGCTTCTTCCCCGCTGTTATTAGACTGATGAATGGATCTCTCTAAATAATGTGGATCTTGCTTTGTGAACCTTCTGTGCAGCTGTAACCTTGTATGCCTTGCTCTGTTTAAGCACCCTATGATCACTATGTACTTATTTGCTGTGATCTGCCTGTACTGCTCACAAACCAAAGGTACACATGACCACAATAAATCAAACCAAATCCCTAACTGAAATGTGCAGACATTTCAATCTCTGCCAGTCTCCTCTGTTCCAAGCAATCCCAAAACTACTCAACTGACTCTCATCCTTCAGATTTTCTTTCCCTGACAACAGCTTTGTGAGCCTCCTCTGTATCCTTTCGAGAGTAATCCCACAATGTAGTGACCAAAACTGAACTGAGTAATTTAGCTGTTACTTACCCAATATCTTATATAGTACAATGCAATTCATAACAGCTAATAGAAGAAAATATCGCATTTACCTTCTTAACCAACAACCTTCAAGCGTTTGTAGCAATCTATCCAAGTTCCCTCATTTCCTTTCCACACTCAGCCAGTTATCATTCCATTGCAATGTCCCATCCCTGGATTGCTATCTTCTGGACACTATTTGAAGAAGAGCATTGGAGTGCTAACATTTATCCCTCAACCAGCATCACTCTAACAGGTTATCTCATCACTATTAACATATGAGGAACTTCTGAGGACTCTGGGTTCATACTTGATGGAGTTCGGAAGGATGAGGGGGAATCCAATTGAAACGTACAGAATACTGAATGGCCCGGACGGAGTGGATGTTGGAAAGATATTTCCATTGGTAGGAGAGACTAGGACCCAAAGGTATAGCCTTAGAGTAAAAGGAGGACCTTTTCGAACAGAGATAGGGAGAAGCTTCTTTAGCCCAAGCACGGGGAATCTGTGGAATTCACTGCCACAGAAGGCTGTGGAGGCCAGGTCATTGAGTGTATTTAAGACAGAGATAGATAGGTTCTTGAGTATTAAGAGAATCAAAGGTTATGGGGAGAAAGCCGGAGAATGGGATTGAGAAACTTATCAGCCATTATTGAATGGCGGAGCAGACTCAATGGGCTGAATGGCCAAATTTCTGCTCCAATGTTTGATGGTCTTATGGTCTATTACTGTGGGAAGTTGCTGTGCACCTATTGACTAACCCAACCTCCTCGACTACAAATTTCAGAAATGGCTCATTAGATGTAAGGCACTTTGGGGCATCCTGAAAGGGTGACAATGTGAGCTGCTTGCGTTAGCCTTTATTTCAACTACAGACCAGCAAAAAGCAAGATGTTTTCCTGACAATTGTACAAAGCATGGGACAGGATCGCCAATGAAACAAATGCCTTACAACTCAACCTGAGTTGTGGACTGGCTTGGAAGCAATTAAGGTTTGTTCCAACTGTGAGTATAAGAAAAAAACGGATAAGTTGTTGGATGACGTAAGCCCATCTGTATGTGTCTCCTTGTGGTTTCTGTTAAGTAGCTGGTACTGTATCTAAATTTCTTGGCTCCACATTTGAAATTCACAGAAATGGACCCACACTGCAATAAAAAAAGTATAACACCATATATGTATTTTATTACAGATTCAATGATCACAATTGTCATGAGGTTTCACTTCCTAACAATTTGCATTTCAGTGAAGCATGAGGCCTGTATTTTATCACCTTACTTTTAATTAGCTTTGTCCCTAACATTCAAATTGTTAGAATCTAGAATTAAGTCAGAAGCCACACAGCGCCAGGTTATCGTCCAACAGGCTTATTTGCAATCACTGCTCCTTCCTCTGGTGAAGTGTCTTTACTCAACGTGGGGACCTCAGTTGAGTTAAAAACAACAGTCTGGCACTGATTTGATGACGCCTAAATGAGTTACCCCTACAACGTGGCTAAAATGTATCCTTCATTTCACATCACTCAAAGGAATAAGTTCATCTGCTCATTATCCCATTGCTGTTTGGTGGGATCTTGCTGTGCAAACATTTCCCGCTTACGCCAGCGACTTTGCTTCAGAATTTGCCATGACTGCAACAGTGCACTCTGTATGTATCCTTGCTTCGCTCCTGTAAGATTCCAAGAAAATCTCTCAATGCGTTTCCCAAATAAACCTTCCTGGTTTTGGTCAGCCACTCAAACCAGGGCTTTTTCATGGTCTGGCAGGGGAGGATGTTTGATCTTTCAAAATGGCTTTGTGGACAACCCTGAAACATTTCTGCCTTGCGCAGTGTGTCCAAGAGTTCCCACAGCAGCATGAGGTAGCGCATTTAGTTGTCATCAACTTCAGGAGGAAAGAACGAGGATATAGCCTTATCTACATCAATGGAGCCGAGGTGGGGAGAGTCAAGGGCATCAAGTTCCGAGGAGTGATGATCGCCAACAATCTATCCTGGCCCTCCCATGGGTCAAGAAGGCATAACAGTGCTGCTTCTTCCTCAGGCAGCTCAGGAAATTTGGCATGTCCATACGGACCCTCACCAACTCCTACAGATGCCCCATTGAAAGCATATTGTCCTGGTGCAGAACAGCCTGGTATGGTAATTGCTATGCCCAGGACTGTAAGAAACTACAAAAGGTTGTGTGCACAGTCCAGACCATCAGCCAAGCCAAACTTCCATCCATGGATTCCATTTATACTTCTCATAGCTGCAGAAAGGCAGCCAACATCATCAAAGACCCCTCTCACCTCGGTTATAATCGCTTCCAACCTCTTCCAATAGGCAGAACATAGAACATACCAGTGCAGTACAGGCCCTTCAGCCCTCTATGTTGTGCCGACCTGTGGAACCAAATCTGAAGCCCATCTAACCTACGCTATTCCATTACCATCCATATATTTATCCAATGACCATTGAAATGCCCTTAAAATTGGTGAGTCAACTATTGTTGCAGGCAGTGCATTCCATGCCCTTATTACTCTCTGAGTAAAGAAACTAGCCCAGACATCTGTCCTAGATCTATCACACCTCAGTTTAAAGGTATGCCCCCTCGTGCTAGCCATCACCATCCGAGGAAAAAGGCTCTCACTGCCCACCTTATCTAAACCTCTGATCATCTTGTATGTCTCTATTAAGCCACATTTTAACCTTCTTCTCTCTAATGAATACAGCCTCAAGTCCCTTGGCCTTTCCTCATAAGACATTCCCTCCATACCAGGCAATGTTCTAGTAAATCTCCTTTGCACCTTTCCAATGCTTCTACGTCCTTCCTATAATGCGGTGACCAGAACTGTATGTAATACTCCAAGTGAGTCCACACCAGAATTTTGTACAGCTTCATGGCTCAGAAGCTCAATCCCTCAACAACAAAAGCTAACACACCATATGCCTTCTTAACAACCCTGTTAACCTGGGTGGCAACCTTCAGGGATCTATGCACATGGACACCGAGATCACTCCACTCATTATATTACCAAGAATCTTACCATTAGCCTAGTACTCTGTATACCTGTTACTCTCTCACGCTTGTCTGCATTAAACTCCATTTGCCACCTCTCAGCCCAGCTCTGCAGCTTATCTATGTCCCTCTGTAACCTACAACATCCTTCGGCATTATCTGCAACCCCACCAACTTTAGTGTCATCCGCAAATTTACTAACCCATCCTTCTATGCCCTCATCAGGGTCATTTGTAAAAATAACAAACAGCAGTAGTCTCAAATCTGAACTCCAGGATAAACATTTCCCATCAACCACCATCTTCTTTCACCTCGCCAATTTCTGTTCCAATCCCATGCCTCTGTATTTTCTACAATAGCCTACTATGGGGAACCTTATCAAACCCCTTACTGAAATCCATAGACACCACATCAACTGCTTTAGCCCCTTCCACCTGTTTGGACACCTTCTCAAGGAACTCAGTAAGGTTTGTGAGGCATGACCTACCCTTCGTAAAACCGTGTTGACTATCTCTAATCAGGTTATTCTTTTCTAGATGATTATAAATCCTATCTCTTATAATCCTTTCCAACACTTTGCCAACAACTGAAGTAAGGCTCACTGGTCTATAATTACCAGGGTTGTGTCGACTCCCCTTCTTGAACAAGGGGACAACATTTGCTATCCTCCAGTCTTCTGGCACTATTTCTGTAGACAATGACAACGTAAAGATCAAAGCTAAAGACTTGGCAATCTCCTCTCTAGCTTCCCAGAGAATCCTAGGATGAATCCCATCAGGCCCAGAGGACTTATCTATTTTCCCACTTTCCAGAATTGCTCACAACTCCTCCTTATGAACCTCAATCCTGTATCTCAGTATTCTCCTTGACAACATTGTCTTTTTCCTGTGTGAATACTGATGAAAATTATTCATTTAGCGTCTCACCTATCTCTTCAGACTCCATGCATAGCTTCCCATTACTGTCCTTGACAGGCCCTCATCTTGCTCTCGTCATTCTTTTATTCCTGATTCAGCTACAGAAAGCTTTAGGATTTTCCTTGAACCTATCTGCCAATGAATTCTCATGTCCCCTCCTGGCTCTTCTTAGCTTTATCTTTCTGTCTTTCCTGGCTAACTTGTAACTCTGAAGCGCCTTAACTAAGCCTTCACATCTCACCTTTCCATAAGCCTCCTTCTTCACCTTGACAAGAGATTCAACTTCTTTATTAAACCATGGTATCCTCGCTTGACCACTTCCTCCCTGCTTGACCAGTACATACTAATCAAGGATACGCAGTAGCTGGTCCTTGAACAAGCTCCACATTTCAGTTGTGCCCATCCCCTGCAGTTTCTTTCCCCATCCTATGCATCCTAAATCTTGCCTAATCACCTCATAATTGCCTTCTCCCCAGCTTTAACTCTTGCCCTGCAGAATATACCAATCGCTTTCCATTCCTAAAGTAAACAGAACGGAATTGTGGTCACTATCACCAAAGTGCTCAACTACCTCCAAATCTAACACCTGGCCAGGTTCATTACCCAGTACCAAGTCCCTTGTTGGCTTGTCTACACACTGTCAGGAAACCATCCTGCACACATTGGACAAAAACTGAGCCATCTAAGGTATTCAAACTATAGTATTTCCAGTCAATATTTGTAAAGTTAAAGCCCCATAACAGCTACCCTGTTACTTTCACTCCTATACAGAATCATCTTTGTAATCGTTTCCTTCCACAACTCTGGCAATTTTCAGAAGCCCATAGAAAATCCCAACAGGGTGACCTCTCATTTCCTGTTTCTAACCTCAGCCCATACTACCTCAGTAGACAACTCCTCAAAAGTCCCTTCTGCCACGGCAATGCTATCCTTGACTAACAATGCCACACCTACCTCTCTATTATCATCTTCTCTGTTCTTACTGAAACATCTAAACCCCGGAACCATTCCTGTCCCTGCTCTATCCATGTCTCTGAAATGGCCACAATATTGAAGTTTCAGGTACCAATCCATGCTGGAAGTTCACCCACCTTATTCTGGGTGTTCCTGGAATTGAAGTAGACACACTTCAAACCACCTTCCTGCCTGCCAGTACTCTCCTGCAACCTTGAAACCTTATTCATGACCTCACTAATCTCAACCTCCTGTACCCTGGAGCTACAATTCCAGTTCCCATCTCCCTGCTGAATTAGTTTAAATCGTCCCGAAGAGCATTCGCAAACATCCCCCCCAGTATATTGGTACCCCTCTGGTTCAGATGTCAACCATCCTGGTTATAGAGGTCCCACCTACCCCAGAATTATCCCCAATTATCCAAGGATCTGAATGCCTCCCTCTTGCACCATCCCATAACCACTTGTCCAATTGCTCTCTCTCCCTACTCCTCACCTCGCTAGCATGTGGTATGAGTAACAAACCAGAGATAATAACCCTGTTTGTTCTAGGACTAAATTTCCACCGTAGCTCCTTGAATTTCTGCCTTACGTTCCCATCCCTTTTCCTACCTATGTTGTTAGTGCCTATGCGGACATGACTTGGGGCTACTCCCCCTCTCCCTTAAGGATCCCAAAATCCCACGATCAGAGACATCACGAATCCTGGCACCTGGGAGGCAACATAACAACCGTGAGTCCCTCTCATTCCCACAGAACCTCCTATCTGTCCTCCTAACTATGGAGTCCCCAGTGACTAATGCTCTACTCCTCACCTCACCCCCCCTCCCTCCCCCCCTACCCCTTCCATTCTGAGCAACAGGAACAGACTCTGTGCCAGAGACCTGTACCCCATGGCTTACACCGGTAAGTCCTCCCCACAACAGTATCCAAAACAGTAAACTAGTTATTGAGAGAAACAGCCACTGGAGATCCCCGCACTGTCTGCCTGTTCCCTTTCCATCCCCTGAGTGTAACCCATCTACTTTGTTCTTGTACCTGAGGTGTGACAACCTCCCTGTAACTTCTGAACCTCCTGAATCATCCAAAGTTCATCCAGCTCCAGCACCAGTTCCCTAATGTGGTCTCTGAGGAGCTGGAGTTGGGTGCACTTCCTACAGATGAGGTCAGCAGGGTTACCAGTGGCCTCCCCCATTATACAGGAGGCGCATGCAACTGCCCTAACATCCATTCCCACTGTTCAAAATTCCCAATGAGAATATTGAAAAAAATCTAGTAACTTTCCTAAATCGACGCACAGAACTTTTCTTTTTGGTTCGAGGAGGAGGATGGGTGGGAGACACTACCCCTAAGTAGTGTTTCGGGTAAAGCAACCACCCAAATATATAACCTCACTTACCCAGCAGTCCTGTGTCCTCTCCTGCTCAGAGTGCATTCCGCCTATACATGAGGTAAGTTTTTATAGGATTTACTTACCTTCCCAACAGCTCCCTGGTCCTTGCTCTCACCGCTCCCGCTGCAAAAATGGAGGCTGCTGACTCACGAGGTAAGCTTCGAACACACGCTCCGACAGGTTCGAGAACAGCTTCTTCCCCACTGTTATTAACTGCTGAATGGATCTCTCTAACTTCAAATCTACGTTTTTGCTTTGTGCACCTCCTGTACAGCCATAACCTTGTAGGCCTCACTCTACCAATGCACCCTGTGATCTCTACGTCCTTGTATGTTATGATCTGCCTGTACTGCTCATAAAACAAAACTTTTCACTGTATTTAGGTACATCTGACATCAATAAATCGAATTGAATCAAGTACATCTCAACATGAGTTCTGGACCAGTTTAGAGACAATTAGGGTTTACACCAAATGTACTAAAACCAAATGGATTCTTGGATTACATAAGCCTGTCTGTATGTGTCTCCTTCTGGCTCCCTTCAGTAGGCAATACTGCATCTAACTTTGTTGGCTCAACACTTCAAATAAATAAAAATCCACTCACATTAGCAGAGATTTGTAATGCTGTTATTAATTATGTAAAAACACTGCCTGGATTTTAATTTTGCATTACTTATTAAATAATTTAAGTAATTGGTTCCAGATCTTAGTAACTAACTTCTTTGTGACACATTTTATATTTTATTACCTGACTTTTATGATTTTTGTCATAAACTTAGAGTTTTCAACCATTGTTATCTAGAATTGACATTTATGACCATTACATTCTTTGTAAACTCAAAACTATGATTTTCACACACACACTCACTCATTCACACACTCTCTCTCTCTCACACACACTCTCTCACTCTCTCTCTCACACATACGCACACACTCTCTCTGACACACACACACTCTGACATACATATATACACTCACTCACTCACTCACTTACTCTCTCTCTCACACACTCTCGCTCTCTCTCACATACACACACACTCTCTCTGACACACACTCTCTCTCTCATACACACACACTCTCTCTGACACACAGACACTCGCACACTCACAAGGACAGACACACACACACTCACTCTCTCTTTCACACACACACACACACACACACTCACACACACACAATGGTACAGTGGTATGTCTGCACCTTTGGGTTCACATACTACCAACCCCAGAGGTGAGACCTACCATATTTGCAGACATCAATTTAAAAAAATAACTTCTGTGTTTTGGGGTCTTGTGGTGCAGTGGCAGTGATGGTACATCTGGACTAGGGGATCCAAGTTCAGCTCCCACCTATCCATATCTATCTCATGACATGTCTGAATAGAGTGATTGCATGTATCTATAAATGCACACAGCACATAGAAACATAGAAAATAGGTGCAGGAGTAGGCCATTCGGCCTGTACCACCATTTAATATGATCATGGCTGACCCTGCAATCCCTGTACCCCATTCCGGCTTTCTCTCCATACCCTTTGATCCCATTAGCCTCAAGGGCCACACCCAGCTCCCTCATGAATATACCTAACAAACTGGTTCCAATAGCTTCCTGTGAGAAAGAGTTCCACAACTCTCTGGGTGAAGAAATACTTCCTCATCTCAGTCCATGGATTCTGCCAGATTTGCTGAGTTTGTGCAGTAATTTCTGTTTTTGTTTCTGATTTCTAGCATCCACGCTTTGTTTGGAGTTATTTTTGGATATTTCTCATCTCTGGAGCAGGTGAGACTTAAACATGAGCCTCCTGATCCAGATGCAGGGACAGTACCACTGCACCATAATAGAACTACCTGAGCGTCATGTCTCTGGGCTGAGGATGGCGAAACACACTCTGCAAAGCTGCTGGTTTTGATCAGCTATCAGTCTTTGTGATCCACAGCATCCCTTGTTCCTCCCTATTTTAGGAATAGGCTCTCTCCTCATTCCAGTTCTGTGAACTCTGTATTTACATCGATACAGGTCTCTAATGCAGTCCAGAGGAACCTCAATTATCTGAACGAGTCGGGCGGATAGTATTTCGTTCAGATAATTGATTATTCGGATAATTGACCTCAAACAAGGGAAGCCATACTAATCTAACACTGTGCTCTACCAGAGAGTTTGTTTAAATCGATAATTTTGATGAGTCTGCTATTTAAACAAACTAATCTTTGCATTTTGTAAATTGCATGTTAAACGAAGAAGGGCTAAACCCTTACCATCGCATAAATCCCAGCATTAAGCAAGGTCCTGAACAGCTTTTACCATCACAAGAGCATTTGTCAGTTTCTGCTGAACTCAGTGTCGTGATAGAAAGACAGAAGCATCACCTTGCACATGTGTTTACTTTCTCTGCCTTCTTTATTCGTGATTGGCCCTGTAAAGTGACGGGAATAAAGCACTTACTTTTGCAAAGGGCTGTGTAACTGACCCTTACGTCAAAAGAAATCCAGTCGCTGATACTTGAGGTGCTTCTGTTTCTTTGGTTTTGCCAGCGTTTTCACATGTTCTTCAGTGCAGGTGAACCGAATTCACTTACCTGTTTGATGTAATGTTTTTATGGGACCTTGAGATCTTATTGGGATAATCTGAAATTCGGGTAATTGATATTCAGATAATCAAGGTTCCTCTGTACCTGAGACCACTCTCTTCTTTTTTCGTTCCACTCTGATCTCCTTTTCGGATTTGCTACAGTAATACAATCCGCCAAATCATCACCTCTGCATGTCACATTCTAATACCGTTGGTTCAAGCTTCACCCCAAAATTATAAGTATCAACTTTTCACTGGCATGTCAGTGCTGTACTGTGGGTGTGCAGCACTGGCAGAGGTGTCATCTTTCAGGGGAGATGTTAAACTGAGGCCTTGGCCGTCACTTGGTGACATAAATGTCCTATTTGACAAAGAGAACAGAGTCCTTCCAACTGTCCTGACAATGATCTATTCTTCAACCAACCCAAAATAATTTAAAAAAAAACGGACTTTAACCATAATGCTGTAGCTGTTTGTGAGAGTAGGTGGTGTGTGCTGCTATTATTCCTGTATTGCAACAGACTACACTTCAAAAGTTGTAAAGTTGTACACTTGTTGTAAAGTGATTTGAGACATTCTTGGGTCATGAAAGGTGTTGAATGAATGCAATTTATTTTAGATTCATGCCACTACTCACAGCCTTTGAGGTGTCCCAAAGCACTTTCAAGCCAATGGAGTACTTAAAAAATATAATCATTGTTGCAAATGTAAAGGTCTGAGTTCACCAGGAACTGCACCGATAAACACATCCAATTGAAACTCCTTTGTGCCCAATTTAACTTCATTTAAAACAAACAAGTTAACAACTGGCTAAAGACAGTCCATGAATGAATCGTGCAGGAATACATTAACTAGTGCATGACTGGAAGAAACACTCACCTATAAATGTGACAAGGCAGAAGGTGATGAAAATAGAGTATAGAGTCATCAAGCCACACAGCATAGAAACAGGCCCTTTGGCCCATCATGTCTGTGCTAACCAACAAACTCCACTCATCCCATGAATCTGCACTTGGTCCACAGCTTATCATGGTCTGGTATTTTAAGCGCTCATCCCGAGTTTCTTCAATGCTGTGAGAGTATCTGCCTCCATCACTCTCTCAGGCAGCCCCTTCCATATCTCTACCACCCTTTGGTGGAAACATAATTTACTGAGATCCTCTCTACACCACTTACTCCTCACCTTAAACTTTTGCCTCTGGTTTTACACACATCCGCCATGGGGAAGGGATTCTCATGATCTACACTGTCTATGCCTCTCATAATTTTGCATTCCTCAGTCAGATCCCCGCCATAATCTCCTCTACTCCAAGGCAAATAAGCCCAGCCTATCCAGACTCTCTTCATAATTGCTGACTACAGTTCCGCCTTCAACACCATAATTCCAAGTAAACTCATCTCCAAACTCTGAGACTGAGTTGTCTGCTCCTCTCTCTGTAACTGGATTCTCAACTTCTGGATCAACAGACCACAGTCAGTAAGGGTTGGTGACAACACCACCTCTGCGATAGTCCTTAACAGAAGTATCCGGCAAGGCTGTGTGCTCAATCCCTTACTGTACTCCTTACACACTCACAACTGTGTGGCAAAATTCCACCCTAACTTCATTTACAAGTTTGCTGATGGCACTAACATCACAGGTTGGGTCACAAACAATGACAAGACACAATACAGGAAAGAGATTTAGTGCTTAGCAGCATGATGTAAAGACAACAATCTCTCCACCAACATGAGCGAAACGAAAGAGCTGGTCAGTGACTTCAGGAAGCGGAGTGGAGGGCACACCCATCTCTGTATCAGTGGTGTGACGTGGAGCCAACCAATGTTTTACCAAGTTGTAACAAGACTTCCTTGCTCCTATTTTCCATGGTAAGCATCCCATATGCCTTCTTCCCCATCCTGTCTATCTGTGCTGACAGCTTCAGGGATCTGTGGACTTATACACCAATGTCCTTTGTTTGCCAGTGTTCTCTCGGGACCTACCATTCATTGTCTACGCCCGTCCCTTCTTAGAGCTCCCAAAAGGCATCTTCTCGCACCTATTAGGATTAAATTCCATCTGCCATTGCTCGGCCCCACCCCTCACCAAAACTCTTCTCCTTCCTGCTGTCTAGCAGAAGATACTGGAGCATTCAGTGTCTCACGACAAGACTGTGCAACAGTTCCTTCCCCCAAGCCTTCACGCTCCTTAACACAGTATGATTGGACTCTTTCCCATCTGAAATTCTTTGCATGACTTTGAATTGCTGCTAGAAAAAATGTCTATGTAACACTGTAACTTGGTGTTTTGCAATTCTGATTCACTTTATGACATGTACAATTGTCTAGTTTGTGCTGTCCATGTAGCTCCCTCAGTCCTGGAGGAACACTGTCTCGTTTTTACTGTCTCAGTTGTATCTGGGAGAAATGACAAATAAAAGGCTACTCTCTCTCCTGGAGAAGGGTCACCAAATTGGAAACGTAAACTCTGCTTTCTCTCTGTAGATGCTGCCAGACCTGCTTGGATTTATTAACAGATGGTCACCATTAGGCAGTTGAATTCTCGATGTTTATTGAGTTCAGATTTCACCATTTGTCATGGCAGAATTCAAACTTAAATCCTCAGAACATGAAACCAACAGAGAATACTGGAGAAACTCAGCAGGTCTGGTAGCACGTGTGGAGAGAGACACAGAGTTAATGGTTCGAGTCTGGTATGAATCTTCTTCAGAACACTTCTTCTTCAGTTTTGAAATGGAGTCAGACTGGACTCGAAACCCCAATGCATTGGAAATAGTCCTGGATCAGCGGACTCTACCATAGGGTGGTGGGGCATGTGGTGTTTGAGGTGGATGGGTGGGACGCTGAGGAATCTTCACACTATTTCTGCTGCTTGTGCTTGACCTCCACATGCTCCATTTGGTGTTGCTAGAAATGGGTGGCATCTTTGCAGCTCTTCTTCAGTTTGCATGTTCTAGGGCAAGTGGTTTTCACATTTCACTGGGGATGTCGTGTTTGTTTAATGAGATTTTCAGGGTGTCCTTGTAGCATTTCCTCTGCCTTCTGAATGATTGCTTACCATAGCTGAGTTTGGATTAGAACACTTACTGAGTGTGACTCGTGCCAGGCAAATGGACAATGGCCTACCCATCACAACTGACCATACATGACCAGTGGCTTGATACTGGGATACTGGCCTAGCAGAGTACACTCATATTGGTACACCCATCCTTCCAGTGGACTTTGCAGGTTTTTGTAATAACGATGCTGGTGATAACTCTCTGGGATTGGAAGGGTCTGAAGTGCATGATCCATGGTTCTGAGGCATACACGAAGGTGGGGACCATGACAGCTCTGTTGACAATGAGCATGGTGCTAGGTTTGAAACCTTGCTGTGGGCAAAGCTTCATGATCTTCTTGGAACAGTGGTTCAGCTTCAAGGGGCTGAATGCCCTATTCCTGATCCCATTTCTTGTGTAACGAAATAACAAGGAATTCTCAGGATACATGGCACAGTTGCAGAAGAATTAAAATTTGACTCTTGCAAGTTTTCCTGCCTATGCCTCTGATCTGATTTCTCCTTCAGTTCATAATGAATAATGGAACAGGAAAGGGGTTGAAGGACTGAAACCTGCTTCTGTGATTTCATGGTGTCGCCTCCCTCAGACTTTTCAATCCTTTTGCAACCTTCTTCATTATTAAGCTTGACAACTTGGAGTCTGGGGATGTAATAGATTATCCACCAGTGGCTATCAGGGAGAGTTTGAGATTGCAATTTCAACTTCATAGCAAAGCTACTGGACAGTAAACTGAGGCTGTGCAATGGTCCTGTATGACTGCTGGTCTTAAGTTACTTTGCATGAAAGGTATGCCACTAATATATTCAATGTTTACTGCATTTTCTTTGAAGCAAGTCCATCAATTCATTTTTGGCAGCTAATCTACTGCTTAGAATGCTGGGTTTCAAGGTAAAAATCCACTTTCTTTTTATAATTGAAGGAACAAATATTTTCCCTTTTCTTTCATATTTGGCAAAGTCCATCTCTGCATAATTGTAACATTTCAAGGCACCTTACATAAACAGTGAACAGCTATACTTGATCCCTAGCCACAAAGTACAACGAAATGTTGGGACAATGGATTCAAAAGCTCAGCCAACTAGGTAGCCCTGCAGATACAACGTCAAGGAGAATGTGCTGGAGGTGTTGAGAGAAGGAATCCCAGGGTTGATGGGGCGGAAGGTTGAAGGCATGGACACCGTATTGCAGTTCAGGAAACCAGAGATGAGCAGATGGCCAGAAGGCAGGGAGTTAGAAGGGCACAGGGCTGGAGGAGGTTACAGGGACTGAGCATGTGGGTGAGCTGTCTACGGTGAGGTTGGGAAACAAGGATGTGAAAGTCAAAATGGAGGCATTGCCAGAACGGGAGCCAATTCCATTGAGCACAGGGTCAATTGGTGAGAGGCACATGATGAGTATTTGACTGTGAGCAGCAGACCTTTGGATGAATTCAAAAAACTTACAATGGGAGACCAGGAAAACGTTGGAAAAGTCGCGTCTGGAGGTAACGTGACACTGGGCAATGAAATTAACAATCTCAAGTAGTGAAACACCGGATCTTTCATTTCAGCTTTTTATTTGATGTCATTACTTACATAGCTCTGAGAAGTGTTGCACAACTTTGAATGACTTTGTGAACTTTCATCTCATGAATAATAACTGGATGGTGTTAATTAAAAATACTGGCATACCATTCCACATTCGAGGGCAGAAATCCAAGGGAGAGGATTGTGGTTTAAATCCCTACTCGGGAAAGTAAGATTGGAATTTCACAGCCTTCCCCCCAAACTCACTAATACTGCCCACCATGCTATTGCCCAAGCCCTGCCACAGGAGCAGATGGCAGGGGTTTATCAAGTATGACAAAATGCCATCAGCACCATCCTTGCTGCCCACCTACATGTACCCTCCCTGCTGCACTTTTACCTCCAATAATGGAAACACCAGGCAGCCTCCTCACTCCTATTCCCGATGAGATTTTCCCTTTGGAACACAAGCTGGCTCCATGAGTGTCCGTGTGTGTGTGTCTGTGTGTGTCTGTGTCTGTGTCTGTGTGTCTGTGTCTGTGTGTGTGTGACTCTGTGTGTGTGTGTGTGTGTGTGTGTGTGTGTGTCTGTGTGCCCTGGTGTGTCTGTCTGTCTGTGTTTCTGTGACAGAGGATCAGCCATGAACATCTTGAATGGTGGAGCAGACTGGAAGGGCTGGATGGCCTATTCCTGTGATTCTATGGAAAGGAATCACCTCACCCCCTTCCCCACTGTCCCAACTCCCTCCACTCCCTCCCCAACACTCAGTAGCAGCAATGAGTATTATCTACAAGACGCAGATATTCAGTAAAGATCCTCAGACAACACTTTTCAAACCTGTGACTGCTTCCAACTAGATGGACCAGGGCAGCAGATACATGGGAACACCACTCCCTGCACATTCTCCTTCAAGCCATACACCATCCTGACTTGGAGATATATCACTGTTCCTTCAGTGTCGCTAGGTCAAAATCCTGGAATTCCCTCAGTATGGGCATTGTGGTTCCACCCACACCACATGAACAACAGTGTTTCTCTTCTTTGCAGGAGTCATGAACCTGTGTGTTTTACTCCCCCCCCCTGAGTGCAGTAGGTGCTGGGACATTGAGGAAATTGAAGGAGGGGATAGACAGGGTGTAAATGAGTAAGTGCTTGAAAGGTTACAGGGAGTGTGCAGGAAAGTGGATTTGAGGCCGAACGAAGATCAGCCATGATCGTGTTAAATAGCAGAGCAGGCTTGAAGGGCTGAATGACCTACTCCTGCTCCCAGCTTTTATTTGCCCAAAGGCAGCTCACCACCACCTTGTCAAGGACAACTAGGGCCGGGCAATAAACACTGACTCAGCCAGTGACCTTCACGTGCCACGGGTGAATAGAAGATTTTAAAGTTTGCCTCTCAGGTGTGTGTGAAGGATCCCATTGCACTATTTGAAAGCATAACACAAACATATATTAAAAATTAAAAATCACACAAATATCAGGTTATAATGCAATCGGTTTAATTGGAAGCATAGCTTTTGTAGTGCTGCTCCCAACCACCTGATGAAGGAGCGACACTCTGAAAGCTAGTGCTTCCAATTAAACCTGTTGGACTATAACCTGGTGTTGTGTGATTTTAAAAAAAATTTGTACACCCCAGTCCAACACCGGCATCTCCAAATCATATATTAAATGGCATTGCTCACAAGAAACTGAATGGGACCTTTATGGGTTCACACCACTGGCCTAGGGCTGTTATTGGTTGCTGTATACTCAGAACAGTTGTTTCTCATTAGTTCCCCACAAATGAGAGCTAAAGGCCCAGCCAGTTCAGACTGTCATGTCAGCTCCACCAAAGTCTCTTCATTCAGGAATTCATGTCGCCCACTCAAATTGAGTTTGCATAAATTCCGACACAGTGAAGTTTAACTCTGGACCCGGACAGCCAGGTTTAAGTCTCTGCAAAAATGACCCTGAGTTTCTGGTTGCCTGCCACTTCAACACCCTACCCTGGTCCCTGGTCAATGTCTCTGTCTCAGGCTTGCCGCAGGGCTCCAGCGAAGCTCAGCGCAAACTGGAAGAACAACACCTCATTTTCCACCTGGGTACCCTGCAGCTTTCTGGACGCAATACCGAGTTCAATAATTTTGGTGCCTGAACAGTTCCCTAGTCCCCACCCCACACACAAGGCTTTGTTATCACACACTGGATTAGTGGTGCTGGAAGAGCACAGCAGTTCAGGCAGCATCCAACGAGCAGCGAAATTAACGTTTCGGGCAAAAGCCCTTCATCAGGAATAAAGGCAGTGAGCCTGAAGCGTGGAGAGATAAGCTAGAGGAGGGTGGGGGTGGGGAGAGAGTAGCATAGAGTACAATGGGTGAGTGGGGGAGGAGATGAAGGTGATAGGTCAAGGAGGAGAGGGTGGAGTGGATAGGTGGAAAAGAAGATAGGCAGGTAGGACAAGTCCGGACAAATCAAGGAGACAGTTACTGAGCTGAAAGTTTGAAACTAGGATGAGGTGGGGGAAGGGGAAATGAGGAAGCTGTTGAAGTCCACATTGATGCCCTGGGGTTGAAGTGTTCCGAGGTGGAAGATGAGGCGTTCTTCCTCCAGGCGTCTGGTGGTGAGGGAGCGGCGGTGAAGGAGGCCCAGGACCTCCATGTCCTCGGCAGAGTAGGAGGGGGAGTTGAAATGTTGGGCCACGGGGCGGTTTGGTTGATTGGTGCGGGTGTCCCGGAGATGTTCCCTAAAGCGCTCTGCTAGGATGCGCCCAGTCTCCCCAATGTAGAGGAGACCACATCGGGAGCAACGGATACAATAAATGATATTAGTGGATGTGCAAGTAAAACTTTGATGGATGTGGAAGGCTCCTTTAGGGCCTTGGATAGAGGTGAGGGAGGAGGTGTGGGCACAGGTTTTACAGTTCCTGCGGTGGCAGGGGAAAGTGCCAGAATGGGAGGGTGGGTCTCAGCACTGTCTCCTTGACTTGTCCGGACTTGTCCGACCTGCCTATCTTCTTTTCCACCTATCCACTCCACCCTCTCCTCCTTGACCTATCACCTTCATCTCCTCCCCCACTCACCCATTGTACTCTATGCTACTCTCTCCCCACCTCCACCCTCCTCGAGCTTATCTCTCCACGCTTCAGGCTCACTGCCTTTATTCCTGATGAAGGGCTTTTGCCCGAAACGTCGATTTCGCTGCTCGTTGGATGCTGCCTGAACTGCTGTGCTCTTCCAGCACCACTAATCCAGTATTTGGTTTTCAGCATCTGCAGTCATTGTTTTTACTTTGTTATCACACAGTCTGCCGTTATACACTACCTATTGTTACTCACTGACAGTCCTCATCAACAGCTATTCACCCACCCGCCCTGATTGTAATCCACTCCTTTGTCTGTCCAACTGTTCTTCTCTCTCTTTGGGCTCTACCCCCCACCTATTACTTACTCCTCAATCCCTCCCCCACCTTATCTTCTGCATATAAACCAACATTTTCCCACCTACCATCAGTTCTGAGGAAATGTCACCGGACCTGAAACGCTAACTCTGATTTCTCTCCGCAGATGCTGCCAGACCGGCTGAGCTTTTCCAGCAACTTCTGCTTTTGTTTCCGATTTACAGCATCCGCTGTTAATTTGTTTTTTTTTCCCCAAGTCTCATCCACTGAGCAATAACATCTCTGAACAAGTTGATGAAGAACATTTTTTCAAATCTGGAGTGAATATTAATCATCTCTTGGCTGCTTACGAGACTCTCCTGATCTGATCAAGAGAGAAAGGAGAAAAAGAACACTGAGGAAAAGAGAGCATTTTCTGGATTGCACCAGAATGTGAGAATTAAGACAACGTGCTGAAGGGCTACTGGGAAGTTCATCTGCAAAAATTAACCTAGTGATATAATAGAGATAATATTAAACTTAAAATGAACCATAAAGTATAGAATGAAATGAGTCTTTTGGGTGCACTCACTGACTGAGCTCTATGCAGCAATGGAGCCCTCGCAGGGTATTGTGAAAGTCAAATATTTTGGATCTTTCGAGGTCAGTCTCAACCCTACCTTTGAACACCATCCCCATTCCTTCTAGTAGCCAAGCATTTATTGACCTCTTCCCAGATATATGCTCATTCACTGAGTTCTCACTGAGCTCTGCAGTAGAGCATTCCAAGGATTTATGAATCTCCGTGTGAGAAATGGCACCTCATCTCAGTGCTACACAGTTGCCCCTTACAGTGAGGTTGGGAACGCACGTTCTATAGAATCTTAGAGTTATACAGAAGAGGCCCTTCGGCCCATTGAGTCTGTACTGCCAAATCTATGCTAAATCTACTCTAGTCCAACCTTCCAACTCTAGACCCATAGCTATGGATGCAATAACACTTCCAGTTTCAGATTCACAAGTCAAGGAAGGATATTCTCAGCTTGACCCTGTCAAGGATTTGGTATATTTGGTGCAACAATATAGTAGGTTAAAACACTGGAAAACTAATGGAATAGAACATAGAACATAGAACATAGAACAATACAGCACAGAACAGGCCCTTCGGCCCACGATGTTGTGCCGAACTTCTAACCTAGATTAAGCACCCATCCATGTACCTATCCAAATGCCGCTTAAAGGTCGCCAATGATTCTGACTCTACCACTCCCACGGGCAGCGCATTCCATGCCCCCACCACTCTCTGGGTAAAGAACCCACCCCTGACATCTCCCCTATACCTTCCACCCTTCACCTAAAATTTATGTCCCCTTGTAACACTCACGAATGACATTGTAAAAATTCCAGAATCCAGATGGTAACAGTGGCTAATTATCTGACATTTACTCCGGGACATGTTCCCAAAGACAATCTCTTTTCTTCCTTGAGGAATGGCAGGACAGGATTTTCTCAGCTGCACAGACATGAGATTAGATGCAGAATTTGGAAAAGAAAAAGAGAGATTGCTGCCTGTGGTCACCTCCCAAGAGCCCCACCTCCCCCCCCCCCCCCCCCCCCCAACTTTCTGAGCAATCTTGCTGGCAGTAAGGTCAAGGAAGAAGTAGTTACCCACCTGTAATGGGCCCAGGCTTTGAAGTTGCCCAAATCTCCCTGATGTCAGGCAGGGTCCTCACTGAAACTGGAGCCTCACAGGGATCTAGGGGAGGGCTGGGTGGGGTGGGGTAACCTCCCAGTGGCAACTGAGGTAGGGGGAGCAATTTGAGGGAGAACATCAATACCTCCTCTCAGACCTTGGGATAAGCAAAGCATAACGGCAAACAATCTCAAGGCAACAGGGTATACAATCGATGCTTGTCCCAGTCAGTGGAGCCCACCTCCTGGTCTAGGAGGGATTCCAGTTTGATAATGATGGCTTACAATAGGGATCATTATGTATAGGTTAGGGTTAGATTCAGGCTCAAGATTAGGGTCAGGGCTAAGATATAGGTTAGGGTCAGGTTTAGGGTTAAGGTCAGGAATAGACGTAAAGTTAGGATTAAAGTTAGGTAAAGATTAGGTTTAAAGTTAGGGTTAGGGTTGGTTTAGAGCTCAGATTAGTGTTAGGGTTAGTGTTACTTTTAGGGTTCAGATTACAGCTACAGTTAAGGTTAATGTTAGGATTAAGGTTTGGGTTAGGATTAGAGTTACGAGTAGGGCTAATTATAGAGTTAGGATTAGGGTTTGGTTTAAGGTTAAGGTTAGGTGTAGAGTCCGGGTACAGATTAGGGTTAGGGCTCAGGTTAGAATTGGGGTTAAGACTAGGTTTAGGGTTATGGTTAGGATTAGGATTAGGGCTGTGTTATGGTTAGGGCTAGGCTTGGGTGAGGGTTAGGCCTAGGAGTGGCCCATTGGGTCTCCTACTTGTGATAGTGTTAGGGTTAGGATTAGGGCTGTCCCACATGGGTCCAGTAGCTCTGACAGGGTACTAGGGTTAGGGTCTAGGGTTAGAGTTAGGGTTAGAGTTAAGGTTAGGTTAGTCTCCTACCCATGGTAGTGTTAGTTCTAGAGTTAGAGATAGGGTTAGGGTTAGGGTTAGGGTTAGGGTTAGGGTTAGAGTTAGAGTTAAGGTTAGAGTTAGAATTAGTGTTATGGTTGGCCCACTGAGTCTCCTACCTATGATAGGTTTATGTCTAGGGTTAGAGGTAAGGTTAGGGTTAGGTTTAGGGTTAGATTTAAGGTTAGGGTTGATCCACTGCGTACCCTATCTGGCTCATGTAAATCTTAATCTTCCCATTAAAACTGACAGTCATCCCCAGACTTCAGTTCTCGGTTTTGGGACTGCTAGCTTGGATACCATCCCCTAGCATGGAACATGGAAACAGCCAATCAAAAGGGTCACCTTGCAGAAGTTGGTGACACTGCACAACCCATCCATGCGAGTTAGGTCATCACACACATTATATCCCAACAGCAGAAAATAATTTGAAGCTGATTAAGATTCCTCCATCTGAATCTTACTCTACCCCACATGAGCAACTTTCCTCGTTTTACAACAGGATCCTGAATGTAAAAAAGTTCTGGACTTGAAACGTTAACTCCACTCTCTTCCTACAGATGCTACCAAGTTTCTTCAGCAATCTCTGCTTTGTTTCAGGGAAGACACTAGATGGACTCTCAGGACAATTCCAAAGGATGAGACATGCTGTTTGAAAGCTTTCCGATCCTTTAACCAACCCCCTCCCACCCACCCACCTTGTTCCCAGAAGAAAGGGGCAGTAAAACTGGGGAATGAGACGTATTGATCCAACTAATTTTGCATGCTTCAAATTGGAGGTCCAGAATGACCAGTCCGATCATTCCCAATCTTCCCTGTTCACGTTCCATCTGGGTTTGAAAATGCTGGCATATTCTACAAACAGTACAGTAGAAACTGCGATGAGTCACACTGTCAATGTAGTGCCAAAGTCAGGCTGAACCAGTCGTGTGCTCTGGTCTATGAAACCCAGCTGGTTGCCCAGAGTCAACAAGACTTCAGGGACTCTGTGGAGTCTAAAGTCATGCGGTCTTGCCAACTGACAATAAGAGGGAATTGAATACCTATCGAATTAACACTGGTAATGCTGTCACTTGAGCATGAGTCATCGGGATAAGGTGGAAAGGAAAATGGACATTGAGTTCTGCTTTATATTTAAAAAGTTCCAGACACCTCCACCACAAAACAGAATTCTTCTGTTGAAACTTTGGCTGGTGACAACTGTCCTTCATCCTGCTCTAACAAAAAGGCTTGAACACTTCCTCTGTTGTCTAGAATTTGTTCTGTGCAGATTCTGATGAGGACTTGATTGCTGTGTTTTGCACAGCCTCTTAATAAAAGATTTAGCCTTATTTTTTTAAAAACAGCCTTACACTGCAAAGTCTTGCCAGTGATTGGATGCTGGTTAGCTCAGTTGGATGGACAGCTGGCTTGTGATGCAAAGGGATGCCAGCATATAGTAGCTAAGAATGAAAGGTGATCTCATTGAAACACACTTGTGGGTGGCACAGTGGTACAGTGGGCGGCACGGTGGCACAGTGGTTAGCACTACTGCCTTACAGTGCCAGAGACCTGGGTTCAATTTCCGCCTCAGGCGACTGACTGTGTGAAGTTTGCACGTTCTCCCTGTGTCTGCGTGGGTTTCCTCTGGGTGCTCCAGTTTCCTCCCACAGTCCAAAGATGTGCAGGCCAGGTGAATTGGCCACGCTAAATTGACCGTAGTGTTAGGGGCAGGGGCAAATGTAGGGGTGGGTTGCACTTCGGTGGGTCGGAGTGGACTTGTTGGGCCGAAGGGCCTGTTTCCACTACTGTAAGTAATCTAATTGGATAATTAAGGGCTTATGCCCAAAACGTCGATTCCCCTGCTCCTCGGATGCTGTGTTTTACCAGCACCACATTTTTCAACTACTTAAGGGATTTGACAGGGTAAATGCTGAGAAGATGTTTCATCTCATGGGAGAGTCTAGGACCAGAGGGCATGGTCTCAAAATAAAGGGCCCAACCTTTTTAGACTGAGATGAGGAGGAATTTCTTCTCTCAGAGGGTTGTGAGTCTTTGGAACTCATTGCCACAGAGAGAGCTGTGGGGACAGAGTCCTTGTGTATGTTGATGACCATGATTGACTCTATATCAGTTGAGAAATCAAGAGTTTCACGGACAATGCAGACATGAGGATTATTGGATCAACCACGATGATATTGAATGGCGGAGCAAGTCTGAGGGGCCAAATGGCTTCCTCCTGTTCCTATTTCTTATGGTCTTAAAAGCATCAGTTTAATTCCTCCATCAGCTGATGGACTTTCCTACTGTGCAACTTAGTTTCTTCCCCCAAGCCATCAGGCTCCTTAACACAGTGTGATTGGACTCTTTCCCATCTGAAATTATTTGCACGACTTTGAATTACTGCTAGAAAAATGTCTATTATTTATCATCCTTCCATTACACTGTAACTTGCGGGTTTTGCATTTCTGCACTTTGTGCCGTGTTCGATTGTGCAGTTTGTGCTGTCCACGTAACACCCTCAATCCTGGAGGAACACTGTCCCATTTTTACTGAATCAGTTGTATATGGGAGAAATGACAAATAAAAGTTACTCTACTCTATTTCTCCCCTCACCTGAGGCTTGGTGTCCCTGAGGTTAAACCACCACCTGCCGTCTCTGTTTCTAATGTCAAAGCAGTCTGATGATCCACTAAGACTATGGTAATTTTACCTGTTTTTCATGTCACAACTGTAATGGCCAGATTCTGTCTGAACATGGGTTGACCCTAACCCTCCTTCTTTAAAGACTGCAATTTCCCTTCCCACATGGTTGAAGATGCCCTCCAACGCATCTCATCCACGTCCCACATCTCCGCCCTCAAATCTCACGTAACAAGGACAGAACCCCCCTGGTCCTCACTTTCCACCCTACCAACCTTTGCATTAAACGCAGCATCAGCCGACATTTCCGCCACCTCCAAACGGACCCCACCACCAGGAATATATTTCCCTCCCCACCCCTATCTGCTTTCCACAAAGACTGTTCCCTTCATGACTACCTGGTCAGGTCCACGCCCCCACCCCCCCAACAATCCACCCTCCCATCCTGGCACCTTCCCCTGCCACCACAGGAATTGCAAAACCTGTGCCCACACCTCCTCCCTCACCTCCATCCAAGGCCCCAAAGGAGCCTTCCACATCCATCAAGGTTTCACCTACACACCCACCAATGTCATTTATTGTATCCCGGTGCAGTCTCCTCTACACTGGGGAGACTGGACGCCTCCACGCAGAGCACTTTAGGGAACACCTCCGGGATACCCGCACCAATCAATCCCACCGCCCCATGGCCCAACATTTCAACTCCCCCTCCCACTCAGTCGAGGACATGGAGGTCCTGGGCCTCCTCCACCGCCACTACCTCACCACCCCAGGGTATCAATGTGGACTTCACCAGTTTCCTCATTTCCCCTCCCCCCACCTTACCTCAGTTCCAACCTTCCAGCTCAGCACTGTCCTCATGACCTGTCCCACCTGAGAATCTTCCTTCCCACCTATCCTCTCCACCCCCCTCGACCTATCACCTTTATCCCCACCACCATCCACCTATTGTACACTTTGCTACCTTCTATCCCACCCTCACCTCCCCCCCTCCCATTTATCTCTCCACTTTGAAGGCTCCCTGCCTTCAGTCCTGATGAAGGACTTTTGCCCGAAACTTTGGTTTTCCTGCTCCTCGGATGCTGCCTGATCTGCTGTGTTTTTCCAGCACCACTCTAATTTTGACCCCAACCTTAACTGACCAAATGGTTCATAGAATCCCTACAGTGTGGACGCAGGCCATTCGGCCCAACAAGTCCACACAGATCCTTTGAAGAGCATCAGACCAGGCCCCTACCCTCTCCCTGTAACCCTACATTTACCATGGTGAACACACCTCACCTACACATCCCTGAACAATTTACCCTGGCCAGTTCACCTGTCCTGCACATCTTTGGATTGTGATAGGAAGCTGGAGCACCCGAAGGAAACCCATGCAGACAGAGAGAGAATGTGCAAACTCCACACAGACAGTCACCCGAGGCTGGAATTGAACCCGGGTCCCTGGTGCTGTGAGGCAGCAGTGCTAACCACCGTGCCACCCCAAACTATTGTGAGAAGGGGGTGAATTGCTGTTTTTTTCTATCTTCTGGGTTAGGTTTTTAACTGAGCTTGTGCCTGTCCTCCCAGACAGATGCAAAACATCCTACGCCATTTTTATCGAAGAAGGGAAGGGAAGCTCTCCTTGCTAAACTTTATCCTGCAACTCACCTCATGGGAGTAAGTGATCTGATTGCTTGACTAATTTATTCTCATGTTGAAAAATATGGTGCTGGAAAAACACAGCAAGTCAGGCAGCATCCAAGGAGCAGGAGAATCGATGTTTCAGGCATAAGACCTTCATGAAGAATGTTGGAGGGGGTTGGGGACTGATAGATAAATAGGAGGGTGGGGCTGGGGCTGGAGGGAAGGTAGCTGGGATGACAAAACAGTGAAAAGCTTTATAAGCAGTACAGGCAGATCATAGTAATCAAGGATGTACAGAACAAAAGATTTAAACTGAAGTGTACAGGTAACATTGCACAGGGTGTGCGCCAGGTAAGATCAGTATTATTTGAGACTAGACAATCCATTCAATAGTCTATTAATAGCTGGGAAGAAGTTGTCTCTGAACGTGTTGATGCCTGTGTTCAGGCTTCTGTACCTTCTGCCTGACAGAAGAGGTCGAAGGGGCCTTTGATGATTAGATTAGATTAGATTCCCTACAGTGTGGAAACAGGTCCTTCGGCCCAACCAGTCCACACTGACCCTCTGAAGAGTAATCCACCCAGACCCATTTCCCCTGACTAATGCACCTGACTCTATGGGCAATTTCGCTTGACCAATTCACCTAATCTGCACATCTTTGGACTGTGGGAGGAAACCCACGCTGACACGGGGAGAATGTGCAAACTCCACACAGACAGTCACCCAAGGCTGGAATTGAACCTGGGTCCCTGGTGCTCTGAGGCAGCAGTGCGAACCACTGAGCCACCGTGCCGGCCTACGATGATGTTGGCAGTCTTTCCGTGGCAGTGAGCCGTGTAAATGGAGTTAATGATGGTCTGGGCTGTGTACACCACCTTCTTTCGTTCCTTCCGGTCCTGGGCAGAGCAGTTGCCATACCAGGCCATTATGCATCCAGGCAGTATGCTTTCAATGGTGCATCTATAGAAGTCAGTGAGGGTCCGTATGGATGTGCCAAATTACCTGAGCCTCATGAAGAAGAAGAGGTGTTGTTGTGCCCTGTTGACCAATGCATCTATGTGGGAGGTCTAGGATAAGTTGCCAGTTATTGTCTGTGTGTGTGTGTGTGTGTGTGTGTGTGTGTGTGTGTCTGTGTGTCTGTCTGTCTGTCTATGTATGTGTGTGTGTGTGTGTGTGTGTGTGTTTGTGTGTGTGTGTATTCCCAAAACTCTCCCCTACTGGGTGTTATCCTCCTGCTCTGTTTGACTCTGTGGGATAGCAAGGTGGCTCAGTACTGCTACCTCATAGCACTAGGGACCAGGGTTCAATTCCCGCCTCAGGCAACTGTCTGTGTGGAGTTTGTACGTTCTCCCCGTGTCAGCATGGGTTTCCTCCCACAGTCCAAAGATTTGCGGGGGTAAATGTAGGGGAATGGGTTGGTGTGGACTTGGTGGGCTGAACGGCTTGTTTCCACACTGTAGTGAATCTAATCTCAATTGATCAATGTGATTAATCAATGATTCCATTATCACTGTATCAGGCAGGAACTGTGTTTATTGATCACTTCTAATTCCACATCCTCCTTCCTCCCCCATCCCATTGTGCACTGATTGACTTCCCGCCATTTCAGAGGGCAGTTAAGAGGCACCAACATTGCTGGGGGTCTGGAGTCACATGTAGGCCAGACCAGATAAGGACAGCAGATCTCCTTCCCGAAATGGCATTCGTGACTCAGATTTTTTTTTTACTGTCGAGATTGATAATCATTGTCAATTGATTAAAAAAAAAATTTGTGAAGGAGTTCTGTATGTGACCCCACTGAATTATACTAACTTGCAACAATACCACTCAAATAAAAGCAAAATACTGTGGATATTGGAAATCAGAAATCAATGCAGAAATTGCTGGAGAAACTCAGCAGGTCTGGCAGCAGAAGGAAACAGAGTTAATGTTTCAAGTCCGATATGATTCTTGAAGAGACTCCTGAAGATTCATTTCAGATTTGTGTTGTTAACTCTGTTTCTCTATCTGGAGATATTGACAGATCTTGCTGAGAATCTCTTCTGGTTTAATTACTCCTGATACCAGATGGATTACAGCAGTTCAAGATGCAGACTGTCCACCACCAAGAGGAATTAACAAATGCCATCAACTCCCACATCATTTGGACTGATAAAAATAGTTTCAAGGAGTGGACTGCTCATCATCTTATGTATTTCCAAACCTCTGCGTGGTGTTACGGAGCTGCAGTCTGCTGCCAACATCATCATCTAATATTCCAAAGGGAATAATAAACATTAAAGGACATTTTCCATTGCATCCTTCACGGAACGAGCATGGGTGAGTTACCATTCAAAGAATGTTATGTGTTCACATGCAGCAAACATCCAGATGTCCCAAGGATGGGTTTCTGGTAACCACTCAGTTTCCATCCATTACCCAGCAGCTGTGGGAGAATGACAACTTACCGTGTGTGGCCCTGGGAACACAGCAGTAGCTTCAGGCAAGGAAGTGGGACACATGTAGAGAGCAGTGACTGCAGCCAAACATCAGAAGGTGCATCTGGTCCAATTATGTGATGACTTGCTCTGACCCAGATGTTTCTGTTGTTGTATCATCCTTTGGAGAAGAGCAGGCTGACTAGAAGAGAGAAAGACAATGTGAAAATGTTTGTAACACCTCAAACACCATCCAGAACGAGTTCCAGCCAATGAAGAACATTCAATGTCTGACCTTATTGAAATGTTTCAGTGCCCACAGTATGAGAGTGACCAGATAATCTTTTGTTCAGTCACAATCTTGGGGTAAACATTGGCAATCATTTTCTGATTTTGTTTTTATTCATTTACAGGATGTGGGCATTGCTCACCAGATCAGCATTTACTACCCATTCCGAAAGGCCCAGAGGATACCTAAGTGTTATCCACCTTTACTGAGGCTCTGAAGTCACATGTAGGCCCAGACCAGGTAAGGACAGCGGTTTTGATCCCTAAAGGACGTCAATGAGCCAAATAGGATTTTTTTTTCCCAACAATGGTTTCATGGTCATCATTGGGTTTCTATTTCCAGAGTTTTATTGAATTCAAATTTCACCATCTGCCATAGTAGAATTCGAACCCAGGTCCCTCGATCGTTACTTCTGAAGAAGGGTCACTGGACTCAAGATATTAACTCCGCTTTCTCTCTACAGATGCTGCCAGACATGATGAGTTTTACCAGCAATTTCTGGTTGTGATTCCCCAGAACATTCGCCCTGGGTATTAAATAGCACTGTAGGTATCTGATGTTCCAGTGGCACATAACTTTATGGATTATGAGAACTGGGGAACAGAAGATTTGGCCAAACCCTGGGTCACAAAGCGTGACACCTTCTGGATGTAGGTTTGCTCGCTGAGCTGGAAGGTTTGTTTTCATCACCATTCTAGGTAACATCTTCAGTGAGCCTCCAAATGAAGCACTAGTGGTATAGCCTGCTTTTGATTTGTATGTTTGAGTTTCCTCGGGTTGGTGATGTCATTTTTTCTGCTACCATCTTTTCCTATGGTGCTGTAATTTCCTATTCTTTTTCTCGAGGGGGTGGTAAATGGGATCCATGTCAATGTGTTTGTTGGTAGAGTTCCGGTTGGAAAACCATGCTTCTAGGTGACTCCTTGTATGAAACTCTTTACCCGTCGCACAATGGCTCAGTTGATACCTAGTTTGACCATGTCTTTAAAACATAAATCTGTTTCTAACAAGGTATTTTTGAGTTTGTTCACAAACCCGCTTTAGTTCCAGTTAATAATAATTAAGAGCAAAATAATGCCCATTTTGTTGCTTAAGCAAGGCATTTATATGTTGGGTATGATTCATGTAGGAATGGGGGCTGGTAAGGAACACACTCCTCCTGTTGGAGATGTAACACTGAAATATCACCGAATGAGGAAAGTAGACCTTGTTTCAGTGTCTCACCTCGGAGGTGGCATATTTCACTGCCTCAATGTTGCAGCAGAGTGCATCACCCAGGAGTTTGTGTGCAAGCCTGTTGAGTATAAGGTGCATCTGATTCCCGGGCAAGCTCAGATTTGAAGCTGGCTATGAACAACATACCATCCAATTTTGTTGCTTTCTGCATGGAACTCGGCACAGCATTGGCTTTGGAAACCAGGAGTCAACATTTCAACTCATGTTGTGTCGCAAGGAGTCAGGGAGTGGGGTTGCTATGGTAACATTCACAGTACAGTTTACAGCAATGGATAGTGACAGGAGAGGCTTCAGCCTTCCTTCCATCGATAACTACCACAGACCTCTCTCACTCTGACTCCCTTGTTGTTGACATGTTTTGAAAGGAAGTGTGGGTTGACACTCAACCTATTTGACTCTAATATGAATCACAAACTCTCCTGGATCTGGCGTGGACTCCAGGCACAGGACATGGATACACCCAACTACACCATACATCTTCCACAACATAGCAAGCTCGACGGCAATCCATGAATGTAGTTTGGTCCACATAGCAGAGGGGAAGGGCTGCTGGTGGTGTATGTGTGTGCATGCAAGGAGTGTTGGTTTGGTGTGCGTGCATGATGTAGTATTCACTTCGCAGGAGGAGTTGAGACTTTTATTTTCCTGATGTGAGTTTCCCACTTGATGTCAGTCTAGAAATGCCAGAGGTAACTCCAGGTCTCCATTGTTTGGAGTGCTACTCCTTCTGGTTCAGAGTCAGTGTTGCTCACACTGAACTTAAAGACCAACAACCATAAAGCATGGGGAATTAGAGAGTCTACACTCTTTGAAACTTTTGTAACTGATAATTGGAGCAGGTGATTTGCGATAACTGGGTTCAGATGCAAAATAGAACCCAGCAATAGATAGTGCTGAGTGCGATCAGAGTGAATGCTTACAGGATTTATTCAAGGGCACTGAGCTGAGTCAATGATCGCTTGCCTTATCCATTATTCTTTTTAACAAAGGCTGGAGAAAACCAATAATTTTGCTTCTTGAATTGACTGAACAATTTGTTTTGCACTACAATCACTGGCACAGACCAGCAGATTGCTAAGATGTGAAACCCGGTATAATTCTGAGAAGTGATAATGGTCTGATTACATGCTGTGAAGGAAAATAATATTAAAAAGACACGAAAGCCTGCAAAGTCCTTGCTGCAGATGGATTCCCAGCAAATAGGTCCCGTGTCACTTTAATTCCTGTCAAGACAGCTAAATAATAAGCCTGCTGGTACCTTGCATGTGAAAGAAACCAGAAGCTGTTAATTTGGTCTTTGAATCATGTGTGGTTTGTGAATTGTAATTACACTATTTGAAGTGGCTTGGCTGAAATATTGCTTGAAGACGAAGAATTCTCTTTATTTTTAAACAATGGGTCAATGTCATCCAAAGGACTCATATTGTGACTGGATGTTCAATAATAACGAAGATCTTTGTGTACTGCTGCTTCAGTTATAGATCATAGAGTCATGCAGCATGGAAACAGACCCTTCGGTCTGACTCGTTCACACTGACCAGATATCCGAAATTAATCTAATCCCATTCACCAGCATTTTTCCTATATCCTTCTAAACCTTTCCTATTCATATGCACATCCAGATGTCTTTTAAATGTTGTAACTCTTCCAGCCTCCATCACTTCCTTTAGCAGCTCATTCCATACACACACCACGGTCTGCATTAAAATGCTGCCCCTTACATCCCTTTTCAATCTTTTCCCCTCTCCCTAAACCTATGCTCTCTAGTTCTGGACTCTCCCACCTCAGGGAAAAGACCTTGTTTATTTATCCTATCCATGCCCCATATGATTTTTTTTAAACCTCTATAAGGTCACCCCTCAGCCTCTGACACTTCAGGGAAAACAGCCCCAGCCTGTTCAGCCTGTCCCTATAGCTCAAATCCTCCAACCCTGGCAACATCCTTATAAATCTTTTCTGAACCTTTTCAAGTTTAGCAACATCCTTTCTGTATCAAGGAGATCAGACTGGACACAGTATTCCAAAAATAGCCTCACCAATGTCCTGTTCAGCTGCAACAGGACCTCCCAACTCCTATACTCATGCACTGACCAATGAAGGCAAGTGTATGAAAGACCTTTCTCACCAGCCTGTCGACTGTGACTCTGCTTTCAAGGAACTATCCACTGCTTTGGCAAAACTCCCCATTAACTATGTAAGTCTTGCTCTGATTAGAGTTACCAAAATCCACACCTCACATTTATCTAAATTAAACTATCTGCCATTTCTTGACCCATTGACTCATCTGACAACCTTACTAACTGTATCTTCTATATTCATATCCAAATCATTTACATAAATGATGAAAAGCAGAGGGCCCAGTACCAATCCTTGTGGCACAAATGGTCACAGGTCTCCAGTTGAAAAGCAACTCTCCTCTGTCCCCTACCTTCAGACCAATTTTATATCCAGTTGGCTCGCTCCCTTGGATCCCATGTGGTCTAACCTTCCCAACTGGTCTACCATGTAGAAGCTTGTCGAATGCTTTGATGAAGTCCATGCAGACAACGTCCACCGCTCTGCCTTCATCAATCCTCATTGTCACCTCTTCAAAAAACTCAATCAAGTTAGTGAGACACAGTTTCCCATGCACAAAACCATCTTGACCATCCTTAATCAGTCCTTACCTTTCCAAATGTATGTAACTCCTGTCCTTCAGAATCCCCTCAAATAGCCTACCCACCAGCGATGTCAGGCTCACTAGTTTATACCTTTTCTTTGCCATTTTGCTTAAATAATGGCACCACATTAGCCACACATTAGGTTAAACCACCAAGAGCCACTTTTCTCTAATTACAGAGCAGCTCTATGGTCTGCCAGGACTATGGTACCTTTGTTATCTTTAGAGTTCAATGTTGTTCAGGAGCAAATATAGCAACCATTCCCACTAGACAACATTAGTCTAAAGAACTATTATCTCACTGTTATCTCAACAAAATAGAGTTTCTGGCCTGTCACTGTGAGCTTCTGAGATGCACCATGATGTGGAGTTTGTATACCAAAGAGAAAGCTAAATAAACAAAGCAAACACTTAAACAGATGCCAGCTCTTTCCATTGCAGTGTCATCAAATTGTTTCCAGGCACTAAGGGCCTGTTCGTTGACTTTTAGTGGTTGTTCTTGGCTCATTTCTTTTGTTGTTGTGCAGTAACAATACCATTTGTTGTTGGTGTGTGTCAATGGTCACCCCAATCCCCTTGCCTCCGAAGGTTCCTGGTTTATGTCTCACCCTGGAGTTTTAAGCACAAAAGCCCTCGACTGCACGTTGCAATACTGGGGGAGTTCAGTGTTTCCCCCTCCAGCCTTTGGATGCTTTCCCTTCTCTGTTAGATGTCAAAGATTAGATTAGATTACAGTGTGGAAACAGGCCCTTCGGCCCAACAAGTCCACACTGACCCGCCGAAACGCAACCCACCCATACATTTACCCCTTACCTAACACTACGGGCAATTTAGCGTGGCCAATTTACCTGACCTGTACATCTTTGGATTGTGGGAGGAAACCCACGCAGACACAGGGAGAATGTGCAAACTCTACACAGTCAGTCGCCTGAGGCGGGAATTGAACCCGGGTCTCAGGCGCTGTGAGGCAGCAGTGCTAACCACTGTGCCACCTTCCCCCAAAACCACTGAAGATGTCATGTGTGTGGTTTGAAAAAGAGCCAGTGACTCTGTCCTGTGCACACACCTTCTAGTTCTGAAGAAGTGTCATACCAGATTCAAGATGTTTATTTGGTTTCCCTCTTCACAAATGCTGCCAGACCTATCGACTTTCTCCAGCTCTCTCTACGTTCAGATTGCCTTGATTCAAGTTTGTCCAGTGGTTTGACCAACAGGAGGCAGTAGCAATAAGGTAATTTCACTGGAGCCTAGGTGAATCTCCTGAAGAAATCAGTTCAAATCTCATACTCACAACAAGGGAAATATGACTTCAACTAATAATTCTGTAATAAAGCACTTGTTACAATGAGGAAAACACCAGATTGCTGTAAAAACCTATCTGGTTCACTAAAGCCATTCATTGGAGGTATCTTGCCATCCTTACCAATCTGGCCTGAACAATTATGTGATTTTCCTCTTAAATGCCTTCTCAAATAAATAAGCAAGTCATTCATGTGTGAAAAACTGAGACTACACCACTCACAAAGGACCAGTTGAGGGATGGACAATAAACTTTACCCTTAACTTAATTTGATTTGATTTATTGTTGTCACATGTACTTAGGGACAGTGAAAAGTTTCGTTTTGTGTGCAGTACAGGCAGATCATACCATACAAAGTGCAATAGAACAGAGTAAAGAATACAATATTGTGGCTGTAGAGAAGATGCACAGAGAGCGAGATCAACATTAAATTTAAAATTTGAAAGATCCATTCAGAAGTCTAATAACTGCAGGGAAGAAGCTGTTCATGAACCTATTTCATAGAGAGTCATAGAGGCCTACAGCACAGAGGCAGGCCCTTTGACCTAAATCAGTCCATGCTGACCAAAATGTCCATTCACGTTAATCCCACTTCCGCGCACTTGCCCCATATTCTTCTAATCCTTTTCTATTCATGTATTTGTCCAAATGTCTTTTCAATGTCGTTAAAATACCCACCCCAACCACTTCTGCTGGCAGCTCATTCTACATGCGTATCATCCTCTGTGTAAAAAAATGCCCCTCAAGTTCCCTTTTATTCTTTCCCCTCTAACCTTAAACTGATGCCCTCAGTCCTCAATTCCCTATCCCTGGGAAAAAGACTGAGTGCATTCACCCTATCCATACCTCTCATGATCTTATGCACTTCTATAAGGTCCCCCCCCCCCCCCCCCTCAGTTACCTACATTCTAAAGAAAAAAATTCCTAACTTGTCCAACCTTTCCTTATAACTCATTAGCTTGAGTCCTGGCAACACCCTTGTAAATTTATTCTGCACTCTTTCCAGTTTGATAACATCCTTCCTGTAGCAAGGTGACCAAAACTGAACACAATACTCCAAGTGCAGCCTCACCAACGTCCTGTACAACTGCAACATAACTTTCCAACTTCTATACTCAATGCCCTGACAGATGAAGGCCAGTTACTTACTAATTGTACATGTTTTCAAACTTTTGTATCTTCTGCCCAATGGAAGAGAGTGGAAGAGAGTATAACCGGGGTGTGAGGGGTCTTTGATGATATTGGCTGCCTTCCCAAGGCAGTGAGAAATACAGATGGAGTCAATGGATGGAAGGCTGGTTTACGTGATGGACTGAGCTCTGTTCATGACTCTCTGTAGTTTCAGGAAGAGCAGCTTCATCCAAATAGATTGTTTTCAATCCATAAGAATTGGTACAAGTCCTTGTGGGCATGCTGGATTTCCTTCGACTCCTGAAGAAACAGAGATGTTGTCATGCTTTCTTGACCACTCTGCCATCAAAGAGTCATCAAGTCGTACAGCACAGAAACAGACCCTTCAGTCCAACTCATTCATACTGACTACATAACCTAAATTATTTGAGTCCCATTTGCCAGCACTTGGCCCATATCTCTTGAAACCCTTTGGGTTTAATGCTGGTCCCTCTAGACCAGGACAGATTATTGATAATCATCACTCCCAGGAACTTGATGCTATTGATCATCTCCACCTCAGCTCCGTGCCAGTCATTATCAAATCCCATGAATCAATTAAAATAATGATATCAATCCTTTGATCCAAATTACTACAAACAAGTTTTGATCATTTTCCCCTTGCTGTTTAGAGAAACATGCGGTGGTAAAATTGCTCAAACGTGAGGGAACTGGATATCCACTGAATGTGGTGGAAATGTAGTTTAAGATTTAACCTCTTCAAATGGGACAGGGAGGGTCATTAAATTGTTGGATTCTCTCTCCCAGATGCCAGTGGAGACTGCATATCAAAAATATACAAAGCTGAGTTGGACAGATTGTTCATAGACAAATGGCTTGAGAGTTATAAAGGACACACAAGTAAATATAACTGAGATTACAACCAGATCAGCCACAAAAAAACAGCAAAAATCTAGGGCGGCACGGTGGCACAGTGGTCAGCACTGCTGCCTCACAGCGCCAGAGACCTGGGTTCAATTCCTGCCTCAGGCGACCGACTGTGTGGAGTTTGCACATTCTCCCTGTGTCTGCGTGGGTTTGCTCTGGTTTCCTCCCACAGTCACAAAGATGTGCAGGTCAGGTGAGTTGGTCATGCTCAATTGCCCATAGTGTTAGGTAAAGGTGTAAATGTTGGGGAGTGGGTCGGTGTGGACTTGTTGTGCCGAAGGGCCTGTTTCCACGCTGTAAGTAATCTAACTGGCATTATTTAAGGAACAGTTGGATTGTTTGATGGGAAAGTTCTGAACGGATGAGATAAAATTGGTTAAATGGCATCATTATTGTGATATTTTAAAAGATTTAACAGAAGGGATGGCATCTGAACAGTATCATGACCACAGCAGGCATGTTTTACAAATGTCGTAAATTGAATGAAATGTCAAAGTTTTATTCTTAAACAAAATGAAAGTTAGCATGTAGCAAAACTGCAGCTATTATTTATTCACTTAGGAATGAGAAAATGTTCAGCCAAAAATAAACACAAAGACTAAATGAGGTACAGATAAAAGGTACTTGTAAAGATCAGTCTGTTATCATTTCAGGCTTAGCTTACTTAATGATTTCTCTTCAGAACATGGAACAGTACAGCACAGGAACAGGCCCTTCGACCCCCCCTTGTCTGTGCTGACCATGATACCATTCAAAACTCATACCACTACCTCCACATGGAGTGTATCCTTCCATTACCTGAGTGTGCATATTTGTCTAAACAACTCTTAAACATTGCTATTGTCTCTGCACTTACCACCTCCTCTGTCAGCGCATTCCAGGCAGCTCTGTGTAAAAAACTTGCCTCGCACATCTCCTTCAGACTTTCCCCCCTCATCTTAAACCTATGCCCCATAGTGTTTGAAACTTACACAGACTCTGACTAACCAGCCTATTCGTGCCTCTCATAATTTTATAGACTTCCATCAGGCCACCCCTCAGCCTCTGGGTTGCACGGTGGCTCAGTGTTTACTAATATTGTGCCACGGGCCCGGAGTTATTTGCAGCCTTGGGTGACTGTATGGAGTTTGCACATTCTCCCTGTGTCTGAGTGGGTTTCCTCTGGGTTTACTCCCGCAGTGCAAAGCTGTGCAGATTAGGTGGATTGGCCATGCCAAATTGTCCGACAGTATTCAGAAAGATCGGCTAGGTGTAAAAGCAAGGGTAAACGGAGGGATGTGGGTCGGGATGGGAAGCTCTTTGGAGGGTCAGTGCAGACTCAACAGGCCGAATGGCCTCTTTCTGCACATTCGGGATTCTATGATTCTCTAACGCAGTAGCAAAAACAATCCAAGTTTGTCTGCTCTCTCCTTATAGCTCATCCAATCCAGACAATGTTCAGCCAAAAATAAACACAAAGACTAAATGAGGTACAGATAAAAGGTACTTGTAAAGATCAGTCTATTGTCATTTCAGGATTAGTGGTGCTGGAAGAGCACAGCAGTTCAGGCAGCATCCAACGAGCAGCGAAATCGACGTTTCCGGCAAAAGCCCTTCATCAGGAATAAGGGCAGTGAGCCTGAAGCGTGTAGAGATAAGCTAGAGGAGGGTGGGGGTGGGGAGAAAGTAGCATAGAGTACAATGGGTGAGTGGGGGAGGGGATGAAGGTGATAGGTCAGGGAGGAGAAGGTGGAGTGGAGAGGTGGAAAAGAAGATAGGCAGGTCGGACAAGTCCGGACAAGTCATGGGGACAGTGCTGAGCTGGAAGTTTGAAACTAGGATGAGGTGGGGGAAGGGGAAATGAGGAAGCTGTTGAAGTCCACATTGATGCCCTGGGGTTGAAGTGTTCCGAGGCGGAAGATGAGGCGTTCTTCCTCCAGGCGTCTGGTGGTGAGGGAGCAGCGGTGAAGGAGGCCCAGGACCTCCATGTCATCGGCAGAGTGGGAGGGGGAGTTGAAATGTTGGGCCACGGGGCGATTTGGTTGATTGGTGCGGGTGTGTCAGAGATGTTCCCTAAAGCGCTCTGCTAGGAGGCGCCCAGTCTCCCCAATGTAGAGGAGACCACATCGGGAGCAACGGATACAATAAATGATATTAGTGGATGTGCTAGTAAAACTTTGATGGATGCGGAAGGCTCCTTTAGGGCCTTGGATAGAGGTGAGGGAGGAGGTGTGGGCACAGGTTTTACAGTTCCTGCGGTGGCAGGGGAAAATGCCAGAATGGGAGGGTGGGTCTCAGCACTGTCTCCTTGACTTGTCCGGACTTGTCCGACCTGCCTATCTTCTTTTCCACCTATCCACTCCACCCTCTCCTCCTTGACCTAACACCTTCATCTCCTCCCCCACTCACCCATTGTACTCTATGCTACTCTCTCTCCACCCCCACCCTCCTCTAGCTTATCTCTCCACGCTTCAGGCTCACTGCCTTTATTCCTGATGAAGGGCTTTTGCCCGAAACATCGATTTTGCTGCTCGTTGGATGCTGCCTGAACTGCTGTGCTCTTCCAGCACCACTAATCCAGTATTTGGTTTCCAGCATCTGCAGTCATTGTTTTTCCCTCCTTGTTATCATTTCAGGCTTAGCTTACTTAATGATTTCTCTTCAGAACTGGTAAATCTCTTTCTCACCCTGTCTAAAACCTCCACATCCTTCCTTTAATGTGGTAATCAAAACTGCACACGACACTCCAAATGTGGCTCAGCTAAAGCTTTATTCGGCTGCAACATGACTGGCCAACTTTGAGACTCAACGTCCTGACCGATGAATGTAAGGATGCTGGATGCCTTCATTACCACTTTACCCACTTGTGTTGTCACTTTCAGGGAGCTATGACCTTGAACCCAAAGATCACTTGAGAGATCGATGTTCTTAAGGGTTGTTTACAGTATATGTTCATCGTGCATTTGACCTCCCAAAATGCATCACTTCACACTTGCTCGCATCAAATTCCATCTGCCATTTCTCTGCCCAACTTCCCAACTGATCTACATCCTGCTGTATCCTTTGACAACCCACCTCACTATCCACAACTCTGACAATTTCTGTGTTGTCTGCAAATTTACTAATCAGATCCTTTTCATCCAAGTGATTTATTACACATGTTATGTATGATCTGAGGTGGAAGAGTTGAAGCTTGAATTCAAATTTAATTTAATTTGGCTTGATTTATTATTAGGAGAAAGTGAGGACTGTAGATACTGGAGAGTCAGAGTCGAAAAGTGTGGCGTTGGAAAAACACAGCAGGTTAGGCAGCATCGGAGGAGCAGGAGAGTCGATGTTTCGGGCATAAGCACTTCATCGGGAATGTGGGGGCTGGGAGGAAAGGGAGCTGGGAGATAAATAGGAGGCTGGGATGGGGCTGGAGGTACAGTAGCGGGGAAGGCGATAGATAGACGTAGGTGGGGAGTGATGATGATAGGTCAGAGTAGAAGGTGGAGCGGATAGGTGGGAAGGAAGATGGATAGGTAAGTCTGATCAAGAGGACGGTGCCAAGTTGGAGGGTTGGAGCTGGGATGGAGCTAGGGGGATGGGAAATGAGAAAACTGGTGAAACTGATGCCGTGTAGTTGGAAGGTCCCAATGTGGAAGATGAGGCGTTCTTCTTCCCAGCGTCAGGTGGCTTGGATTTGGTGGTGGAAGAGGTCGAGGACTTACATGTCCTTAGTGGAGTGGAAGGGGGAGTTGAAGTGGTTGGCCACAGTGCGGTAAGGTTATTTGGTGCGTGTGTCCCAGAGATGTTCCCTGAAATGTTTCGCAAATTGGCGTCCTGTCTCCCCAGTGTAAGTCAGACTACATCGAGAGCAACAAACAGTCAGTGAGGTGTTTGGATATGCAGGAAAATCTCTGCTGGATATGGAAGGATCCTATGGGGCCTTGGATGGAGGTGAGGGGGGAGGTGTGGGTGCAGGTTTTCCACTTCTTGCGGTGGCAGGGGAAGGTGGAGGGAGAGTTGGTGGGGGGGGGGGGGGTGGGGGGGGGTGGGGGGAGGTGTGGACCCAACGAGGGAATTGCAGCGGGAATGGTCTCTGCAGAATGCTGCTGGGGTGGGGAGGGAAATATATCTCTGCTGGTGGAATCTGACTGTAGGTGGTGGAAATGGCAGAGGATAATACACTGTATCCAGAGGTTGGTGGGGTGGAAGGTGAGGACCGGGGGTTCTATCCTTGTTGCAGTTGGAGGGGTGGGGTTCAAGGGCAGAGGTGCAGAAATGGAGGAGATGTGCTGGAGGGCATTGTTGACCATGTAGCAGAGGAAATTGAGATCCTTGAAATAGGAGACCATCCGGGATGGTCTGGTGTGGAATTGCTCCTCCTGGGAGCAGATACGGCAGAGGTGGAGGAAATGGGAGTAAGGGATAGCATTTTTACAGGGGGAGGAGTGGGAGGAGGTGTGGTCCTGGTAGCTGTGGAAGTCAGTAGGTTTGAAGTAGTTGTCCGTGTTGAGTCGATCGCCAGAGACGGAGAGGTCTAGGAAGGGGAGGGAGGTGTCCGAGATGGCCCAGGTGAATTTGAGGTCAGGGTGGAAGGTGTTGGTGAAGTTGATGAACTGTTCAACCTTCTCGTGGGAGCATGAGGTGGTGCTGATACAGTCATCGATGTCATAGAGTCATAGAGTCATAGAGATGTACAGCATGGAAACAGACTCTTCGGTCCAACCCGCTCATGCCGACCAGATATCCCAACCCAATCTAGTCCCACCTGCCAGCAGCCGGCCCATATCCCACCAGACCCTTCCTACTCATATACCCATTCAAATGCCTCTTAAATGTGACAATTGTACCAGCCTCCACCACTTCCACTGGCAGCTCATTCCATACACGTACCACCCTCTGCGTGAAAAAGTAACAGAGGAAAAGGTGGGAGATGGTGCCAGTGTTGCAGACCAGCTGTCCATGTTAACCAACCCCCTCCATAACAAGCAGCATGAATTAAAAGCAACTGTTGATGAATAGAGGACAAGTCAAAATGAGATTTTGTTCTTTTGTTAAGTTTTAATCAGACTCCATCTGGTACACCTGATTCGGTTACAGCACTTCATTGTAAAAAGGCTGTTAATCTCTTTAAAATGTTTTTGCAAACACAATAGTCAGTAACTCCAACTGTCGGCATCTGGTATTGATGCTGTGCAGAGCACTTGAGCGAGTTGGGTGTGGCAGATTAAGAAAGGACAGGACTTTTATATGGTAGGTGGTTATTCTGAAATTAAAATCATTGAATCCCTACAATGTGGAAGCAGGCCATTCGGCCCACACTGACCCACCAAAGTTCATTCCACCCAAACTCTGTAATCCTTCATTTCTCCATTGTTAATCGTCCTAGCCTGCACACCCCCGGACACTATGGGACAATTTAGCACGGCCAATGCACCTAACCTGCACATCTTTGGATTGTGGGAAGAAACCAGAGCAGGCATGGAGAAAATATGCAAACTGTACACAGCCAGTCCCCTAAGGCTAGAATTGAACCCAGGTCCCTGGTACTATGAGGCAGCAGTGCTAACCACTGAGCCACTGTACCAGCTCAATAGTACGGAGCAATTTAAATTAGGAACAATTGTAATGGTGATGCCCAGACAAATTGTTCACTATGATAAAGGCACCAAGAGAAATGAATTAAAAATAGAATATTAAAAGTAAAAATAGGAATCAACTGTTCCACATAAAGGGAATCAGACGTCTGGAATAAATTCCCAGAAAAGACCATTGAAGCAAATGGGTACAAGATGTGCTTTTGAAAGGAGAAGGGATGTGACAAAGAACACATTTACATATGTACACTCTACCAGCGTCCAATACTCCCAAAGGCGATGATGTGTAATCTCTACGGCAATGTGGGAAATATAGATCCCAGCACCAAGCCAAATACCCCAAGTGTCTGTTACTCTGTCCCCCATCAAGCACTCTCAGGACAGGGACAGCATGGGGTTAGATACAAGCAAAGCTTCCTTGACACTGCCCCCATCAAACACTCCCAGGACAGGGACAGCACAGGGTTCGATACAGAGTAAAGGTCCCTCTACACTGTTCCCATCAAACACTCCAGGACAACAACATCACGGGGTTAGATACAGAGTAAAGCTGCCTTTACACTGGCCCTCCCTACAGAGGAAGGGATATTGTGAGTAAGTGGGTAAGTGCTAAGTGAGTGAGCATTAAGAGAGTAAGTAAGCAACCCTGAGATGCAGCCTGGCCCAGTCTGTGAGCTAGTCCCTAACCCTGTGCCCACGGTGCCCTTTCAGCTGTCTTTCACTGGGAGATGCTGGTGTACCATACAATGCAGCGCTGTCCTTCCTAAGCACTCTGTGGATTGGAGAGCTGTCATGATGTCCATGAGGCGATGGTGATTATGGGATGTCAATCCCCATGGATAAGGGTTAAAGTGTGGCCAATGCCCAATGATGATACTTTGAGTTGCAGTTGTGTGGTGAGTAACATGGAGATTCCTCCTAGCCAGTGGTGAGCTGCTCTGACAGCCAAGTGAAGGAGTCTCCATGTCGATGTTATTCAGTGTGTTTAAGATTTGAAGCTGTATATTAATGAGGAGAGCTACAGTGTCAGTGAGGGGTTTAACAAGCTGTAGTTCCTGTTAATTGGCAATGCACCACCAACTTGTGTGACACTAACCTCATTATTTGACAAATGTGCAAGGTGCTCCCAAGGAGAAGAGGTGATGCATTTTGGAAGGTCAAATGTAAGGGGAATGTATACTGTAAATGGCAGGACCCTTAGACACGTTGTTATCCAGAGGGGTACAAGTCTATCGTCCTTGAAAATGGCAACACGGGTGGTCAAGATGGTATTGAAGGCATATGGCATGCTTGCTTTCATCGCTCAGGGCATTGAGTATAAACATTTTGTTGCTGTACAAAATATTAGCTAGGCTCTGCTTGGAGTAACTTGGAGTCTTTTCCCCAGGTTGGAATGATAAATATGAGAGGGCTTAGGTTTAAGGTGAGAGGGGTAAAGTCGAAAGGAGATACTTGAGCAAATGTTTTTACATAGAAGGTGGTAGGTGCCTGGAATGAGCTGCCAGAGGCGGGTGGTAGAAACAGACACAATAGCAATGATTAAAAGGCATTTAGACAGACACGTGGGCAGGGAGAAAGTGAGGACTACAGATGCTGGAGATCAGGGCTGAAAAATGTGTTGCTGGAAAAGCGCAGCAGGTCAGGCAGCATCAAAGGAGCAGGAGAATCGACGTTTCGGGCATAAGCCCTTCTTCAGGAGGGCTCATTCCTGAAGAAGGGCTTATGCCCGAAACGTCGATTCTCCTGCTCCTTTGATGCTGCCTGACCTGCTGCGCTTTTCCAGCAACACATTTTTCAGACACGTGGACAGGCAGGGGATAGAACAATTCAGACAATGTGCAGGCGGATGGGAGTAGTTTAGAATGGCATCATGGTCAGCACAGACATGGAGGATCGAAGGGCCTCTTCCTACTCTGTATTGTTCTAAGTTCCATGACAGTAGACAATAGACAATAGGTGCAGGAATAGGCTATTCGGCCCTTCGAGCCAGCACTACCATTCAATATGATCATGGTTGATCGTCCACAATCAGTATCCTGTTCCTGCCTTATCCCCAAAACCCTCAATTCCACTATCCCTAAGAGCTCTATCCATCTCTTTCTTGAAAGTATCCAGAGATTTGGCCTCCACTGCCCTCTGGGGCAGAGCATTCCACACACCCACCACTCTCTGGGTGAAGAAGTTTCTCCTCAACTCTGTTCTAAATGGCCTACCCTGTGTTTTTAAACTGTGCATGAGATAAGCCTCCCGAATGTCTTATCCTGTGTTTGTCCCAAATCTCTCCCTAGACCACATTGCACAAATTCCTGATGAAGGGCTTATGCGTGAAACATCAACTCTCCTGCTCCTCGGACGCTGCCTGACCTGCTGTGCTTTTCCAATGCCACACTCTCGCCTCCGATCTCCAGCATCTGCCATCCTCACTTTCACCTCCACTGAGATTCTGCCCTGTTCCTATTTCCCTTTGAAAATGTAAACCTGAAGACCCCGCCCCACTGCCAAACCTCCAAATCCAGTGCATGTCACTCTCCGGCAGGTCTGAGAGGAAACTGGACAGCAGGATTTTTGGAAATGCCAGCTCTCACCATACTGACTTACATCGGTTATGAATATAAACTGTTCAACTGGCTTAGTAACCCAGCAACCTGAGGTCACTTGGAATGCTGGTTTACTTGGTGTAAATAAGAAGCAGCAATTTTCTTAATGGGTTTGTTTGGAAATAGTGAATGGATTTGAAGCTGCATTTCAGGCAACCACATTGGATTTCTCCTGTTCTAATGTATAGTTAATAAATACACTCAAAGTTTCAACTGTCTGTGTGCTGTGTTTGCATTTCCATTGTGCAACAGCTGGACCGTGGGAAAGGGAGCTTTCTGACTGGAAAATCTCGGAAGAACATAGAAGCAAGGATTGCAGGAGGCCATTTGGCCCACTTCTGCCTGTCAACATAAAGAAAATCTTGCATTCACACGGCGCCCTTCACGATTACTGGATTTCTCTAAAGCACTTCAGAGCAGCTGTTTCACTTTGGAAGTGTGGTCATAGAAACATAGAAAATAGCAGCAGGAGTAGGCCATTCGGCCCTTCGAGCCTACTCTGCCACTCAATATGATCATGGTTGATCATCTAATTTGGTAGGACTGCAGATGCTGGAGATTAAAGTCAGGAGTCAGGTGCTGGAAAAGCAGAGCAGGCCAGGCAGCATCCAAGGAGCAGGAAAATCGTCGTTTCAGGCAAAAGTCCTTCATCAGGAATAAGGCTGGGAACCTTGGGGGTGGAGAGGTAAATGGGAGGGGGTGGGACTCGGGGGAAGGTAGCTGAGAGCGCAATAGGTGGATGGAGGTGGGAGTAAAGGTGATAGGTCAGAGAGGAGGGTGGAGCGGATAGGTGGGAAGGAAGATGGGTGGGTGGGACAGGTCATGAGGATGGTGCTGAGTTGGAAGGTTAGAACTGGGGTAAGGTGGGGGAATGGGAAATGAGGAAACTAGTGAAATCCACATTGATGCCACAGGGTTGGAGAGTCCAGAGGAAGAAGATGAGGCGTTCTTCCTCCAGGCATTGGGTGGTGAGGGAGTGGTGGTGGAGGAGGCCCAGGACCTGTAAGTCCTTGGCAGAGCGGGAGGGGAAGTTGAAGTGTTTTGGCCACAGGGCGGTGGGGTTGATTGTTGCGGGTGTTCCAGAGATGTTCCCTAAAGCGCTCTGAAAGTGGCATCCTGTCTCCCTAATGTAGAGGAGGCCGCATCTGGAGCAACAGATAATGTAAATGATGTGTGGAAATGCAGGTGAAACTTTGATGGGTGTGGAAAGCTCCTTTGAGGCCTTGGATGGTGCTGAGGGAGGAGGTGTGGGCACAGGGTTTGTAATTCCTGCAGTGGCAGGGGAGGGTGCCATGAGGGGACGATGATTTGGTGGGGGGCGGGGAACTAAACAGGTAGTCACAGTGGGTGTTCTGTCCTTGTTGTGGTTGGAAGAGTGGGGTTTGAGGGTGGAGGTGCGGGCCATGGATGAGATGCGCTGAAGGGCATCTTCAATCACATGGGAGGGGAAATTGCAGTCTTTAAAGAATGAGGCCACCTGGTGTGTTCTGTGGTGGAACTGTTCCTCCTGGGAGCAGATGCGGTGGAGGCTGAGGTATTGGAAATAAGAGATAGCACTTTTGTAGGAGGAAAGATGGGAGGAGATGTAATCCAGGTAGCTGTGGGAGTCAGTGGATTTGTGGAAGATGTCAGCGTTGAATCGGTCACCGTTGATGGAGATGGAGAGGTCCAGCAAGGGGAAGGAGGTGTCAGATAGTCCAGGTAAATTTTAGGTCAGGGTGGAATGTATTGGTGAAGTTGATGAACTGCTCAACCTCCTCCAGGTGGCGCTGATGCAGTCATCAATGTAGTGGAGGAAGAGGTGGGGAGTGGTGCTGGTTCAATCCCTTTAGCCTGACGAACTAAATCTATCTCCTTCTTGAAAGCATTCAATGTTTTGGCCCCCAACATTTTCTATGGTAATGAATTCCAGAGGCTCCCCACTCTCTGGGTGAAGGCACTTCTCCTCATCTCAGTCCTAAATGATCTACCCCTGTCCTGAGACTGTGACCTTGGTCATCCATCCTGCGTTTACAAAAACCAGAAATTGTTGGAGAAACTCCTCAGGTCTGGCAGCAACTGTGGAGAGAGAAAGCAGAATTAACATTTCCAGCCTGGTCATCCTTCTTCAGGGGTTTTGAAGAACCCAAAACGTTAATGCTGCTTCCTCTCCACAGATACTGCCAGATCTGCAGAGTTTTTCCAGCAGTTTCTGATTTTGTTTCTGATTTCCAGCATCTTTTTTTTTGTTTTCTTCCTACATTTAGACTCTCTAGTCCTGTTGGAATTTCCTCAGTTTCTGTGTGTTCCCCTGGCTGTACATACGCTGTATCAAACTCCTGGGAGCAACAAACAGCTGATGATCAGATAATCCGACTTTGTGATTTGGCCGGAGGGATAAATATTGGTCCGGGATCTCTCTTGCTGTTTTTGAAAACAGCAGCGAAGGATCATTAAACAAAGCAGACAGGGAATCGATTTAATATCGCAATGAGATTGCACATCTGACAGTGCAGCACTCACACATCAGTGTTCAGGTAGAATAGGGCTACAAGGTTTCCAGAGAGATATCTGAGCACAGAATTTCCGATGTGGGTAGTACTCATCGCTTCAGTCCAACCCGTCTACGCTGACCAGGTATCCTGAATTAATCTAGTCCCATTTGCCAGCATTTGGCCAATATCCTTCTAAACCTTCCCAGTTCATATACCCATCCTGATGCCTTTTAAATGGTGTAACTGTAACTGTACTAGCCTCCACTACCTCCTCTGGGAGCTCATCACAAATACGCACCACCTTCTGCATGAAAAAATTGCCCCTTAGATCCCTTTTAAATCACTCCCCTCAAACCTTAAACCCATGCTGTCTAGTTTTGGACTTCCCCTACCCTCAGAAAAAGACCTATTCACCTTAACCCTGCCTCTCCTGATTTTATAAACCGTTATAAGGTTGACCCTCAGCTTCTGACACTCCAGGGAAATTCAGGCATATTCAGCCTCTCCCTATAGCTCGAGCCCTCCGGCCCCATGGACTGACAATGTTGCCACTCACAGCATCGCTCAGCTTCACACCAGCTGCTGGAATGTTTCTGAGACAGGAACTCTGTCCACAGCAAAACTAAAGGAGAAGCAAGCATTTTGATATCAGAACCAACACTAGAAAGCAAAGGATGTGCATAGAATTGTACAATGCTTCTAGGCTGGGTTATCCTGGACAGCTGGGTTGTAATGCAGTGATGCCAACAGCATGAGCTCAGTTCCCATCCTGGCTGAGGTCACTATGCCTTCTCAATCTTGCCCCTAACCTGAGATATGGTGAAGAGCTCATGCCCGAAATGTTGACTCTCTGACTCCTTGGATGCTGTCTGATCTGCTGTGCTTTTCCAGCGCCACACGTTTTGACTATGATCTCGAGCATTGGCAGTCCTCACATTCTCACCAGTATAAACCCACCACCTGTCATCTTTCTAACTCCTCTCACACTATGGCTACCTTAACTCACACAGTGCTTGTAGCCAATGAACCGAATAGTTTCCTATTTCATTGTATACTTTCTATGGTCCAACAGCCCATCTACTCGATCCAAGTCCTTATCTTCCTCATGAGCTGACTGCCACCTTAACTTCACCTCACCCCACTAGTTGGTCCTTCTGTACCTCTCACAACCTCACCCCACCCGCCCCACCTTTTAACTTCAATGGAAAGAGTTGGCAGCTCCAGGACTGATATATTAACTTTGATAAAACCAATGAACTCACTATTGATTTTAGGCAGATTGTTACTCATGCCCCCCTACACATTAACATCATAGAGGTGGAATGAGTGGAGAGTGTCAAGCTCCTGGGAGTGGTCATCCACAACAAGCTTTCTTGGACTCTTCATGTGGATGCACTGGTTACAAAGACCCAACAACGTCTCTTCTTCCTCGAGCAGCTGAGGAAATTTGGCATGATGGCGAATACCCTTGCCAACTTTTATAGGTGCACCATCGAGAGCATTCTGTTTGGATGTATCACTACCTGGTATGGCAACTGTACCATTCAAGATCGGAGACGGTTACTGAGAGTGGTGAACTCGGCCTGGAAAATCACAAAGACCAACCTCCCATCTATAGAATCCATCTACCAGGCCCACTGTCAAGGAAAGGCCACCAGCATTCTCAAAGATCTATCCCACCCTGGCAATGTTTTTCTACAACCTCTACCATCGGGGAGAAGGTACAGAAGCCTGATCACATGCACCAGCCGGTTTTGAAACAGTTTCTACCCTACTGTTGTTAGAATACTGAATGGACTCACAAACTCTTAACATTCGCCTGTACCTGTGTTTTTGTTTTTGCCGCTGTTTACCTATTATTTACTATCTATGCTACTTAACTCTGTGATCTGCCTGTATTGTTCGCAAGAAAAGGTTTTCACCGTACACGTGACAATAAATTCAATTCATTTGCAAGAGAAATAAAGACTTGCCATTGCATGAATGCACTCCTCATAAAGTGCAATTATAAAAAGCAATCCCAAGGAACCTGACTATGACAGATTCCCACTTCATGAGTTTCAACAATAATTTTCTCCCATTGCATCAATTAACAGCAGACTCAAGTATAACGGAGAATGAGTCAAATACAGTGGAAACCTTTCTCTCCTGTAACACTGTGTCTATGTGCTGAGAATTAGTCAGGCCTTAGATAGTGTCCAGAGTCACAATCTCTATAACAATTGTTGTCACAATTTCTAAGCCAAGCCATATTATAACATGGGGAACAATGTCTTTTGGTCTATTGAGCCCTTTCTGTAAGATATTTGTCCTGCTAATGTATATGTTTATACATCTTTCTTTTACAAGTACATAACCTGGATTGACTTGGAGCTCCACACAGTCAGTCGTTCCGCCTTTTGGATGATTCATTATACCAAAGTAGTGCCTGTCCTCTCAGGTGGATATAAAAAATCTGAAAGCACATTTGAAGAATGGCAGGAGAGTTTTTCCTGATACTCCAGCCATCCAGCATCACTAATGTGAATGTCTTATTGCTGCGTGTGTGGGAGTTTGCTGCGTACAAATTCATTATCACATCCTCACTCACCAAGCCTCCTTAGACAGCTCCTTCCAAACTAGCAAGAACTTCTATCTAGAAGGGCGAAGACAGCAGATACATGGGAACACAACCCCTTGCAAGTTCCTCTCCAAGCCTCTCACCATCCTAACTTGGAAATATATCACCGTTCCTTCAGAGACGCTGGGTCAAAATCCTGGAATTCCCTCCCTAAGAGCATTGTGGGTCTAGCTACAGCACAGGGACTGCAGTGGTTCAAAAAGGTATTCCTGATGAAGGTGAAAGTGAGGACTGCATTTGCTGGAGATTAAAGTCAAGATTAGAGTGGGGCTGGAAATGCACAGCAGGTCAGACAGCATCCGAGGAGCAGGAAGATCGACGTTTCGGGCAAAAGCCCTTCATCAGGAATGCTCATTCACCACCAATTAGCATTTGTACTTGAAGAGTGAGTCTTGTAAGACTTAATCAGGACCTGCGGAAGGCAGGAGGAGACAAGGCCTTTCTCACCTCACAGCAGATAACTCCAGAATGAGGCCTCTGGCTGTGGATCTGAACAGACTGAGAAGGCTGATTAGGAAACCCCTGGGGAGGTGGGGGGGGAGAGAGTTAGCAAAAGGCTTGTTGGAGGAAACTTCAGGAGATTTTGTTCTGAAGCATCAGAGAGTGACTTGGAATGCACTTGCATGAGCTGGTGATGGAAGTTGATCCAATAATAACTTTCCAATGCAGAGCGTTGCTCCCTCTAACTACTCCCATGATCTGCCTCACCTCAACAGCCACAATATGGCCCTGGTTTCTTTAGACCTGAGCACATTGTGCATGTATATTAATTTACCCGTTATCAAGTGCTCATAGTCCTCCCAGATTGTAGGGCTGCTCTCTCATTAGAGAGCGATGCTTGGTAGTGGTTTGACCTGAGGGTCACCATGCCTCAGGTGAGGGAAGACGTTGTGAAGGACAGTCCATCATGGTAACCTCAGCAACTGCAGGAACTGAACATATGTCACTTGGCACCACAATGCATTGCAAATAAACCATCAAACCAACTGTGCTAACCAACACCCATATCTGGTGGTATACACCACGATGACATTTTGATATTGAGTCCAACATGGAGATCGTTTTGTTTAACTCAGGAATGTCAAGGTAACATCATGGGGTTCATGACAGTTGGAAGCATGCAGACTGAATCCAACTTCAGACTGCTTCTCTTTCTGACTCCAAGATTTTAGACATGTCATTGGATGACCTCACACTGGAGGATGAGACCTGACCCTGCAATTCTCTCCTTCATCCTTTCCCCCTCTCCCTCTCATCCTATCAGTGAAGTCTCTCATTGAATGAGATTTTGCTTGCTTTCCCTAATATCTCCTTATGAGAACCCAAGAACTAGGAACAGGTGTTGGCCACTCAGCTCATCCAGCCTGCTCCATGATTCAATACGATCATGGCTGACTTCAGCTCAACCTCAAACCCACTTTCCTGCCCTTCATAACGCTTCAACCCCATTATGAATTAAAAATCTATCTATCTCCTCCTAAAATTTACTCTGTGTCCCAGCACCCACCTCACTCTGAGGTTACATCACCTTCTGAAGTGACTCGAGGAATCCCTATATTGTGGAAGCAGGCCATTCGGCCCACAAAATCCACACCGACCCTTCGAGGAGCATCCCAGCTAGGGCCATGCTATCCCTGCATTTCCCATGACCACACAGTTTTGGACTCTGGGAGGGAACTGGAGCACCCGGAGGAAACCCAAGCAGACACGGGGAGATTGTGCAAACACCACACAGGCAGTCACCTGAGGCTGGAATCGAACTCAGTGCTAACCACTGAGCCACCGTGCATTGAGACATTCCACCAGATTTAACACCACAATCTGAATTGTGCTGCTGGGGGAAGGGTTTACATTGTAAACTTTCCCATTGCTGAATAGCTTACAAGCACCCACTGTATGATTGGCCAATGGCATTAGAATCCATTTGGTTCCAATGTCACCACTCCCTGGAATAAATGACTGAAATATGCAGTGAAAATGCATTCCTTTGCCATCTTTTGGAGCATGCACGATTACCTTATGGAATCTTGGAGGAATTGGTGCTGATGCAGTGGTTTTCATTCATGGCACTAGTGGGACAGGCCAGAACTGACCTCTGTTGTGTTTCCCTGATTCAAATGGCTGTATCCTTACCTCTAAGCCTGAAGGTTGTTCAATTGTTTATTAAGGAATGGAGATTAACTGTTCAACGTACATTCAATTAATCATTCCATTCACTGTGGTGCAATGTACAAGTAGGCGTATTGTCACATTTCAAAACCTCCATGGAATCATGGTTGAGATAAGTGTAAATTGTCTAACTGAGGGAAAATCCAAAAACTGAGTATCATTTCCATAATCATTTATAAATAAAGATTAATCGTTCAGTGCAGTGCTGATGGACTAAGAGATGCTGTTTGGTTAATTGAAGAATGAACATTTCCCTATTGTGGCAAGATTCAACAAGGCAGCGATATTTCTCCTGACTTGGCTTGCATTCTTCCCTCAACTTGTACCAACAACAGGTGACAGCCCGCATTTATATAGCACCCTGAACATAATAAAACATCTCATATGAGGTCAGTCGAATGCAGCTTGGAACCCATAAAGAGTTACTGGGTCAGGTGATGCAGATATGGCGGAAGCGGAGCAATTGGGAATACGGGATGGCATTTTTCCAAGAGGTAGGGTGGGAAGAGGTGTAATCCAGGTAGCTGTGGGAGTCGGTGGGTTTGTAAAAAATGTCAGTGTCAAGACGGTCGTCATTAATGGAGATGGAGAGGTCCAGGAAGGGGAGGGAGGTGTCAGAGATGGTCCAGGTAAATTTAAGGTCAGGGTGGAATGTGTTGGTGAAGTTGATGAATTGCTCAACCTCCTCACGGGAGCATGAGGTGGCGCCAATGCAGTCATCAATGTAGCGGAGGAAGAGGTGGGGAGTGGTGCCAGTGTAATTACGGAAGATCGACTGTTCTACATAGCCAACAAAGAGACAGGCATAGCTGGGGCCCATACATGTGCCCATGGCTACCCCTTTGGTTTGGTCTGGAGGAAGTGGGAGGATTCAAAGGTGAAATTGTTAAGGGTGAGGACCAGTTCGGCCAAACGAATGAGAGTGTCAGTGGAAGGGTACTGTTGGGGACGTCTGGAGAGGAAAAAACAGAGGGCTTGGAGGCCCTGGTCATGGCGGATGGAGGTGTAGAGGGATTGGATATCCATGGTGAAGATGAGGCGTTGGGGGCCGGAGAAACAGAAGTCTTGGAGGAGGTGGAGGGCGTGGGTGGTGTCTTGAATGTATGTGGGGAGTTTCTGGACTAGGGGGGATAGGACAGTGTCAAGGTAGGTAGAGATGAGTTCAGTGGGGCAGGAGCATGCTGAGACAATGGGTCGGCCAGGGTGGTCAGGCTTGTGGATCTTGGGAAGGAGGTAGAACCGGGCAGTGCGGGGTTCCCGGACTATGAGGTTGGAAGCTGTGGGTGGGAGATCTCCTGAGGTGATGAGGTTCTGTATGGTCTGGGAGATGATGGTTGGGTGATGGGGGGTGGGATCATGGTCGAGGGGGCGGTAGGAAGAGGTGACATAGAACAGTACAGCACAGAACAGGCCCTTCGGCCCACGATGTTGTGCCGAACTTCTATCCTAGATTAAGCACCCATCCATGTACCTATCCAAATGCCGCTTAAAGGTCGCCAATGAATCTGACTCTACCACTCCCTCGGGCAGCGCATTCCATGCCCCCACCACTCTCTGGGTAAAGAACCCACCCCTGACATCTCCCCTATACCTTCCACCCTTCACCTTAAATTTATGTCCCCTTGTAACACTCTGTTGTACCCGGGGAAAAAGTTTCTGACTGTCTACTCTATCTATTCCTCTGATCATCTTATAAACCTCTATCAAGTCACCCCTCATCCTTCGCCGTTCCAACGAGAAAAGGCCGAGAACTCTCAACCTATCCTCGTACGACCTACTCTCCATTCCAGGCAACATCCTGGTAAATCTTCTCTGCACCCTCTCCAAAGCTTCCACATCTTTCCTAAAGTGAGGCGACCAGAACTGCACACAGTACTCCAAATGTGGCCTAACCAAAGTCCTGTACAGCTGCAACATCACCTCACGACTCTTGAATTCAATCCCTCTGCTAATGAACGATAATACTCCATAGGCCTTCTTACAAACTCTATCCACCTGAGTGGCAACCTTCAAAGATCTATGTACATAGACCCCAAGATCCCTCTGTTCCTCCACCTGACCAAGAACCCTACCATTAACCCTGTATTCCGCATTCTTATTTGTTCTTCCAAAATGGACAACCTCACACTTGGCAGGGTTGAACTCCATCTGCCACTCCTCAGCCCAGCTCTGCATCATAACTAAGTCCCTCTGCAGCCGGCAACAGCCCTCCTCACTGTCCACAACTCCACCTATCTTTGTATCATCTGCAAATTTACTGACCCACCCTTCGACTCCCTCCTCTAAGTCATTAATAAAAATTACAAACAGCAGAGGACCCAGAACTGATCCCTGCGGAACTCCACTTGTAACTGGACTCCATGCTGAATATTTACCATCTACCACCACTCTCTGACTTCGACCGGTTAGCCAGTTTTCTATCCAATTGGCCAAATTTCCCTCTATCCCATGCCTCCTGACTTTCCACATAAGCCTACCATGGGGAACCTTATCAAATGCCTTACTAAAATCCATGTACACTACATCCACTGCTCTACCCTCATCCACATGCTTGGTCACCTCCTCGAAGAATTCAATAAGACTTGTAAGGCAAGACCTACCCTTCACAAATCCGTGCTGGCTGTCCCTAATCAAGCAGTGTCTTTCCAGATACTCGTAAATCCTATCCCTCAGTACCCTTTCCATTACTTTGCCTACCACAGAAGTAAGACTAACTGGCCTGTAATTCCCGGGGTTATCCCTATTCCCTTTTTTGAACAGGGGCACAACATTCGCTACTCTCCAGTCCCCTGGTACCACCCCAGTTGCCAGTGAAGACGAGAAGATCATTGCCAACGGTACTGCAATTTCCTCTCTTGCTTCCCACATAATCCTAGGATATATCCCGTCAGGCCCGGGGGACTTGTCTATCCTCAAGTTGTTCAAAATGTCCAACACATCTTCCTTCCTAACAGGTATCTCTTCTAGCTTATCAGTCCGTTTCACACTCTCCTCTTCAACAATACGGTCCCTCTCGTTCGTAAATACTGAAGAGAAGTACTTGTTCAAGACCTCTCCTATCTCTTCCGACTCAATACACAGTCTCCCACCACTGTCCTTGATCGGACCTACCCTCGTTCTTGTCATTCTCAGGTTTCTCACATACGCATAGAATGCCTTGGGGTTATCCTTGATCCTATCCGCCAGGGATTTTTCATGGCCTCTCTTAGCTCTCCTAATCCCTTTCTTCAGGTCCCTTCTGGCTATCCTGTATCCCGAGTTGGCGTTTGGCTTCAGCGGTGTAGAGGTCAGTGCGCCAGACTACTACTGCGCCCCTTTATCTGCTGGCTTAATGGTGAGGTTGGGATTGGAGCAGAGGGATTGGAGGGCTGTGCGTTGTGAGGGTGAGAGGTTGGAGTGGGGGAGGGGGGTAGACAGGTTGGGGTGGTTAATGTCCCAACGGCAGTTGGAAATGAAGAGGTCGAGGGCAGGTAATAGGCCAGCGTGGGTGCAGTATGTTGGAGGTGGGTGAAGAGGTCCTCGGAAGGTGGGCGGGAGTCCTGATTGTGAAAGTAAGCTCAGAGGCGGAGGCAGTGGAAGAAGTGTTTGATGTCATGGCATGTATTAAATTCATTGATGTGTGGATGAAGGGGGATGAAGGTGAGTCCTTTGCTGAGGACTGTTCGTTCGTCCTCAGTGAGGGAAAGGTCTGGAGGGATGGTGAAAACGCGACAGGGCTGGGAGCTGGGATCTGGTGTGGGTGTAGAGCTGGGAGTAGTCATTTATTTCACTTGTATTTTTTTACAAACAAAGAACAGTGAAAGGTGTTTAGGTCACCATAACGTGGGACCTATATTAATGACAGAAAATATAGAAAAACAAATTAAGACAAAGACCATCTTAGTTCAAACCAAGGCTCCTGGATTCGGGAAAAGACAACAGCATTGTCAGACTGCCAGGCCATTGGAATACTGCACCACAATATTCTGTAGAAACTGCCTGGGGACCAATCCCGTTCCCCAATGCCAGGGAGGAAGATGTCATGAAAGCCACCCAAAGGAGCCACATCAGGCCACCAGATGCCAGGATGTAACCACCTCATTGCCTGAAGCTTCTGCCAATGTGGCAATCAATACCGGTCCCTGTGCTCGCTCCTCCGTCAACTCAACGCCGCTTCCAGAGTCCTGCTTCAACCCTCCGGACACTGAAGGACCACCTTCCTATCGCCTTCCTCCACAAAAAAGATAAAAGAAAAGTAAATGTAAAAAGAAAATAAGAGAAAGAAAAAGAAAAGCAGACAGATTGGACGGGCCTTGGGCACAGGAACCTGGATGATGCTTACTCTGCTACCGCCATTTTATAAGAACATGATGCATCCTTATGTTCACACATGCAGAGGGAGTGCTCAGGCAACATGAGTGCCCATGTAGAAGAAAGAGCATCGAAGGAGGGAATAGATTGGCCCAGATTGGGTACTTGGGTGAAGGGCAGAGAGAATGAAATAGGTCAATCTTTCTTTTAGTTTTCTCTTTCCGGTCCCCGCTTTGCCGACTAAATGTTAGCATCATTTGTTGGTGCACAGACTTTATGGGATGGATAAATTAAACCCACACACACCCAAGATAATGCCAAAGCCACAGATAAATAAGGGATACAATCCAATTTTATAAAATAAACATTGAGTGTTATGTAAGGCTTGCTGTCTATGAAAGGGAAGCCAAATATTCCACATCTCTTTCTTTCTTCGTGCTCCGTGTCAAGCATAATATTCTCATGAAGTTGTAATTATGAGTTTAATATCCTACAAATGTCCCATACTTTGTAATAAAGACAATGGTCTGCTTGAATTTATATGGAGCTTTTGCTCCGGGATTGTAAAACGTTGTTCCTCCAGTGACTGCCTTGTATGAAACTAATGCACAAAGCTGACAGCTCTCTAAGATATTTTCCGATCAACCCAACAAGACATATTATTACACAGCTCTGGGGCAGCTGGGATTTGAACCAGTGTCCACTGGCCCACAAGAAGGGACATTACCACTGCTCCCCTTTTCAAAACCTTTGTAGTTGCATGGGCGGGATATGCGTAAATTGTCCAATCTAGAGAAAATCTGACATACAGCAACATTTCAATAACTATTATGAGTGTATTGTGCCTCATTCCCACTTCTTGTGAACTAAGCTATTCTTCCTGTTGATATGATGAAACAAAGAATTGTGGATGCTGGAAATCTGCTACAAATTGCTGGAGAAATCCAACAAGTCTGTGAAGACAAAGCAGAATTAACATTTCGGGACCCTGTGATCCTTCTCCAGAAATGGACCCAAAATGCACACTCTGCTTTCTGTCCACAAATGCTGCCAGACCTGCTGAGTTCCTCCAGCGATTTCTGGTTTTCTTCCTGTTAGTATGTTGTGCCACACTCTCTACATCATGGTCTATTTATAAATTCCATGCTATCGCAATGTGATAGATGCTATCACATTGAGAGACCTGTTCTAATATCTGGGAGCAAATTGTACATCAAAGGTGGATTCCTACTGCCCTGATTTTATTTCCACACAAAAACAAACCAAAAGTTTACTGCCTATTGGAATAGATTGGCCTGGTTGTGACATTTTCCTTCAGAAATGGAAAGTGATTTGACTTCCAACTACAGAAGGGCTGAGCACGTTAGGTGCAGAAAGAATGTTTCCACTACGGAAAAATCCAAAGTCAGGATCCATAATGACAAGTGAGTTCCCAATAATCCAATCAGGAAATTGGGAGAAATTTCATACTTGGTGGTTAGAATGTAATATCCACTATCACAGGAAATTCTAGAGACAAAGTCATAGTGGCACAGTGACTCAGTGGTTGGCACTGTTGCCTCACAATGCCAGGGAGCCAGGTTCGATTCCAGCCTTGGATGACTGTCTGTGTGGAGTTTGCACGTTCTCCCTGTGTCTGCGTGGACTTCCTCCCACAGACCAAAGATGTGAATTGGCCAAGCGAAATTTCACATAGAGTTTTTCTGATGTGTAGACTGCAAGCATTAGTCAGGGGAAATGTGGAGTAACAGAGGAATGGGTCTGGGTGGGATACTCTTTCGAGGGTTGGTTGGGCCTAAGGGCCTGTTTCCACAATGTAGGGATTCTCTGCTGAACAAAGTAAATGAGTACACGTGTACAAGAAATATTGGAAGATTGAAATGAGGTAGCTAGAATGGGAGGAGACCTTACTGGTATTTAAACACTTTGAGTTGAATGGATTATATTTGTGTCAAGTAACTCAATAATTTTAGGTGTAGAATACACGGGAAGAGAATCGGAGTGAGACAAAAAAAACTGCAGATGCTGGAAACTGAAATAGACAAACTGAAGGCTAGTCTGTGTTCTTCCAGTGTCCTGTTTGGTTACCTAAGATAAGAGGTTCTAGTCCAACAGGTTTATTTGAAAGTAGAAGCTTTTGGAGCGCTGTTGTTGTGTGATTTTTAACTTTGTCCAACACCGGCACCTCCACATCATAAGACAATAGGGGCAGACAGTGTTGTGATTCAACAAGATACTGGGAAGCATCTTACTAACAGATAAAATTGAAGGATAAACATATCAGAGCAGTATGATGTTGAAAACCACACAAGAGCATAATGATTAGGGGCAGTATTAAGCAACTCGGCGGCACGGTGGCACAGTGGTTAGCACTGCTGCCTCACAGCGCCGGAGACCCGGGTTCAATTCCCGCCTCAGGCGACTGACTGTGTGGAGTTTGCACGTTCTCCCTGTGTCTGCGTGGGTTTCCTCCGGGTGCTCCGGTTTCCTCCCACAGTCCAAAAAATGTGCCGGTCAGGTGAATTGGCCATGCTAAATTGCCCGTAATGTTAGGTAGGGGTAGATGTAGATGTAGGGGTATGGGTGGGTTACGCTTCGGCGGGGCGGTGTGGACTTGTTGGGCCGAAGGGCCTGTTTCCACACTGTAAGTATGTAAGTAATCTAACTCAGCCTTTGAGCTCACTCCTCCATTTAACACAATCACAGATGATCTTATCCTGGTCTCGACTCAATTTTCCTGCCTGCTCCATGGAGCCCTGTATCTCACATTTCATTGGAAACATATCAAATTTTTAATTTATTTGATTTATCTATATATTGATTGATTATCATGTGGCATTTTGTTACAAAATACAGTGAAAAGTATTGTATTGTGCTGCCAATCTATGAGCACAGAGAGATGAATCAAAACATAGAATGTGAAGGCAGAAAAATAAAATAAAATGGAAAAGAAATAAAGGTCTTGAATCTGTTGATTGATGCTGCCTCTACTGCACTCTGTGGCAGTAAACTCCACTGATTCAGTTTCTCCTCACCACAGCTTTCAATCTACCTCCTCTCCCTCTTGTTTGAGACTGTCTCACAAGGGGGAACATCTGCTCAATGTCCACCTTATCAACCCCCTTTAGGATTTTCTATCCCTCAATCAAGTCCCCCCTCATTCTTCTGAACCCCAGGGAGTATGAGTGCAAGCTATTCAACTGCTTGTTGTATGAGCACTCTTTCATCCTTGGAAACAAGCTGGTGACCCTCCTCTGAACTGCCTCCAGTGCCACCACTATCCCTTCTCAAGCAAGACGGTCGAAACTGGACACAATACTCCAGGTGTAAAATGACCATTCATTTGTGAAACTGTGTACAGGGCAAATTGTGAGCATTTTTGACATTTGAGAGAGTGTGTTGGACTGTAAGAGCCCTTTGCTGCCCTGAACCACGAGGAACTCTCATCAGCAGATAAGAGAATTCAGATTAAAGATTTAGGCTGCTTCGACAGCACCTTGCAAACCACAATCACCTCCTAGAAGGACAAGGACAGTAGATGCATGGGGGCATGTTTTTTTTACTCATTTACAGGAAGAGGGCGTCACTGGCTAGGCCAATATTTATTGTTCATCTCTAATTGCCCAGAGGACAGTTAAGAGTCAACCACATTGCTGTGGGTCTGGAGTCACTTCTAGGCAGTTTCTCTCCCTAAAGGCCATCAATGGGTTTTTCCAACAATCAACTTCAATTCATGGTCATCATTGGACTCTTAATTCCAGATTTTTATTGAATTCAACTACCAAATCTGCTGTTCCAGGATTTGAACCCGGGTCTCCAGAACATTGCCTATGTCTTGAGATTAGCAGTCCAGTGATAATACCACTAGAGTCTTGCCTGCAATTTTCCCTCCAAGCCACATGCCATCCTTCCATGGAATAATACCACTATTCCTTGAGGGTCACAGAGTCCTAACAGCACTGGGAATGTCCCTATACCCCAAGGATTGCTCCAACTACTCAGGGCTGCTAGGAATGCTGGCTCAGTCCCCGGCTGCCTACATCTTATGTTGAAATTTAAAAAAAACCTAAAGTATAGGCAGGCCATTCCTGACCCAATGTGAGAGGTACACCCACCAATTCTAATTGTTCATTTGTGACAAGCCATAACTCTTCTTCACCATCATTATCCATCACCATGGCACTTCACAGCGATTTAGTTGGTTCTGAGCCAAAGAAGACACTGAGGCAAGCCTGTGATCTGTGATAGACCTTTCCTCTTGTTCCTTCTACTGGCCTTACCTGTCCGCCAAATCACTCAAAACCTATATTTCAAACTCACTCCCCGTGTCTGGTGAAAAGTCACAGACCTGAAGCTTCAAGTTTGGTTCTACCTCAACATGTACCACCAAAGTATTTCCACCGCTTATTGTTTTTGATCCAGACTTCCAGCATCTGCAGCAATGTCTCTCCTTGTTGATGGATAGCTGTAAAATTGACCAGTGACTTTTATTTTCTTTATTCATTCACAGGCTGTGGACATCACTGGTGTGGCAGAATTTTTTTTTGCCCAGAGGGTAGTTAGTAGTCAACCACATCGCTGTAGGTCTGGATCTATGTGTAGGCCAGACCAGGTAAGGATGGCAGTTTCCTTCCCAAAAGGACATTAGTGAACCAGATGGGTTTTCCCCCAACAATTGACAATGGATTCATGGTCATCATTAGACCTCCAAATCCATGATTTGTTTTGTTGGGTTCAAATTCTACCATCTGCCTTGGGACGATTGGAACCTGGATCCATGAAATGTTATCGGAATCCCTACATTAATCCCACTAGACCATCACTTCCCTCCCATATAAAGAGGGACTTAAAGGTGAAGAGGGAAGTGAGAAAGCTACGGGGCTAAAGGAACAATCAAGGCACGTGTTCCAATAAACCTGTTGGCCAACATTGATATAAAATGGAGCAGTGAAGCACACCCTCATGCTAAGAGGGGTTGCACATGCCCACATGATCTGGATTGGAATTTATCAGTGGTACAAACATTTCACATCCTCCACCTTTAGCATCTTATAAATCTCAATTAGATCTTGTTCTCTTTTTATTCATTTTGATCTGGGTGTCGCCACCTAGGCTAATAGTTATTGCCCATCCTTAATTGTCCAGAGGGCAGTTAAAAGTCAACCATGTTTAAGAATCTATGTGAACAAGGAGGAAATTACTTAGTGAGACTCACAGGAGCAATTAAGTTAATTTTCCTGGAATATCTTTCAGGTTTAGTGGAAATTTCTATCCACTCTTAGTCGCTGAATGGAATTTGCCCTGACTCAGAGATTCTCGGGGTAATCACTATATATTATGAAGAAATATTTGACAGAATTGTGGGTTATTTATTTCATGCTTGCCATCACGACATGTGGTTAACATTCGACCAGATGATGCAGTCATTCAGTGCACGCTGTTGATACACAGCAGGGTACTTTAGACAATGGGTTCAGTGTAATGCTTTCACATACAATTAACTTCCACAGCTTACATTTGGCTGTGACATTTCACTCATTGATTGCCAGTCTTGAGGAGAAACTGCTGTTGCATTTGATACCTCAGTATACACAGCATATTGGATCTTTTTCACACAGTCTGGCATTTTTGGTCATTTTGACCACAAGAGCGCGGAGTAGATTTGATTTTGCTATATTACATAAAAACTGGGAGCAGGAGGAAGCCATTCAGCCCCTCGAGACTGCTCCACCATTTAACATGATTGCGGCTAATCTCATTTCAGCATCAACTCCACTTTCCTGCCCGCTCATCCTTATCCATTATGAATTTTAAAAATCTGCCTGACAACTTCTTAAACTTATTCCAAGTCTCCGCACACTTTTCGTGGAGTGGATTCCATGAAAGATTCATGAGCCTTTGGGAGAAGTTATTCCTCCTTATCTCTGCCTTAAATCTGTTATCCCTTACCGCAAAACCATGACCTCTTAACCTCATGTAGTTGCATTCTCTACACCAACTTTGTCAATCCCCTTTAGCATCTTATAAATCTCAATTAGATCTTGTTCTCTTTTTATTCATTTTGATCTGGGTGTCGCCACCTAGGCTAATAGTTATTGCCCATCCCTAATTGTCCAGAGGGCAGTTAAAAATCAACCATGTTGCCATGAGTCTGGTGTCACATGCAGGCCAGACCAGAAAGGATGGCAGATTTCCTTCCCGAAAGGGCATTAATGAACCCAATGAGTACTTTCCGGACTATGGTAAAGTGCCCATCATTTAATCTCCTAAGTCCCTTTGTGCTTCAAATTTCTGAAGCCTTTCTACACTTAGGAAATAGTCTATACAGGCCAACCTCAATTATCCGAATATCAATTCGAGCACTGCTGCCTCACAGCACCAGGGACCCGGATTCAATTCCCACCTTGGGTGACAGTCAATGTGAAATTTGCATGTTCTCTCCGTGTCTGCGTGGGATTCTTCCGGGTGCTCCGGTTTCCTCACACAATCCAAAGATATGTGGGTCAGGTGTATTGGCCATGCTCCATTGCCCATATTGATAGGTGCATTAGTCAGGGGTAAATGTAGGGGAATGGATCTGGGTGTGTTTCTCTTCGGAGGGTCGGTGTGGACTTGTTGGGCCGAAGGGCCTGTTTCCGCACTGTAGGGAATTGTAATCAGTTATCCGAACAACTTCTCAAGGCCCCGTAAAAATGGCATCAGGAACTCAACGTTCAGTTCTCACTTAAACGGCATTATGGCGTCATTGCCAGATACCTGAGGCATATTCGATAACCGACATTCAAATTACCACTTGTTTACAATCAGACTGATTATCCAAACGATCAATTATCCGAACAAAATACCCCCTGCCCATCTCGTTCGGATAATCAAGGTTCTGCTGTGCCTCTATTCTTACTACCAATGGGCATAACCTCACACTCCCCACTTTGTATTCCATCTGCCACTTCTCTGCCCACCCTCCCAACTTGTACAACTTCTTCTGCAGCCGAGGAGATAGTGAGGACTGCAGCTGCCGGAGAGTCAGTCAGTAAAGTGTGGAGCTGGGGAAAGCACAGCAGGTTAGGCAGCAACCGAGGTAGAGGAGGAGAGTTGATATTGCAGGCAGGATTCTTCAGCAGGTCCTTCTACAGCCTCCCTTCTTCCTCAACCCTATCTGTTCTTGCACCTATCTTTAAACTTTATTGAATTTAAATTCCACCATCTACCAAGGCAGGATTTGAACATGGCATCCCAGAATACTGCCTAGACAATAGTCAAGAGAGGACAACATTAAGCTCTCACGTCCCCCTAAACTCTGAATTTGAAATATTCTCTCTCTATCACCCCTGTCAATCCTCTCCAACATTTTAAATACCTTCAGTAGATTATCCTTGCTCTTCTCTTTTCTAGCTAAAGACCTCAACTTATTTAGCCTTCTCTGATAGAGTGTTGATAATGTGTTTGCATCGATAATGTATTGCAGATTATGAAGAGTATGGCGTAGTCACTCGGTCCTCAGGAAGTACTGGACAACAAAGGCTAATACCATTACACATGAGGACACCTCCCACCATGTATGTGGCAGATACTCATGTGATTTGGCCAACATTGTCTATCTCATATGCTGCAGGCAAGAATGACCTGAGGCGTGGTACATTGACGAGACCAGGTGGATGCTACGACAACAGATGAATGGACACCGCATAACAATCACCAGGCAGTAGTGTTCCCTCCCAGTTGGAGAACACTTCAGCGGTCTAGGACATTCAGACTCAGACCTTTGGGTGACCATCCTCCAAGGCGACTTTGGAACAAACAACAACGCACAGTGACTGAGCAGAAGCTGATAGCAAACTTTGGTATCTTGGGAATGGCCTTACCTGGGACGTTAGGTTCATATCACATTACAAGTGACCCCACTGCACCACACACACACATGTGCGCGCGCACACACACACACACACATGTGCACACAGGCACAGATACACGCACACACAAACATGCACACAGACACGCACACACACAGACACGCACACACACAGACACGTGCACACACACACACGCACATAGACACACACGTGCATACAGACACACACACACACGTGGACACACACATGGGCACACAAACACACTCACACACACATGCACACAGACACACAGGTGCACACAGACACACACACACACATTCACACACATATGGGCACACAAACACACTCACAGACACACACACGCACAAACACACAAACATGCAGACTCTCCCTCATGCACAAACTCTCTCATATGCACACACACACATCCCACGCTCACACCAACACACACACACTATCATACATACCCCATTGCATTCACACACACACTTTGCCAAGCTCACATGCTCACATATATACACGCACACACCCTATCACATGCACTCACACCCACACGCACGCATTCACATGCACATGCAATCTATCGCTCCGACATATGCACACATATAAGCTTATGGGGTGAATTTGTTTTTGCAGAATTTACATTTATTTTGCTCAAAACTGCATGAATCCATGTGAAACTCTGTAAAACTATCCAGAGGGTTTGTCAGTCTGGTATAGCATTGGGACACAGACAGACTTCACACCTAGTGTTTAAAAAGCTGAGTTACCTTGAGAATGTAATTTGAAAGAAATTCTGGGATTTACGTCGAAGAACAGAAACCAGCATACCCCGTTATAAAAGATGAAAGTTTTACTCAAAGATTGTTTACTGTATCACATCTCCATGACACTGGACACATTGGGCTATAAATTCTGTGAGCATGATCCTAACCTCCACAACCACCTGATGAAGGAGCGACGCTCCGAAAGCTAGTGCTTCAGAATAAACTTGTTGGATTGTAACCTGGTGTTGTGTGATTTTTAGCTCTGTCCATTCCAATCCAACACTGGCTCCTCCACATCATGTATAGAGTTTGCACCTTCTCGCCGTGTCTGCGTGGGTTTCCTCCGGGTGCTCCAGTTTCCTCCCATAATCGAAAGATGTGCAGGTTAGGTAGGTTAGCCATGGGAAATTGCCCGTAGTGTCCAGGCTAAGTGGATAAACCATGGCTAATACAGGGCTATGGGGATAGAGTGGGAGGTGGGTTTGGCTGGGATGTTCTTTGGAGGTCCAAAGCGGACTCAATGGGCTGAATGGCCTCTTTCTGCTCTGTACAGATTCTATGATTTCCCACTGCTCATTTACAGAGCAGTGTGATGCCAATTCCCATCACCGGTTCAAATGTGGGTTCAATTCCCATCACCGGTTTGAGGTTACCATGAAAGACTCTCCTTTTCAGTCTCTTCCCTCGCCTGAGGTCAAGTAGCCCTCAGTTTAAACCACCACGAGTCCCTTCTCTCTCTCTAATAAGACAGAAGCTCCTATGATCTGGTAAGACTATGATGACAACAAACAACAGTCCCAATTATCAACTGTCTTGCTTCTCTTCTTCACTGGCTTGTCATCAGTAATCTCTTTGTGTCAGTCAACCCTTTTTCTCCTCTCTCTCTCTCTCTCTCTCTCTCTCTAGGCTCCATCTCCAACAATCCACTCACTTCTTCAGCCTCCCACCACCCCCCTTGCCTCCTCCCCCTGCCCACTATCAGTATAAAGGCCAGCTTTTCTCAGCTGCTATTAGTCATGAATGTTAACTTTGTTTCCACAGATAATGCCAGACCTACTGAGTTTCTCCAGCAATTTCTGTTCTCGTTTAGATCCGTTGATGTCAAAATGGGGTCATTGAGCGTGTGCAAACGCGGCAAGCGATGTCAGCTGGTTGTCAATGGGCGGTTCAAAGGCAGGGCCTGCTCAGGCATTCTGTATGCCGTGACATCATCGCCAGTGCATGTGCCCATTGATTGATTAATTGTCACATGTGCCGAAGTACAGTGAAAACCTTTGTTTATAAGCAGCACAGATAGATCATTGTAAGCAAGGAAGCACAGAACAAAAGATTTATACAGAGGCAAACACAGGGTAAGTACAAGAGAGATCACATTAGCAAGATCAGCATAACTGGAGACTACCAGAGACTCCATTCATCAGTCTCATAACAGTCAGGAAGAAGCTGTTCCTGAATCTGCTGGACGTGTGTTCAGGCTCCTGTAACTTCTGCCTAATGGAAGAGGTTGTAGGACAGCATTACCGGGATGGGAGGGGTCTTTGATGATGATAGCAGCCTTTGCACAGTCATGTAAATGGAATCCATTGATGGAAGGTTGGTTCCTGTGATGGCCTGAGGCTGTGCTCACCACCTTCTGCAGAGGCCCCAGAGGATCAGAAGTAAAAGCCGGCCCCAGGACTGAGTCAAGGCCTGAGGCAGGGGCTGTGGGGTTGGACAATCCAGCCCATGTTGCTGTTGATAAGATCCCTTTCACCTTTGCCTGTGCCCCCACAGTATTTCCTAATGTGGAGGCTAGAACTGTTCCAAGTTCTCTGAATAAATGCAATCTAACCAACGTCAATTGTTCAATTGCACTCAGCGAGGAATGAACTATGTTTGTTTGTTTTTCTTGTTTGCATTTTTATGCTCTGTTCACACTTTGAACCATTTTGCAAATCTGCACCTTCAATACTTTTGCATCTCTTGCCCAGGGACTATGTGACCTCTTTATTCCTTCAATTGGAATGTATCAGAAAAAAACAGGCCATTTGGCCCATCTGGCCAGTAATGGCTTGTGTTGTGGGTTTGTGCAGTCAGGTAATGAATTGGTCCTCAGTGTCAGAAAGTGGATGGGGACATCTGGCTGGTCCAGAAGAAACTCTGGGTCTGAGCAGGAAACCAGGTTGTTCATTCTTTCTGCTATGACATCTGATGTTTTTGAAACAGGGGGATGTTTATTCCAATAATTTTTGTTTTCCAAGAAGACGAGGGAACTTCCTGTTAATTCCAAAAAACCTATTCAAATCAAAACCCCAATAAAAAAAAAGATTTTTAAAAAAAGCACAGAGGACTTGGAATCTACACCAGGATATTTTATGAACTAATGGGAATGCGATTGATGTGGTCATAGTCATGGAGAGAATTATTGGCTGAAGAAGTGTTGTACCATACATCAGCAGGTTGGCTGAAGGGAGGTTGTAGGAATACAATCAATCACACACACATACGCACAGCAGCTCCAAGACATTGTCCCCTTGAAGTCTTTCTGACTTCGCCAGAATGCAACAGATGAATATACCCTGATCCTTCCCAGCACCTTCATTCATCATTGTATAAACATGGCAAAAAAAACCAGGAGCTTGTGGATTATTCTACACTTGGAGCGCAGACTCTATTCACAAAGCAGATGGTTTGGATACAACATCTGACAGGACTTTTCCTCCATTATCGGCATTATTTAACTCCATTATTTAACTTTCTGCTTCTTTTCTATCCTTTAAAAAACTTTGTTTCAGATTTAGCTCAAGGTTGATGTTTGCTGTTCCTCCTGAGGGGTTCGTCCATGTTTATTGTTACCTCCCTGCGCTTTTATTCTAACATTCCTGTCTTTCTTTATTCCTGCAAGTCAGCATTTGTTAATTGCTGAAAATGTGTTGCTGGAAAAGCGCAGCAGGTCAGGCAGCATTCAAGGAGCAGGAGAATCGACGTTTCGGGCATAAGCCCTTCTTCAGGGCTCATGCCCGAAACGTCGATTCTCCTGCTCCTTGGATGCTGCCTGACCTGCTGCGCTTTTCCAGCAACACATTTTCAGCTCTGATCTCCAGCATCTGCAGTCCTCACTTTCTCCTAGCAGACCTATATGGTCCCAAGACTGGGCAACACACAATATTGTCCATCTAATGTGGGGCCAGACAGGTCATTCCAGAAGGAGCAGTCTGTCTTCTCATGCTTTGATCAGGAGAACACATTTAACAGGGTGGATTGTGAATGTTTATTCCAGATAATGCGTGCATTCTAGCTTCTGAACGCAGTTTGCTCCGTGATCTGACTTCTGAGTGCCACCATAGAGTGTCCAATCACATTCCGGACACATTGGTTTAAATGGAGCAGATATTGCGCAATTTTCTTACAACGTGAGATCACACAATAACAGGACTATCGGGTTATATCGGAAGTGACAGTATGAGCTCCCCTTCACTTGGAGTGTGCAGGGTGGTAAGGTCTGATGCTGGTCTGGCTGGTTCATTTGTGAGGAGCTATCCCTATGCCTCAGGTTGAGGAGGTCGATTGTGTGAAGACCTGCCAAGGAGATGGTTCTGTCGGCCACTCCTCATGACGGATCCAGCTCACCCTCAGAGGATGTGGGAGAGGCGAGAATTACCACAACATCCTCCATAAGAATCGACTGGGGAGCATGTTCCAAACTCCAGGTCGCTCACTCACAGGTGGATCCCTTCTTCTCCTGCTGGTACGATCCTTCAGCTGGATCTTCTGCACAGGAAGCCTGACCTTCAAACTGGCACGAGCTCTCACCTCAGGCACTGTGCGGGACTCCAGCACTGCTCGCTAACCAATGGATCACTGCCAAGTTGTGGTTGCAGTTTGTCTCGTATAGATCCCTGCCCGGGATTTGGTCAGAAAGACACAAATGTTCAAATTTCATCAAGGGATAGGACGGAGCAACCCATCTCTGCTCCTCCAACCTGTGCTCAGGCAGGCAGGTCTTTAATCAGAAAGGGAATCATGGATTTTTGTGAAAAAGCAGGAAAATGGAGTTGAAGATAATCAGGTCAGCCATAACTCGTTGAATGGCGGAGTAGACTTGATGGGCTGAATGGCCTATTTCTCTCCCAATGGTTTATGGTCTCATACAATAAAAGCAGCAGTGGTTCATATAGAAACACAGAACATAGGAGCAGGAGTAGGCCATTCAGCCCTTCGAACCTGCTCCAACATTCAATACAACTATTCCAACTCAGTCCCTTGGTCCTGTTTCTCTCCATACCCTTCAATCCCTTTAGCCCTAAGAACTGTATCTAATGCCTACTTGAAAACATTTAATGTTTTGGCTTCAATTGCTTTCTGTGGTAATGAATTCCACAGGCTCACCAGTCTCTGGGTGAAGACATTTCTTGTTATCTCATTCCTAAATGACCTTCCTTGTACCCTTAGACCGTGACCCCAGCTTCCGGACTCCATGGTCATTGCGTTCCCCATCCACAACCCAACCTGCCCCCACCACACACCTGCTTCTTCCAAACGCCAGATTGGGTCACTGTACAGTAATTGCATCAGCCCCATGGCGAGAGTTGGTCAGGAGCTGGTGTGACTCTCCCAGCCTCCAGACCCCAGAGTGATACCTTTATGCTGAGTGGCCTACCAGGCGGTGTGGCCTGGTAATGTATTTTTTGCACCAGCTGTACAGCCTTAATTAAATGAAGCTCTCTGAGTGAAGACGTTTCTCCCCATCTCAGTCCCAAAAGGTTTACCTCTTGTCCTTAAACTATGGCTCCTGGTTTGGGACTCCCACACAGCCTTCCTGGATCGAACCTGTTTAGTCCCTTTGGGATTTTATAGGTAGAAGTGGGTTATATGAGGTTGGGTGACTATAAGGCTGTGCGAGGGAGATCCCAGATAAGATGGTATTAGTGACCTTTGTGCACCTCATAGCCTGATGCTCGATGGTCCTGGTGCAGGTGAAGATAGGAGGAGATATCTGAGAGCTGGTATTCAGCCTCTACAATGTGGAGGTCAGTCTGTCAGACGGCAACAGCACTACCCTTGTCAACAGGCTTCATTACAAAGGCAGGGTTAGCTTGGAGAGCACGGACTGCAGTCAGTTCAGAGGGAGATAGGTTTGTATGGTGGAGGAAGTAGGCAGAGCAATGTCATGGCAACAGTTCTCAATGAACAGTCTACTTGTGGGTAAAAGGCCAGAGGGAGGGGTCCTGGTGGAGGGTGAGTGTTGGAGCTGGGGGAAAGCGTCAGTGGATTCAGGGAGAGGATGCCTGTCAAGAGTAATGAGCACGGAGGTGAAGACAATGGAAGAAGAGTTCAACGCCACGATGTGTCCGAAATTCCTTAAGGTGGGACACAGCAAGATTAAACTGAGACCTTTTGCTGAATACAGAACCTTCTGCATCAGAAGGTCAGAAGGAAGAGTGAATACAGGGAAGGAGGTGGGGGGAGGAGAGGGGCTGGAGTCAGAGAGAAGGGGAGGGGAGGGAGGTTCAAGTAGACCCTGGGTATCTCTGAGTTGTTACATCTTGTGTTCCTTAACGGGCTGACAGGAAGAGAAAAGGTTTCTTGTTAGAATGTCGAATGAGCCAGAGGGTGAAGTGGAACAGCCCTGAGCCAGTGTGAGGAACTGCAGATGGAGAGCGAGCTCGAGAGTGTGCACATGGTGATGCATGGCACTGAGTGTGGATCCCAGGATGTGGTGAGGAACGTTGTTCATCACAGAGATGCCTGGGATCCTGGATGGATCCTGGGTGGATTCAAAACACGAGGGATGAAATTTGGATTGGAAACCATGTGTGAGCCAGAGGCAGCCACTGAGGAATGGGGCTGTGGAACTGAATGGAAGCAGATATGCCGCCAGGCCCATTGAGTTTCTCGAACAATTTCTGTCTTTGTTTCAGATTTCCAACATCTGCAATTCTTTGTTGTGTTGTGGGATGTTTGGCTGTGACGTTCTTTCACTCAACACCCTATTTAGGCTGGTATTGGCTGTAAATTCTACTATCTGTAGTCAAATGCCAAAGTCAAGCATTAAGCCACGACAACTTGTACAACATCCGTGTTCACTTTTTACTGCAGTTATAAAATTTCAATTATTCCATGCTTGTGGGAAACATGACACTGTGTCATCTTAGCTTCCATAATCTGAGGAAGGATTTTTGTTTGCCTCGTAGCCATTACAGTGACTGCTCGCTAGATTGGCTACCAGGATGATAGTGTGTCCTTCAACTGAAACCTGAGTGAGGTAGAATGGGGTTTGGAAGAATAAGAGATGATCTCATTGAAGCAAACTGCGGATCTGGACACAGGTACACAGCCTCAGGATAAAGGATTAAGGGCATTTGCAATGGGGAAAGGTTAAATAGACCCGGATTGTTTTCACTGGAAAGATGGTGGCTGAGAGGAGAGCTGATAGAGATTTACGCAGTTATGACAGGCATAGATAGAATTGGTTGACAGAGGCTTTTTTCCAGGTTTGAAGTTTCAATTACAAGGGGGCACAAGTTCAAGGTGAGTGGGGGAAAGTTTAAGGGAGATGTGCGAGGGACGCTTTTCACGCAGAGAGTAATAGGGGCTTGGAACATACCGCCAGAAGAGGTGGTTGAGGCAGGCACTTGGGTAACATTTAAGAGGCATCTGGATGGTTCTGTGAATAGGAAGGGAATGGGGGAGATGAACCGAATAAGGGCAGAAGTTTGTTTTTTAGTTTTTTTAGGGCATGGTGATCGGCACAGGCTTGGAGGGATGAAGGGCCTGTTCCTGTGCTGTACTTCTCTGTTGTGCTCTCTTCCTTCTATTCAGGATAGAGATGTGGGAAAGGTTCTTGAGGCAGAGAGTTCCGAATCTTCTACCCAAGTGTGTCACGAATTTTCACGTGTCTGCCCCGCAACATTGACCAGCTCAATAAAAACGCTCAAAAGCTGTAAGGTGAACGTGTCAGGGGCGTGCATCAAGGAGAATGTGTCAGGGATGTGCGTTAAGTGAAACGATGACTGTAAACTGGTGTTTCAGAAAGCAGAATGAAACAAAACACACACATCTGGCCAAAAGTCACAAAGCAGAGATTCTGAACGAGTGCAACTGAATTGTATTTTTCTGGTTAATTCACATCCCAGTGTAACCGAGGTATCATGCCTCCGGGGGAAGTGGATTTGGGTGCACAGTTGCTGATTCAATTCTATTGCTTGCTATTAATTATATCCTCGTTGACAGATCAAACAGCCAACTTGACTCACTGCCCTTATGAGTACAGCTATGTGCTTACAATTCTCCAGGGTTAGTAACTGGGAGTCAGCGCTCGTTTTAATTTCCAGCTGGCAATAGATCCCTGATGATAACTGTTGCTCAACTGATCGAAGAGCTCCTGCTGGGGTGAGGTGGGTGCCAACATCAGTTGTAAGCTTTTGTTTCTACTGTTCTTATCCGTATCAATCCTCTCCTTCCTCCACTTCGCACTGTGGTCCGGTTCCATGTTGTATTTGGTGTGCCTGAACCTATTCAGAGAATATGGAGTAGAAGCAGTCCATTCAGCCCCTTGACATTAATCTAATGTTTAATACCATCATGGCTTATCTCATCTTGCCTCAATTCCACTTTCCTGCACGCTCTCCATAACCCTTCAACACGTTATTAAAATTTACTTAATGTCCACTAGACTCTGGGTTAGTAGATTCTGTAGTGATTGTAACAAGGTCAGCCAGGTGGACCTCATAGAATATGAGTTCCCTGATTGGAGCTGTTAATCGGGTCCAATTAGGGAGCCCTGGCTGACAAATAGAAACAGGAGAGTCAGACATCCTAACACTCCAGGAGCTGGCTCTGAGGGAACTTTATCAATGTCAAGGACTCTCCATGTGTAAATAAAGGGTGACTTAGTGATGGGATACAGACCTCTGTGGAGGTATTTCAGTGGCAACGAGAGCAAACCATGCTCCTGATGAAATTTGCTCGCAACAGTTGTCTTTGCGTTAGGGTAAGCATTTCTGGCATCATTCCGTTACTTGGGAAACTTAACCCATTTAATTCTGATGTTGAAGACTGGGTACAGTATGTGGAAAGAATGTGGTACCTTTTCCTGGCAAATGACATTGGAGCAGATGAAAAGCAAAGGGTAATTCTCCTGACAGCTTGTGGACCCGCAACATTTTTGGTTATTAGAAGCCTATCTTTCCCTCTGGCACCAGAGACTAGAGTTAAAACAAAGAACAAAGAACAATATAGCACAGGAACAGGCCTTTTGGCCCTCCTAGTCTGCACCCACACATCTTGCCCTTCATATTAAAACTGTCTTCACTTGCAGGATCCGTATCCCTTTATTCTCTTCCTATTCATGCATTCGTCCTGGTGGGGGATGTTGCTATTGTGCCTGCTTCCTCCACCTCCTTTGGCAATGCATTCCAGGCACTCACTAACCCTTGTGTGAAAAACTTTCCTCACACATATCTTTTAAATTTCTTCCCCATTCCCCCTCCTTGAACTTGTGTCCCCTCCACCCTGGGAAAAAGCCTCATTCTTTCCACTCTATCCATGTCATTCACAATCTTATGAATTTCTATCAGGTCACCCCTCAACCTCCTGTGTTCCAGTCAAAGTAAACCCAGTCTATCTAACCTTTCTTCATAGCTAAACTCCCCCAGACCAGGCAGCATCCTGGTAAACCTTTTCTGTATTCTCTCCAGAGGATCCACATCCTTCTGGTAGTGTGGTGACCAGAACTGTGCGCAATATTCCAAGAGGGGCCTAACTAAAGTTCTATAAAGCTGCAGCATATGTTATCTATCCTCATGCTCAATGCACCTTCCAATGGAGGCAAACATACCATAAGCCTTTTTTACCACCTTATTTACCTGCTCTGCCATCTTCAGTGATCTGTAGACCTGCACACCCAGATCCCTCTGCATCAATACTCCGAAGGGTTCTGCCATTCACTGTATAATTTCCATCTGCACTTGGCCTTTCAAAATGCCTTGCCTCACATTTGTCCAGATTAAACTCCATCTGCCATTTTTCTGCCCATGCGTCCAATGGATCTATATCCTGCTGTATCCTCTGACAATCCTCCTCATTATCCGCAACTCCACCAATATTTGTATCATCTGTAAACAAAGTTGACAGATTTAGTTAAGGAATATTATGACCCTAAGGTTTCCCTAATTCTGAATCGCTATCATTTTTACTCAGCGATTTGAGAATCAGGGGAATCCTTATCCAAATCCCCGACAAGGTTAATGCAACTGGCAGAGGAATGTGACTTTGGTTTAACCCTTAATACCCTGTTGGTATGTGGGATTAATGATGTAACCACACAAAAGTGCCTACTGGCTGAAACCCATATGAACTTCCAACAGGCACTACAACTGCATATGAGTTGCAGGATATTCTGATAGAAATGGACATCCCTTGCTAGTCTGACTGAGCTTGGGGAACATCACTTGAGTGAAGGCAATTGCGTAGCCTCACTCAGGTCATATCCGGGAACCAATGTCATTTATTGTATCCGTTGCTCCCGATGTGGTCTCCTCTACATTGGGGAGACTGGGCGCCTCCTTGCAGTGAGGTTTAGGGAACACCTCCGGGACACCCGCACCAATCAACCCCACTGCCCTGTGGCTCAACATTACAACTCCCCCTCCCACTCTGCCGCACCCTCACCACCAGACACCTGGAGGAAGAATGCCTCATCTTCCGCCTCGGAACACTTCAACTCCAGGGAGTCATTTCCCCATCCCCCACCTTACCCCAGTTCCAACCTTCCAGCTCAGCACTGTCCCCATGACCTGTCCTACCTGCTAATCTCCCTTTCCACCTATCTGCTCCACCCTCCTCTCTGACCTACCACCTCCATCCCAACCCCCATTCACCTATTGTACTCTTTGCTACCTTCTCCCCAGCCCCACCCCCACCATTTATCTCTCCACCCTGGAGGCTCCCTGCCTCTAAACCTGATGAAGGGCTTATGCTCGAAATGTCGATTTTCCTGCTCCTCAGATGCTGCCTTACTGGCTGTGCTTTTCCAGCACCACACTGATCTAAATTCATATCCTGAACAGAGGGACTCAAGGTCAGCCCACAGCAAAACCCCAAAACAAAACCAAGCTTTGACCAAATGGTTAACATTTTCTTCAGGATCTGGGCCAGTAAGTCATTGTAATTGCTGCCAGTGTGTGGTCGTGAGACAGCAAAAGAGTCCCACTAGAGCTAACCTGAGTAAAAGAAATCATAGGCCAGTATTCAGGAGGGTGCGCACCCTGGAAGAGTCCATGATGGTGTTAAATTTTCTGGACACACTTCCAGTCATAGTTGACAATATCAGACTTTGGAAACAGAAAGTTCTGGTCCTGGCAAAACTGAAACAGCTGGTGGTGATGGCGAAACCAAAGGGCCGACACAACCAGGATTGAAAGCTTTTTGGGGGGGTGGGGGTAGGCTATCCAGGGGTTTCCAAAATGAAGATGTTAGTGAGAATTTACATCTGGTGGTCAAGTTTGGATGGAGACATAGCCACGATGGTGGGGCAGTGCCCAGAGTGTCAACAAGGACATAAATCACTAACAGCAGCTCCCCCATCTCATGGGAATGGCTGGATTAACCCTGAACTCAATTCCACATTGACTGTGCAGGGTTGAAAGGAAAGATAATAATACAAGAAAAGACCTGGATCCAACTGATCAGTTATGAAGCAAAGATCAACTATCCCTCTGCAGAGAACATTGTGTCACCAACAGGAAAAGACTAATCAAATTTACTCTGAGGAACAGCTCATTGTACTTTTGAAGTCTGGACTTTTGATGAATGGGTATTAATTCTCCACCTCTATATTTTTCCATCCATAAAATTAGTGCTGAACCATCTGCATTTGACAGTCTTATTCATGAATCAATGTGTGTGCATGTATGGTGTGTATATGTCTGTGTGTGCATATGTGGTGTATGCACGTGTGTGTTTATATGTGTGTGTTTATATATGTGTGTGTATATATGAGTGTGTTTATATGTGTGCATACATGTGTGTGCATATGTGTTAAAAAAGGGGTGCTGGATAAACACAGCAGGCCAGGCAGCATCCGAGGAGCAGGAGAATCGACGTTTCGGGCATAAGCCCTTCTTCAGGAAGGGCCCGAAGCATTGATTCTCCTGCTCCTCGGATGCTGCTTGGCCTGCTGTGTTTTTCCAGCACCACATTTTTCAACTCTGGTCTCCAGCATCTGCAGTCCTCACTTTCTCGCTGTGCATATGTGTGCACGTATATATGTGTGCGTGTGTGTGTGTGTGTGTGTGCGCATGGTATTTTAAAGGGTTACAACTTAAATTGTGTAATATTGTTAAGTAATCTTCTTTATATTTTTAATTTATTAAAGAATGCATTTGCTGAAATAAACCATTATTTGTTGTTAATGATGAAGGCTGATGTGAATGATCTTTGCTGTGAATCAGGCAAATTAATCAGCTTGGTGGTTTAATATGTTATTGACACACTTCTGATGACTTTTGGTGCAGTGGTAGTATCCTTACCTCTGAGCCAATAGACCGAGTTGCAAGTCCTGCCTAGTCCAGTGGTGTATGATAATAACATCTCTGAACTGGTAGATTAGAAAATGTCCAGTTAACAAGTGACCAGCAGGGTGTAAAATAAACTTGACCGCCACATACCGTGATATCATCCAACTGTTTTGGAGATGTAATGTCTGAGTTATAAAACAACAAAGTCAATGCACAGAGGCACGAGTCAATAATCAGGAGTACAATTCTTGACTCTCATTAATGGTCATTAACTACATCCAATTTGTCCTTTGTAACTGAGACTTTTCTGGTCACTGAAGGAATACTAATTTAATAGGAAGTACTGCGATACAGAAAATTATGAATATCTGCAGTGACAGGGTGGAGTCAAATCAAAGGGTTTGGATGATTTCTTTCTGCAATAATGGAAAGCTGTGAGTGGGTTAGAAACTACTATCTAACTGAGAATGTTGAGTGTTTAGATACAGAACACTGGATACCTCAGAGAGAGTCACAGACTGGAATCAAATTGAAAGGTTCAGATGAATTGAAAGGTGAATAATACAAGAAACGTTCGGCAAATTAAGGTGGGAATTTTTTTTAAGTTTGTGTTTCTACTGACCTTCGGGAGAGAGCTTGGTCATGGAGGCAGTGGTAGTGATGAGATTGTGGTTTTGTTGGGTCCAGAGCATGGCAGCGGCTGGGGGCCTGGAGCAGGGACTTTGCCAGTTGGAACCCAATGTGGTGGTGAGGGAGATCCATAGCATCTCTGGTAACAATGAGAGCAGGCAGCCTGCAGTCTTCCAGAGAGTAGGTTAAAGTGGAGGAGATAGAGTCCTCATAGGGAGCCGAGCATGGCTAAGCATTTTAGAAAGACTGTTGAACTGTTTATTTCTTTATTTTTCTATTTTGTACCTAAGATTTTGTACCTTTACATCTAAGATAGCATCGGGACTGGTAACATTGTGTACTCTTCACTGTACTGCTCTACTCTCGTGACAATAAATCGTAATTCTAAAACGCAGAACCTTTCAGCAGATGCTAACTGCGTTATGTAACTCTCCCGTTCAAAAAAATCTGGGAAATAATTTATGAGCTCAGTGTTTTCCTTAAGCATATTGTTTGTTGATTGTTCCCGGAGCCACATTCCCTGTGGAAGCTGTTTCACCAACTCAACACAGATGATGTGTGCCATTTTAGTTTTTTTACCTGAATTAAATCTCCCCCTCTCCCAACTGTTTCATCGTCAAACTGTCTCGTGAATGGTACTGAAGGCTTTTTTACCTCCTCTGAGGTACTTCGAAAAATAGCTTGCACAGGAGGAAAAGAGCTTGTACTAGTGCCCGAATCCTTTCAGCATGAGTTACGTTCACTTTCTTCCCCAGTCACGGAATCTTGCCCACGTGGGACTAAGTGATTGAATCAGAGAAAGGCTTCCTCTGTAGAGTGTGTTCTTTTTCCGCCTTTATTTTCTTCATGGCCTCTCACAGCTGGGAGGACCCTATTTTCAGTCGGACAAAACTCTCCAATTGGACCGAAGGGTCTGTTTCTAAGCTGTACTTCTCTATGACTCTCTGTCTAAAGTTGTGAGGAGATTCTCATGACTGTAGTGCGCTGGCCAAACCTTTTAAAAGGCGCAGTTTATAAATGCACCAGGAGTTTAGGACTTGTGGGCATTTGACGATAGTTAAATGAGAGCCCCCTGAGGTCACAGATTAAAATAATTTAATGCCAAGCACTAGTTTACAGTAAACTACAACTGCAGGACAATGGGATACAGGTAGGGAGCTAGGTAAAGGACAATTGTAAGAACTCGAGTGTGGTTAAGTGCAACATAAAAGTGTAGTCATTTTATCCAATGTGCATATAGAGTCATAGAGATGTACAGCATAGAAACAGACCTTTCGGTCCAACCCGTCCATGCCAACCAGATATCCCAACTTAATCTAGTCCCAATTGACAGCACCTGGCCCATATCCCTCCAAATCCTTCCTGTTCATATACCCATCCTTTTAAATATTGCAATTGTACCAGCCTGCAGTACTTCCCTGGCAGTTTATTCCAACCCTCTGTCTGAAAAGGTTGCCCTTTAGGTCTATTTTATATCTTTCCTCTCTCAGATGAAACCTTTCGTTCTGGACACTCCCACCCCAGGGGAAAAAACCTTGTCTCTTTACCCTGCCCATGCCCCTCATGAGTTTATAAACCTTTATAAAGTCACCCTTCAGCCTCCAATGCTCCAGGGAAAACAGCATGTTCAGACTTCACATTAGTCTCCTCTCACCTTACCTCAGCGAGTCAAAAATTCATACAATACCGAAGAGGACCTTCGGCCCATCAAGTCTACACTGACAAAAAAGACCATCGCCAATCTTCACTCAGCACACTTTTCAGTACTTGGCCCATAGTCTTGAATGTTTTGACATTTCCAGTGCTCATCCAAGGACTTTTTGAAGGTTGTGAGGTTTCCCACCTCAACTACCCTACCAGGCAGGACATTTCAGATTCCCACCACCCTCTGGGCGAAAGTTTAATTCTTCAAATCCTCTCTAAACCTCCTGCCTTTCATTTTACAATTGTGCTCCCTTGTTATTGACCCTTCTACTAAGGGGAAACAACTGCTTCCTACCCACCCTGTCCATACCCCTCATCATCTGAAATACCCCTAACATGGCCCCCTCAACCTCCTCTACTCTAAAGAAAACAACCTGAATTCATTCAGCCTCTCTTCATGACTAAATGATTTCAAGCCAGATAACATCTTGGTGAGATCTCTGCTCCTCCCCAACCCCCAATTCTTGCAACCCCAGTGCAACCACATTCTCATCTTAACATTAATGACACATACTTCTATTTTTCCACGTCCACACCCCCCACCCCACCGATTGTGTATCTAACTTCTGTTTAGTGAACCTGTGCGGTTCACTTCAATTCTTGCATTGTGACAGCACAAATTTCTGCATTCACTCACTCTCTAAGTAAAGAGGTTCCTCCTGAATTCCTTGTCAGTTTTATTAGTGACCTCCTTATAGCTATGGCCTCTGGTTCTGCTCACACCCAGCATCACCTGGATTAATACTCTGGTGATAATATCACTACACAAGTTCTTGCAAGGATTAGAATGATCTTTGAGAAAGGAAATCGGAGGCAAACAAACAAGGGAATTCGGAATGGTGATAGGGGATAGGTGTAGTTCATGGAGGAAAGCGAGTTGCAGTATATGGAGGAAAAGGGAGTTGTAGTTTATGCAGGATAAGGGAGTTATCATTTAAGGAGAATAATCGAGTTGTAGTTAATGGAGGATAATGGAGTTGTAGTGTATGGAGAATAAAGGAGTTATAGTTTATGGAGGATAACGGAGTTGTAGTTAATGGAGGACAATGGAATTGTAGTTTATGGAGGATAAGAGAGTTGTAGTTTATGGAGGATAAGGAAGTTATATTTTATGGAGGATAAGGGAGTTGTAGTTTACGGAAGATAAGCGAGTTGTAGTTTATGGAGGACAAGAGAGATGTCGTTTATGGAGAATAAGGAAGTAGCAGTTTATGGAGGACAATGGAGCTGTAGTTCATGGAGGATAATCGAGTTGCAGTTTAGAGAGGATAAGGGAGTTGTAGTTTATGGAGGATAAGGGAGTTTTCATTTAAGGAGAATAATCGAGTTGTAGTTTATGGAGGAAAGCGAGTTGTAGTTTATGGAGGAAAGCAAGGTGTAGTTTATGGAGGATAAGGGAGTTGCAATTAATGGAGGATAAGAGAGTTGTAGTTTATGGAGGATAAGGGAGTTGTAGTTTATTGAGGATAAGGGAGTTGTAGTTTATGGAGGATATGGGAGTTGTAGTTTATTGAGGATAAGAGAGTTGTAGTTTATTGAGGATAAGGGAGTGGTAGTTTATGGAGGATAAGGGAGTGGTAGTTTATGGAAGATAAGCCAGTTGTAGTTTATGGAGGATAAGGGAGTTGTAGTTTATAGAGGATATGGGAGTTGTAGTTTATTGAGGATAAGGGAGTTGTAGTTTATTGAGGATAAGGGAGTGGTAGTTTATGGAGGATAAGGGAGTGGTAGTTTATGGAAGATAAGCCAGTTGTAGTTTATGGAGGATAAGGGAGTTGTAGTTTATAGAGGATATGGGAGTTGTAGTTTATGGAGGACAATGGAGTTGTAGTTTATGGATGATAACGGAGTTATAGTTTATGGAGGATAAGGGAGTTGCAATTTAAGGAGGACAATCGAGTTGCAGTTTATGGAGGAAAAGGGAGTTGAGGTTTATGGAGGATAAGGGAGTTAAGGTTTATGGAGGATAATCGAGTTGTAGTTTGCAGAGGATAAGAGAGTTGTAGTTTATGGAGGACAATGGAGGTTCTAGTTTATGGAGTATAACGGAGGTGTAGTTTATGGAGGAAAGCGAGATGTAGTTTATGGAGGAAAGCGAGTTGTAGTTTATGGAGGAGAAGTGAGTTGTAGTTTATGGAGGATAAAGGAGTTGTAGTTTATGGAGGATTCGGGAGTTGCAGTTAATGGAAGATAAGGGAATTGCAGTTTATGGAGGATAGGCGAGTTGTCGTTTGTGGATGATAAAGGAATTGCAGTTTATGGAGGATAAGGGAGTTGCAGTTTATGGAGGATAAGGGAGTGGTAGTTTATGGAGGATAAGGGAGTTGTAGTTTATTGAGGATAAGGGAGTGGTAGTTTATGGAGGATAAGTGAGTTGTAGTTTATGGAAGATAAGCCAGTTGTAGTTTATTGAGGATAAGGGAGTTGTAGTTTATGGAGGATAAGAGAGTTGTAGTTTATAGAGGATATGGGAGTTGTAGTTTATGGAGGATAAGGGAGTGGTAGTTTATGGAAGATAAGCCAGTTGTAGTTTATGGAGGATAAGGGAGTTGTCGTTTATAGAGGATATGGGAGTTGTAGTTTATGGAGGACAATGGAGTTGTAGTTTATGGATGATAACGGAGTTATAGTTTATGGAGGATAAGGGAGTTGCAATTTAAGGAGGACAATCGAGTTGCAGTTTATGGAGGAAAAGGGAGTTGAGGTTTATGGAGGATAAGGGAGTTAAGGTTTATGGAGGATAATCGAGTTGTAGTTTACAGAGGATAAGAGAGTTGTAGTTTATGGAGGACAATGGAGGTTCTAGTTTATGGAGTATAACGGAGGTGTAGTTTATGGAGGAAAGCGAGATGTAGTTTATGGAGGAAAGCGGGTTGTAGTTTATGGAGGAGAAGTGAGTTGTAGTTTATGGAGGATAAAGGAGTTGTAGTTTATGGAGGATTCGGGAGTTGCAGTTAATGGAAGATAAGGGAATTGCAGTTTATGGAGGATAGGCGAGTTGTCGTTTGTGGATGATAAAGGAATTGCAGTTTATGGAGGATAAGGGAGTTGCAGTTTATGGCGGATAAGGGAGTTGTAGTTTATAGAGAGTAAGAGAATTGTAGTTTATGGAGTACAATAGTGTTGTCGTTTATGGAGGATAAGGGAGTTGTAGTTTATGGAGGATAAGGGAGTAATCATTAAAGGACAATAATCACGTTGTAGTTTATGGAGAATAAGGGAGTTGTAGTGTATGGAGGATAACAGAGTTGTAGTGTATGGAGAATAAAGGAGTTATAGTTTATGGAGCATATGCGAGCTGTAGATTACGTAGGTTAAGGGAGTTCCAGTTTATGGAGGAAAGCGAGTTGTAGTTTATGAAGGATAAACGGGTTGCAGTTTATGGAGGATAAGGGGGTTGAGGTTTATGGAGGATAATGCAGTTGTACTTTATGGAGGCAAAGCGAGTAGGAGTTTATGGATGATAAGGGAGTTGCAGTTTATGGAGGATAATCGAGTTGTAGTTTATAGAGGACAATGGAGGTGTAGTTTATGGAGTATAACGGAGTTATCGTGAAAGGAGAATAATCGAATTATAGTTTATGGAGGATAAGCGAGTTGTAGTTTATGGAGAAAAGCGAGATGTAGTTTATGGAGGAAAGCGAGATGTAGTTTATGGAGGAAAGCGAGTCGTAGTTTATGGAGGAGAAGCGAGTTGTAGTTTATGGAGGATAAGGGAGTTGTAGTTTATGGAGGATAAGGGAGTTGCAGTTTATGGAGGATAAGCGAGTTGTAGTTTATAGAGAATAAGAGAGTTAGAGTTTATGGAGTACAATAGTGTTGTAGTTTATGGAGGAAATCGGAGTTGCAGTTTATGGAGGATAATGGAGAAATTGTTTAAGGACAATAATCACGTTGTAGTTTATGGAGGATAAGTGAGTTGTAGTTAATGCAGGATAACAGAGTTGTAGATTATGGAGGATAAGGGAGTTCCAGTTTATGGAGGAAAGCGAGTTGTAGTTTATGGAGGATAATCTAGTTGTAGTTCATGGAGGAAAGCGAGTTGCAGTTTATGGAGGTTCAACGGGTTGCAGTTTATGGAGGATAAGGGAGTTGTACTTTATGGAGGAGGAGTGAGATGTAGTTTATGGAGGATGAGGGAGTTGCAGTTTATGGAGGATAATCGAGTTAGAGTTTATGGAGGATAAGCGATTTGTAGTTTATGGACGATAAGCGAGTTGTAGTTTGTGGACAATAACGGAGTTGTAGTTTATGGAGTATAAGGGAGTTATCATGAAAGGAGAATAATCGAGTTCTAGTTTATGGAGGGTAAGGGAGTTGCAGTTTATGGAGGACAATGGTGTTGTAGTTTATGGAGGATAATGGAGTTGTAGATTATGGAGGATAAGAGAGTTGTAGTTTATGGAGGATAAGAGAGTTGTAGTTGATGGAGGATAAGGGAGTTGTAGTTTACGGAGGATAAGGGAGTTATAGTTTATGGAGGAAAACGAGTTGTAGTTTATGGAGGATAATGGAGTTGTAATTTATGGAGGAGGAGTGAGATGTAGTTTATGGAGGATGAGGGAGTTGTAGTTTATGGAGGATAAGGGAGTTGCAGTTTATGGAGGATAATCGAGTTGTAGCTTATAGAGGATAAGAGAGTTGTAGTTTATGGAGGACAATGGAGTAGTAGTTTATACAGGATAAGCGAGTTGCAGTTTATGGATGATAAGTGTGTTGTAGTTTATGGAGGATGAGGGAGTTGCAGTTTATGGAGGAAAAGAGAGTTGTAGTTTATGGAGGATGAGGGAGTTGCAGTTTATGGAGGAAAAGAGAGTTGTAGTTTATGGAGGATGAGGGAGTTGTAGTTTATCGAGGATAAGGGAGTAAACGTTTAAGGACAATAATCGAGTTGTAGTTTATGGAGGATCAGGGAGTTGTAGTTTACGGAGGATAATGGAGATGTAATTTATGGAGGAGGAGTGAGATGTATTTTATGGAGGATGAGGGAGTTGTAGTTTATGCAGGATAAGGGAGTTGTATTTTATGGAGGATAAGCGAGTTGTATTTTATGGAGGATAAGGGAGTTGCAGTTTATGGAGGATAAGGAAGTAATCGTTTAAGGACAATAATCAAGTTGTAGTTTATGGAGGATAATGAAGTTGTAGTTTATGGAGGATAATCGAGTTGGAGTTTATGGAGAATAAGGCAGTTGTAGTTTATGGAGGATAAGGGAATTGTAGTTTATGGAGGATAATTGAGTTGCAGTTTATGGAGGATAAGGGAGTTGTAGTTTATGGAGGATAATAGAGTTGGAGTTTATGCAGGATAAGCGAGTTGCAGTTTATGGAGGATAAGCGAGTTGTATTTTATGGAGGACAAGGGAGTTGCAGTTTTTTGTGAATAATCGAGTTGTAGTTTATGCAGGATAAGGGAGTTGCAGTTTATGGAGCATAAGCGAGTTGTAGTTTATGGAGGATATGTGAATTGTTTTTGGAGAATAAGGGAGTTGTAGTTTATGGAGGATAAGGGAGTTGAAGTTTATGGAGGATGAGGGAGTAATCGTTTAAGGACAATAATCGAGTTTTAGTTTATGGAGGACAAGGGTGTTGCTGTTTATGGAGGATAATCGAGTTGTAGTTTATAGAGGAAAACGGAGTTGTAATTTATCGAGGATAATGGAGTAATCATTTAAGGACAATAATCACGTTGTAGTTTATGGAGGACAATGGAGTTGTAGTTTATGGAGGATAATCGAGTTGGAGTTTATGCAGGATAAGAGTTTTGCCATTTATGGAGGATAAGGGAGTTGTAGTTTATGGAGGATAAGTGAGTTGGAGTTTATGGAGGATAAGCGAGTTGCAGTTTATGGAGGATAAGGGAGTTGTAGTTTATGGAGGATAAGTGAGTTGTAGTTAATGGAGGATAAAGGAGTTGTAATTTATGGAGGACAATGGTTTTGTAGTTTATGCAGGTTAATCTATTTGTCATTTATGGAGGTTAAGCGAGTAGTAGTTTATGGAGGATAAGTGAGTTGCAGTTTATGGAGGATAAGGGAGTTGTAGTTTATGGAGGATAAGGGAGTTGTAGTTTATGGAGGATGATGGAGTTGCAGTTTATGGAGGATAAGTGAATTGTCGTTTTTGGAGAATAAGGGAGTTGCAGTTTATGGAGGATAAGGGAGTTGTATTTTATGGACGATAAGCGAGTTGTAGTTTATGGAGGATGATGGAGTTGCAGTTTATGGAGGATGATGGAGTTGCAGTTTATGGAGGATAAGTGAATTGTCGTTTTTGGAGAATAAGGGAGTTGCAGTTTATGGAGGATAAGGGAGTTGTATATTTTGGACGATAAGGGAGTTGCAGTTTTTTGTGAATAATCGAGTTGTAGTTTATGCAGGATAAGGGAGTTGCAGTTTATGGAGGATAAGGGAGTTGGAGTTTATGGAGGATAAGGGAGTTGGAGTTTATGGAGGATAAGGGAGTTGCAGTTTATGGAGCATAAGCGAGTTGTATATGGACAATAAGGGAGTTGTATTTTTTGGAGGATAAGCGAGTTGTATTTTATGGAGGATGAGGGAGTTGCAGTTTATGGAGGATAAGGGAGTAATCATTTAAGGACAATAATCGAGTTGTAGTTTATGGAGGACAATGGAGTTGTAGTTTATGGAGGATAATCGAGTTGGAGTTTATGCAGGATAAGAGTTTTGCCATTTATGGAGGGTAAGGGAGTTGTAGTTTATGGAGGATAATCGAGTTGAAGTTTATGGAGGAGAAGAGAGTTGTAGTTTATGGAGGATAAGCGAGTTGGAGTTTATGGAGGATAAGTGAGTTGTAGTTTATGGAGGATGAGGGAGTTGCAGTTTATGGAGGATGAGGGAGTTGCAGTTTATGGAGGATAAGCGAGTTGCAGTTTATGGAGGATAAGGGAGTTGCAGTTTATGGAGGATGAGGGAGTTGTATTTTATGCAGGATAAGGGAGTTGCAGTTTATGGAGCATAAGCGAGTTCTGGTTTATGGAGGATAAGGGAGTTATTGTTTAAGGACAATAATCGAGTTTTAGTTTTTGGAGGATAAGCGAGTTGTAGTTCATGGAGGTTAAGGGAGTTGCAGTTTATGGAGGATAATCGAGTTGTAGTTGATAGAGGATAAAGGAGTTGTAGTTTATGGAGGATAAGGGAGTTGCAGTTTATGGAGCATAAGTGAGTTGTAGTTTATGGAGGATAAGTGAATTGTCGTTTTTGGAGAATAAGGGAGTTGTAGTTTATGGAGGATGAGGGAGTTGCAGTTTTTGGACGATAATGGAGTTGTATTTTTTGGAGGATAAGCGAGTTGTATTTTATGGAGGATAAGGGAGTTGCAGTTTATGGAGGATAAGGGAGTTGTATTTTATGCAGGATAAGGGAGTTGCAGTTTATGGAGCATAAGCGAGTTCTGGTTTATGGAGGATAAGGGAGTTATTGTTTAAGGACAATAATCGAGTTTTAGTTTTTGGAGGATAAGCGAGTTGTAGTTCATGGAGGTTAAGGGAGTTGCAGTTTATGGAGGATAATCGAGTTGTAGTTGATAGAGGATAAAGGAGTTGTAGTTTATGGAGGATAAGGGAGTTGCAGTTTATGGAGCATAAGTGAGTTGTAGTTTATGGAGGATAAGTGAATTGTCGTTTTTGGAGAATAAGGGAGTTGTAGTTTATGGAGGATGAGGGAGTTGCAGTTTTTGGACGATAATGGAGTTGTATTTTTTGGAGGATAAGCGAGTTGTATTTTATGGAGGATAAGGGAGTTGCAGTTTATGGAGGATAAGGGAGTAATCATTTAATGACAATAATCGAGTTGTAGTTTATGGAGGACAATGGAGTTGTAGTTTATGGAGGATAATCGAGTTGGAGTTTATGCAGGATAAGAGTTTTGCCATTTATGGAGGATAAGCGAGTTGCAGTTTATGGAGGATAAGGGAGTTGTCGTTAATGGAGAATAATTGAGTTGGAGTTTATGGAGGATAAGAGAGTTGTAGTTTATGGAGGATAAGAGAGTTGTAGTTTATGGAGGATAAGGGAGTTGTAGTTTATGGAGGATAAGAGAGTTGTAGTTTATGGAGGATAAGAGAGTTGTAGTTTATGGAGGATAAGGGAGTTGTAGTTTATGGAGGATAAGAGAGTTGTAGTTTATGGAGGATAAGTGAGTTGTAGTTTATGGAGGATAAGGGAGTTGTAGTTTATGGAGGATAAGAGAGTTGTAGTTTATGGAGGATAAGAGAGTTGTAGTTTATGGAGGATAAGGGAGTTGTAGTTTATGGAGGATAAGGGAGTTGTAGTTTATGGAGGATAAGGGAGTTGTAGTTTATGGAGGATAAGAGAGTTGTAGTTTATGGAGGATAAGGGAGTTGTAGTTTATGGAGGATAAGAGAGTTGTAGTTGATGGAGGAAAGCGAATCGTAGTTTATGAAGGATAAACGGGTTGGAGTTTATGGAGGATAAGAGAGTTGTAGTTTATGGAGGATAAGCGAGATGTAGTTTATACAGGATAAGGGAGTTGTAGTTTATGGAGGATAAGGGAGTTGTAGTTTATGGAGAATAAGAGAGTTGTAGTTTTTGGAGGATAAGCGAGTTGTAGTTTATGGAGAATAAGAGAGTTGTAGTTTATGGAGGATAAGTGAGTTGCAGGTTATGGAGGATAAGGGAGTTGAGGTTTATGGCGGATAATGCAGTTGTACTTTATGGAGGCAAAGGGAGTAGGAGTTTATGGATGATAAGGGAGTTGCAGTTTATGGAGGATAATCGAGTTGTAGTTTATAGAGGGGAAGAGAGTTGTAGTTTATGGAGGATAAGGGAGTTGTAGTTTATGGAGGACAATGGAGTTGTAGTTAACAGAGGATAAGAGAGTTGTAGTTTATGGAGGACAATGTTGTTATAGTTTATGGAGGATAACGGAGGTGTAGTTTATGGAGGATAAGGGAGTTGTCGTTTATGGAGGATAAAGGAGTTGTAGTTTATGGAGGACAATGGCGTTGTAGTTTGTGGAGGATAACGGAGGTGTAGTTTATGGAGTATAAGGGTGTTATCGTTTAAGGAGAAAAATCGAGTTGTTGGTTAAGGAGGATAACGGAGTTGTAGTTTATGGAGTATTCGGGAATTGCACTTTATGGAAGATAAGCGAGTTTGAGTTTATGGAGGATAAAGGAGTTATCATTTAAGGATAATAATCGAGTTGTAGTTTATGGAGGACAATGGAGTTGTAGTTTATGGAGGATAATCGAGTTGGAGTTTATGGAGGATAAGAGAGTTGTAGTTTATGGAGAATAAGCAAGTTGGAGTTTATGGAGGATAAGAGAGTTGTAGTTTATGGATTATAACGGAGTTGTAGTTTATGGAGGATAAGGGAGTTATCGTTTATGGAGGAAAGCGAGTTGTAGTTTATGGAGGATAAGGGAGTTGTCGTTTATGGAGGATAATTGAGTTGTAGTTTATAGAGGATAAGAGAGTTTTAGTTTATGGAGGACAATGGAGGCGTAGTTTATGGAGTATAACGGAGTTATCGTGAAAGGAGAATAATCGAATTATAGTTTATGGAGGATAAGCGAGTTGTAGTTTATGGAGGACAAGGGAGTTGTAGTTTATGGAGGATAAGGGAGTTATCATTTAAGGATAATAATCGAGTTGTAGTTTATGGAGGACAATGGAGTTGTAGTTTATGGAGGATAATCGAGTTGGAGTTTATGCAGGATAAGAGTTTTGCCATTTATGGAGGATAAGGGAGTTGTAGTTTATGGACGATAATCGAGTTGAAGTTTATGGAGGATAAGAGAGTAGTAGTTTATGGAGAATAAGCGAGTTGGAGTTTATGGAGGATAAGAGAGTTGTAGTTTATGGATTATAACGGAGTTGTAGTTTATGGAGGATAAGGGAGTTATAGTTTATGGAGGAAAGCGAGTTGTAGTTTATGGAGGAGAAGCGAGTTTTTTTATGGAGGAAAGCGATTTCTAGTTTATGGAGGATAAGTGAGTTGTCGTTTATGGAGAATAAGGGAGTTGCAGGTTATGGAGGATAATTGAGTTGTAGTTTATGGAAGAACGCGGGTTGGAGTTTATGGAGGAAAGCGAGTTGTAGTTTATGGAGAATAAGGGAGTGGTAGTTTATGGAGAATAAAGGAGTTGTAGTTTATGGAGTATAAGCGAGTTGTAGTTTTTGGAGAATAAGGGAGTTGTAGTTTAAGAGTATAAGCGAGTTGTAGTTTTTGGAGGATAAGGGAGTTGTAGTTTATGGAGTATAAGCGAGTTGTAGTTTTTGGAGGATAATGGATTTGCAGTTTATGGAGGATAAGCGAGTTGTAGTTTATGGAGGATAAGGGAGTTGCAGTTTATGGAGGATAAGGGAGTTGTATTTTTTGGACGATAAGGGAGTTGCAGTTTTTTGTGAATAATCGAGTTGTAGTTTATGCAGGATAAGGGAGTTGCAGTTTATGGAGGATAAGGGAGTTGGAGTTTATGGAGGATAAGGGAGTTGCAGTTTATGGAGGATAAGGGAGTTGGAGTTTATGGAGGATAAGGGAGTTGTATTATTTGGACGATAAGGGAGTTGCAGTTTTTTGTGAATAATCGAGTTGTAGTTTATGCAGGATAAGAGAATTGTAGTTTATGGAGGATAAGCGAGTTGTATATGGACGATAAGGGAGTTGTTTTTTTTGGAGGATAAGCGAGTTGTATTTTATGGAGGATGAGGGAGTTGCAGTTTATGGAGGATAAGGGAGTTGCAGTTTTTTGTGAATAATCGAGTTGTAGTTTATGCAGGATAAGGGAGTTGCAGTTTATGGAGCATAAGCGAGTTGTATATGGACAATAAGGGAGTTGTATTTTTTGGAGGATAAGCGAGTTGTATTTTATGGAGGATGAGGGAGTTGCAGTTTATGGAGGATAAGGGAGTAATCGTTTAAGGACAATAATCGAGTTGTAGTTTATGGATGACAATGGAGTTGTAGTTTATGGAGGATAATCGAGTTGGAGTTTATGCAGGATAAGAGTTTTGCCATTTATGGAGGGTAAGGGAGTTGTAGTTTATGGAGGATAATCGAGTTGAAGTTTATGGAGGAGAAGAGAGTTGTAGTTTATGGAGGATAAGCGAGTTGGAGTTTATGGAGGATAAGTGAGTTGTAGTTTATGGAGGATGAGGGAGTTGCAGTTTATGGAGGATGAGGGAGTTGCAGTTTATGGAGGATAAGCGAGTTGCAGTTTATGGAGGATAAGGGAGTTGCAGTTTATGGAGGATGAGGGAGTTGCAGTTTATGGAGGATAAGGGAGTTGCAGTTTATGGAGCATAAGTGAGTTGTAGTTTATGGAGGATAAGTGAATTGTCGTTTTTGGAGAATAAGGGAGTTGTAGTTTATGGAGGATGAGGGAGTTGCAGTTTTTGGACGATAATGGAGTTGTATTTTTTGGAGGATAAGCGAGTTGTATTTTATGGAGGATAAGGGAGTTGCAGTTTATGGAGGATAAGGGAGTTGTATTTTATGCAGGATAAGGGAGTTGCAGTTTATGGAGCATAAGCGAGTTCTGGTTTATGGAGGATAAGGGAGTTATTGTTTAAGGACAATAATCGAGTTTTAGTTTTTGGAGGATAAGCGAGTTGTAGTTCATGGAGGTTAAGGGAGTTGCAGTTTATGGAGGATAATCGAGTTGTAGTTGATAGAGGATAAAGGAGTTGTAGTTTATGGAGGATAAGGGAGTTGCAGTTTATGGAGCATAAGTGAGTTGTAGTTTATGGAGGATAAGTGAATTGTCGTTTTTGGAGAATAAGGGAGTTGTAGTTTATGGAGGATGAGGGAGTTGCAGTTTTTGGACGATAATGGAGTTGTATTTTTTGGAGGATAAGCGAGTTGTATTTTATGGAGGATAAGGGAGTTGCAGTTTATGGAGGATAAGGGAGTAATCATTTAATGACAATAATCGAGTTGTAGTTTATGGAGGACAATGGAGTTGTAGTTTATGGAGGATAATCGAGTTGGAGTTTATGCAGGATAAGAGTTTTGCCATTTATGGAGGATAAGCGAGTTGCAGTTTATGGAGGATAAGGGAGTTGTCGTTAATGGAGAATAATTGAGTTGGAGTTTATGGAGGATAAGAGAGTTGTAGTTTATGGAGGATAAGAGAGTTGTAGTTTATGGAGGATAAGGGAGTTGTAGTTTATGGAGGATAAGGGAGTTGTAGTTTATGGAGGATAAGAGAGTTGTAGTTTATGGAGGATAAGGGAGTTGTAGTTTATGGAGGATAAGGGAGTTGTAGTTTATGGAGGATAAGAGAGTTGTAGTTTATGGAGGATAAGGGAGTTGTAGTTTATGGAGGATAAGGGAGTTGTAGTTTATGGAGGATAAGGGAGTTGTAGTTTATGGAGGATAAGAGAGTTGTAGTTTATGGAGGATAAGGGAGTTGTAGTTTATGGAGGATAAGGGAGTTGTAGTTTATGGAGGATAAGAGAGTTGTAGTTTATGGAGGATAAGGGAGTTGTAGTTTATGGAGGATAAGAGAGTTGTAGTTGATGGAGGAAAGCGAATCGTAGTTTATGAAGGATAAACGGGTTGGAGTTTATGGAGGATAAGAGAGTTGTAGTTTATGGAGGATAAGCGAGATGTAGTTTATACAGGATAAGGGAGTTGTAGTTTATGGAGGATAAGGGAGTTGTAGTTTATGGAGAATAAGAGAGTTGTAGTTTTTGGAGGATAAGCGAGTTGTAGTTTATGGAGAATAAGAGAGTTGTAGTTTATGGAGGATAAGTGAGTTGCAGGTTATGGAGGATAAGGGAGTTGAGGTTTATGGCGGATAATGCAGTTGTACTTTATGGAGGCAAAGGGAGTAGGAGTTTATGGATGATAAGGGAGTTGCAGTTTATGGAGGATAATCGAGTTGTAGTTTATAGAGGGGAAGAGAGTTGTAGTTTATGGAGGATAAGGGAGTTGTAGTTTATGGAGGACAATGGAGTTGTAGTTGACAGAGGATAAGAGAGTTGTAGTTTATGGAGGACAATGTTGTTATAGTTTATGAAGGAGAACGGAGGTGTAGTTTATGGAGGATAAGGGAGTTGTCGTTTATGGAGGATAAAGGAGTTGTAGTTTATGGAGGACAATGGCGTTGTAGTTTGTGGAGGATAACGGAGGTGTAGTTTATGGAGTATAAGGGTGTTATCGTTTAAGGAGAAAAATCGAGTTGTTGGTTAAGGAGGCTAACGGAGTTGTAGTTTATGGAGTATTCGGGAATTGCACTTTATGGAAGATAAGCGAGTTTGAGTTTATGGAGGATAAAGGAGTTATCATTTAAGGATAATAATCGAGTTGTAGTTTATGGAGGACAATGGAGTTGTAGTTTATGGAGGATAATCGAGTTGGAGTTTATGGAGGATAAGAGAGTTGTAGTTTATGGAGAATAAGCAAGTTGGAGTTTATGGAGGATAAGAGAGTTGTAGTTTATGGATTATAACGGAGTTGTAGTTTATGGAGGATAAGGGAGTTATCGTTTATGGAGGAAAGCGAGTTGTAGTTTATGGAGGATAAGGGAGTTGTCGTTTATGGAGGATAATTGAGTTGTAGTTTATAGAGGATAAGAGAGTTTTAGTTTATGGAGGACAATGGAGGCGTAGTTTATGGAGTATAACGGAGTTATCGTGAAAGGAGAATAATCGAATTATAGTTTATGGAGGATAAGCGAGTTGTAGTTTATGGAGGACAAGGGAGTTGTAGTTTATGGAGGATAAGGGAGTTATCATTTAAGGATAATAATCGAGTTGTAGTTTATGGAGGACAATGGAGTTGTAGTTTATGGAGGATAATCGAGTTGGAGTTTATGCAGGATAAGAGTTTTGCCATTTATGGAGGATAAGGGAGTTGTAGTTTATGGACGATAATCGAGTTGAAGTTTATGGAGGATAAGAGAGTAGTAGTTTATGGAGAATAAGCGAGTTGGAGTTTATGGAGGATAAGAGAGTTGTAGTTTATGGATTATAACGGAGTTGTAGTTTATGGAGGATAAGGGAGTTATAGTTTATGGAGGAAAGCGAGTTGTAGTTTATGGAGGAGAAGCGAGTTTTTTTATGGAGGAAAGCGATTTCTAGTTTATGGAGGATAAGTGAGTTGTCGTTTATGGAGAATAAGGGAGTTGCAGGTTATGGAGGATAATTGAGTTGTAGTTTATGGAAGAACGCGGGTTGGAGTTTATGGAGGAAAGCGAGTTGTAGTTTATGGAGAATAAGGGAGTGGTAGTTTATGGAGAATAAAGGAGTTGTAGTTTATGGAGTATAAGCGAGTTGTAGTTTTTGGAGAATAAGGGAGTTGTAGTTTAAGAGTATAAGCGAGTTGTAGTTTTTGGAGGATAAGGGAGTTGTAGTTTATGGAGTATAAGCGAGTTGTAGTTTTTGGAGGATAATGGATTTGCAGTTTATGGAGGATAAGCGAGTTGTAGTTTATGGAGGATAAGGGAGTTGCAGTTTATGGAGGATAAGGGAGTTGTATTTTTTGGACGATAAGGGAGTTGCAGTTTTTTGTGAATAATCGAGTTGTAGTTTATGCAGGATAAGGGAGTTGCAGTTTATGGAGGATAAGGGAGTTGGAGTTTATGGAGGATAAGGGAGTTGCAGTTTATGGAGGATAAGGGAGTTGGAGTTTATGGAGGATAAGGGAGTTGTATTATTTGGACGATAAGGGAGTTGCAGTTTTTTGTGAATAATCGAGTTGTAGTTTATGCAGGATAAGAGAATTGCAGTTTATGGAGGATAAGCGAGTTGTATATGGACGATAAGGGAGTTGTTTTTTTTGGAGGATAAGCGAGTTGTATTTTATGGAGGATGAGGGAGTTGCAGTTTATGGAGGATAAGGGAGTTGCAGTTTTTTGTGAATAATCGAGTTGTAGTTTATGCAGGATAAGGGAGTTGCAGTTTATGGAGCATAAGCGAGTTGTATATGGACAATAAGGGAGTTGTATTTTTTGGAGGATAAGCGAGTTGTATTTTATGGAGGATGAGGGAGTTGCAGTTTATGGAGGATAAGGGAGTAATCGTTTAAGGACAATAATCGAGTTGTAGTTTATGGATGACAATGGAGTTGTAGTTTATGGAGGATAATCGAGTTGGAGTTTATGCAGGATAAGAGTTTTGCCATTTATGGAGGGTAAGGGAGTTGTAGTTTATGGAGGATAATCGAGTTGAAGTTTATGGAGGAGAAGAGAGTTGTAGTTTATGGAGGATAAGCGAGTTGGAGTTTATGGAGGATAAGTGAGTTGTAGTTTATGGAGGATGAGGGAGTTGCAGTTTATGGAGGATGAGGGAGTTGCAGTTTATGGAGGATAAGCGAGTTGCAGTTTATGGAGGATAAGGGAGTTGCAGTTTATGGAGGATGAGGGAGTTGCAGTTTATGGAGGATAAGGGAGTTGCAGTTTATGGAGCATAAGTGAGTTGTAGTTTATGGAGGATAAGTGAATTGTCGTTTTTGGAGAATAAGGGAGTTGTAGTTTATGGAGGATGAGGGAGTTGCAGTTTTTGGACGATAATGGAGTTGTATTTTTTGGAGGATAAGCGAGTTGTATTTTATGGAGGATAAGGGAGTTGCAGTTTATGGAGGATAAGGGAGTTGTATTTTATGCAGGATAAGGGAGTTGCAGTTTATGGAGCATAAGCGAGTTCTGGTTTATGGAGGATAAGGGAGTTATTGTTTAAGGACAATAATCGAGTTTTAGTTTTTGGAGGATAAGCGAGTTGTAGTTCATGGAGGTTAAGGGAGTTGCAGTTTATGGAGGATAATCGAGTTGTAGTTGATAGAGGATAAAGGAGTTGTAGTTTATGGAGGATAAGGGAGTTGCAGTTTATGGAGCATAAGTGAGTTGTAGTTTATGGAGGATAAGTGAATTGTCGTTTTTGGAGAATAAGGGAGTTGTAGTTTATGGAGGATGAGGGAGTTGCAGTTTTTGGACGATAATGGAGTTGTATTTTTTGGAGGATAAGCGAGTTGTATTTTATGGAGGATAAGGGAGTTGCAGTTTATGGAGGATAAGGGAGTAATCATTTAATGACAATAATCGAGTTGTAGTTTATGGAGGACAATGGAGTTGTAGTTTATGGAGGATAATCGAGTTGGAGTTTATGCAGGATAAGAGTTTTGCCATTTATGGAGGATAAGCGAGTTGCAGTTTATGGAGGATAAGGGAGTTGTCGTTAATGGAGAATAATTGAGTTGGAGTTTATGGAGGATAAGAGAGTTGTAGTTTATGGAGGATAAGAGAGTTGTAGTTTATGGAGGATAAGGGAGTTGTAGTTTATGGAGGATAAGGGAGTTGTAGTTTATGGAGGATAAGAGAGTTGTAGTTTATGGAGGATAAGGGAGTTGTAGTTTATGGAGGATAAGAGAGTTGTAGTTTATGGAGGATAAGAGAGTTGTAGTTTATGGAGGATAAGGGAGTTGTAGTTTATGGAGGATAAGGGAGTTGTAGTTTATGGAGGATAAGGGAGTTGTAGTTTATGGAGGATAAGAGAGTTGTAGTTTATGGAGGATAAGGGAGTTGTAGTTTATGGAGGATAAGGGAGTTGTAGTTTATGGAGGATAAGAGAGTTGTAGTTTATGGAGGATAAGGGAGTTGTAGTTTATGGAGGATAAGAGAGTTGTAGTTGATGGAGGAAAGCGAATCGTAGTTTATGAAGGATAAACGGGTTGGAGTTTATGGAGGATAAGAGAGTTGTAGTTTATGGAGGATAAGCGAGATGTAGTTTATACAGGATAAGGGAGTTGTAGTTTATGGAGGATAAGGGAGTTGTAGTTTATGGAGAATAAGAGAGTTGTAGTTTTTGGAGGATAAGCGAGTTGTAGTTTATGGAGAATAAGAGAGTTGTAGTTTATGGAGGATAAGTGAGTTGCAGGTTATGGAGGATAAGGGAGTTGAGGTTTATGGCGGATAATGCAGTTGTACTTTATGGAGGCAAAGGGAGTAGGAGTTTATGGATGATAAGGGAGTTGCAGTTTATGGAGGATAATCGAGTTGTAGTTTATAGAGGGGAAGAGAGTTGTAGTTTATGGAGGATAAGGGAGTTGTAGTTTATGGAGGACAATGGAGTTGTAGTTAACAGAGGATAAGAGAGTTGTAGTTTATGGAGGACAATGTTGTTATAGTTTATGAAGGAGAACGGAGGTGTAGTTTATGGAGGATAAGGGAGTTGTCGTTTATGGAGGATAAAGGAGTTGTAGTTTATGGAGGACAATGGCGTTGTAGTTTGTGGAGGATAACGGAGGTGTAGTTTATGGAGTATAAGGGTGTTATCGTTTAAGGAGAAAAATCGAGTTGTTGGTTAAGGAGGCTAACGGAGTTGTAGTTTATGGAGTATTCGGGAATTGCACTTTATGGAAGATAAGCGAGTTTGAGTTTATGGAGGATAAAGGAGTTATCATTTAAGGATAATAATCGAGTTGTAGTTTATGGAGGACAATGGAGTTGTAGTTTATGGAGGATAATCGAGTTGGAGTTTATGGAGGATAAGAGAGTTGTAGTTTATGGAGAATAAGCAAGTTGGAGTTTATGGAGGATAAGAGAGTTGTAGTTTATGGATTATAACGGAGTTGTAGTTTATGGAGGATAAGGGAGTTATCGTTTATGGAGGAAAGCGAGTTGTAGTTTATGGAGGATAAGGGAGTTGTCGTTTATGGAGGATAATTGAGTTGTAGTTTATAGAGGATAAGAGAGTTTTAGTTTATGGAGGACAATGGAGGCGTAGTTTATGGAGTATAACGGAGTTATCGTGAAAGGAGAATAATCGAATTATAGTTTATGGAGGATAAGCGAGTTGTAGTTTATGGAGGACAAGGGAGTTGTAGTTTATGGAGGATAAGGGAGTTATCATTTAAGGATAATAATCGAGTTGTAGTTTATGGAGGACAATGGAGTTGTAGTTTATGGAGGATAATCGAGTTGGAGTTTATGCAGGATAAGAGTTTTGCCATTTATGGAGGATAAGGGAGTTGTAGTTTATGGACGATAATCGAGTTGAAGTTTATGGAGGATAAGAGAGTAGTAGTTTATGGAGAATAAGCGAGTTGGAGTTTATGGAGGATAAGAGAGTTGTAGTTTATGGATTATAACGGAGTTGTAGTTTATGGAGGATAAGGGAGTTATAGTTTATGGAGGAAAGCGAGTTGTAGTTTATGGAGGAGAAGCGAGTTTTTTTATGGAGGAAAGCGATTTCTAGTTTATGGAGGATAAGTGAGTTGTCGTTTTTGGAGAATAAGGGAGTTGCAGGTTATGGAGGATAATTGAGTTGTAGTTTATGGAAGAACGCGGGTTGGAATTTATGGAGGAAAGCGAGTTGTAGTTTATGGAGAATAAGGGAGTGGTAGTTTATGGAGAATAAAGGAGTTGTAGTTTATGGAGTATAAGCGAGTTGTAGTTTTTGGAGAATAAGGGAGTTGTAGTTTAAGAGTATAAGCGAGTTGTAGTTTTTGGAGGATAAGGGAGTTGTAGTTTATGGAGTATAAGCGAGTTGTAGTTTTTGGAGGATAATGGATTTGCAGTTTATGGAGGATAAGCGAGTTGTAGTTTATGGAGGATAAGGGAGTTGCAGTTTATGGAGGATAAGGGAGTTGTATTTTTTGGACGATAAGGGAGTTGCAGTTTTTTGTGAATAATCGAGTTGTAGTTTATGCAGGATAAGGGAGTTGCAGTTTATGGAGGATAAGGGAGTTGGAGTTTATGGAGGATAAGGGAGTTGCAGTTTATGGAGGATAAGGGAGTTGGAGTTTATGGAGGATAAGGGAGTTGTATTATTTGGACGATAAGGGAGTTGCAGTTTTTTGTGAATAATCGAGTTGTAGTTTATGCAGGATAAGGGAATTGCAGTTTATGGAGGATAAGCGAGTTGTATATGGACGATAAGGGAGTTGTTTTTTTTGGAGGATAAGCGAGTTGTATTTTATGGAGGATGAGGGAGTTGTAGTTAACAGAGGATAAGAGAGTTGTAGTTTATGGAGGACAATGTTGTTATAGTTTATGAAGGAGAACGGAGGTGTAGTTTATGGAGGATAAGGGAGTTGTCGTTTATGGAGGATAAAGGAGTTGTAGTTTATGGAGGACAATGGCGTTGTAGTTTGTGGAGGATAACGGAGGTGTAGTTTATGGAGTATAAGGGTGTTATCGTTTAAGGAGAAAAATCGAGTTGTTGGTTAAGGAGGCTAACGGAGTTGTAGTTTATGGAGTATTCGGGAATTGCACTTTATGGAAGATAAGCGAGTTTGAGTTTATGGAGGATAAAGGAGTTATCATTTAAGGATAATAATCGAGTTGTAGTTTATGGAGGACAATGGAGTTGTAGTTTATGGAGGATAATCGAGTTGGAGTTTATGGAGGATAAGAGAGTTGTAGTTTATGGAGAATAAGCAAGTTGGAGTTTATGGAGGATAAGAGAGTTGTAGTTTATGGATTATAACGGAGTTGTAGTTTATGGAGGATAAGGGAGTTATCGTTTATGGAGGAAAGCGAGTTGTAGTTTATGGAGGATAAGGGAGTTGTCGTTTATGGAGGATAATTGAGTTGTAGTTTATAGAGGATAAGAGAGTTTTAGTTTATGGAGGACAATGGAGGCGTAGTTTATGGAGTATAACGGAGTTATCGTGAAAGGAGAATAATCGAATTATAGTTTATGGAGGATAAGCGAGTTGTAGTTTATGGAGGACAAGGGAGTTGTAGTTTATGGAGGATAAGGGAGTTATCATTTAAGGATAATAATCGAGTTGTAGTTTATGGAGGACAATGGAGTTGTAGTTTATGGAGGATAATCGAGTTGGAGTTTATGCAGGATAAGAGTTTTGCCATTTATGGAGGATAAGGGAGTTGTAGTTTATGGACGATAATCGAGTTGAAGTTTATGGAGGATAAGAGAGTAGTAGTTTATGGAGAATAAGCGAGTTGGAGTTTATGGAGGATAAGAGAGTTGTAGTTTATGGATTATAACGGAGTTGTAGTTTATGGAGGATAAGGGAGTTATAGTTTATGGAGGAAAGCGAGTTGTAGTTTATGGAGGAGAAGCGAGTTTTTTTATGGAGGAAAGCGATTTCTAGTTTATGGAGGATAAGTGAGTTGTCGTTTTTGGAGAATAAGGGAGTTGCAGGTTATGGAGGATAATTGAGTTGTAGTTTATGGAAGAACGCGGGTTGGAATTTATGGAGGAAAGCGAGTTGTAGTTTATGGAGAATAAGGGAGTGGTAGTTTATGGAGAATAAAGGAGTTGTAGTTTATGGAGTATAAGCGAGTTGTAGTTTTTGGAGAATAAGGGAGTTGTAGTTTAAGAGTATAAGCGAGTTGTAGTTTTTGGAGGATAAGGGAGTTGTAGTTTATGGAGTATAAGCGAGTTGTAGTTTTTGGAGGATAATGGATTTGCAGTTTATGGAGGATAAGCGAGTTGTAGTTTATGGAGGATAAGGGAGTTGCAGTTTATGGAGGATAAGGGAGTTGTATTTTTTGGACGATAAGGGAGTTGCAGTTTTTTGTGAATAATCGAGTTGTAGTTTATGCAGGATAAGGGAGTTGCAGTTTATGGAGGATAAGGGAGTTGGAGTTTATGGAGGATAAGGGAGTTGCAGTTTATGGAGGATAAGGGAGTTGGAGTTTATGGAGGATAAGGGAGTTGTATTATTTGGACGATAAGGGAGTTGCAGTTTTTTGTGAATAATCGAGTTGTAGTTTATGCAGGATAAGGGAATTGCAGTTTATGGAGGATAAGCGAGTTGTATATGGACGATAAGGGAGTTGTTTTTTTTGGAGGATAAGCGAGTTGTATTTTATGGAGGATGAGGGAGTTGCAGTTTATGGAGGATAAGGGAGTTGCAGTTTTTTGTGAATAATCGAGTTGTAGTTTATGCAGGATAAGGGAGTTGCAGTTTATGGAGCATAAGCGAGTTGTATATGGACAATAAGGGAGTTGTATTTTTTGGAGGATAAGCGAGTTGTATTTTATGGAGGATGAGGGAGTTGCAGTTTATGGAGGATAAGGGAGTAATCGTTTAAGGACAATAATCGAGTTGTAGTTTATGGATGACAATGGAGTTGTAGTTTATGGAGGATAATCGAGTTGGAGTTTATGCAGGATAAGAGTTTTGCCATTTATGGAGGGTAAGGGAGTTGTAGTTTATGGAGGATAATCGAGTTGAAGTTTATGGAGGAGAAGAGAGTTGTAGTTTATGGAGGATAAGCGAGTTGGAGTTTATGGAGGATAAGTGAGTTGTAGTTTATGGAGGATGAGGCAGTTGCAGTTTATGGAGGATAAGCGAGTTGCAGTTTATGGAGGATAAGGGAGTTGCAGTTTATGGAGGATGAGGGAGTTGTATTTTATGCAGGATAAGGGAGTTGCAGTTTATGGAGCATAAGCGAGTTCTGGTTTATGGAGGATAAGGGAGTTATTGTTTAAGGACAATAATCGAGTTTTAGTTTTTGGAGGATAAGCGAGTTGTAGTTCATGGAGGTTAAGGGAGTTGCAGTTTATGGAGGATAATCGAGTTGTAGTTGATAGAGGATAAAGGAGTTGTAGTTTATGGAGGATAAGGGAGTTGCAGTTTATGGAGCATAAGTGAGTTGTAGTTTATGGAGGATAAGTGAATTGTCGTTTTTAGAGAATAAGGGAGTTGTAGTTTATGGAGGATGAGGGAGTTGCAGTTTTTGGACGATAAGGGAGTTGTATTTTTTGGAGGATAAGCGAGTTGTATTTTATGGAGGATAAGGGAGTTGCAGTTTATGGAGGATAAGGGAGTAATCATTTAATGACAATAATCGAGTTGTAGTTTATGGAGGACAATGGAGTTGTAGTTTATGGAGGATAATCGAGTTGGAGTTTATGCAGGATAAGAGTTTTGCCATTTATGGAGGATAAGCGAGTTGCAGTTTATGGAGGATAAGGGAGTTGTCGTTTATGGAGAATAATTGAGTTGGAGTTTATGGAGGATAAGAGAGTTGTAGTTTATGGAGGATAAGAGAGTTGTAGTTTATGGAGGATAAGGGAGTTGTAGTTTATGGAGGATAAGAGAGTTGTAGTTTATGGAGGATAAGGGAGTTGTAGTTTATGGAGGATAAGAGAGTTGTAGTTTATGGAGGATAAGTGAGTTGTAGTTTATGGAGGATAAGGGAGTTGTAGTTTATGGAGGATAAGGGAGTTGTAGTTGACAGAGGATAATCGAGTTGAAGTTTATGGAGGAGAAGAGAGTTGTAGTTTATGGAGGATAAGCGAGTTGGAGTTTATGGAGGATAAGTGAGTTGTAGTTTATGGAGGATGAGGCAGTTGCAGTTTATGGAGGATAAGCGAGTTGCAGTTTATGGAGGATAAGGGAGTTGCAGTTTATGGAGGATGAGGGAGTTGTATTTTATGCAGGATAAGGGAGTTGCAGTTTATGGAGCATAAGCGAGTTCTGGTTTATGGAGGATAAGGGAGTTATTGTTTAAGGACAATAATCGAGTTTTAGTTTTTGGAGGATAAGCGAGTTGTAGTTCATGGAGGTTAAGGGAGTTGCAGTTTATGGAGGATAATCGAGTTGTAGTTGATAGAGGATAAAGGAGTTGTAGTTTATGGAGGATAAGGGAGTTGCAGTTTATGGAGCATAAGTGAGTTGTAGTTTATGGAGGATAAGTGAATTGTCGTTTTTAGAGAATAAGGGAGTTGTAGTTTATGGAGGATGAGGGAGTTGCAGTTTTTGGACGATAAGGGAGTTGTATTTTTTGGAGGATAAGCGAGTTGTATTTTATGGAGGATAAGGGAGTTGCAGTTTATGGAGGATAAGGGAGTAATCATTTAATGACAATAATCGAGTTGTAGTTTATGGAGGACAATGGAGTTGTAGTTTATGGAGGATAATCGAGTTGGAGTTTATGCAGGATAAGAGTTTTGCCATTTATGGAGGATAAGCGAGTTGCAGTTTATGGAGGATAAGGGAGTTGTCGTTTATGGAGAATAATTGAGTTGGAGTTTATGGAGGATAAGAGAGTTGTAGTTTATGGAGGATAAGAGAGTTGTAGTTTATGGAGGATAAGGGAGTTGTAGTTTATGGAGGATAAGAGAGTTGTAGTTTATGGAGGATAAGGGAGTTGTAGTTTATGGAGGATAAGAGAGTTGTAGTTTATGGAGGATAAGTGAGTTGTAGTTTATGGAGGATAAGGGAGTTGTAGTTTATGGAGGATAAGGGAGTTGTAGTTTATGGAGGATAAGAGAGTTGTAGTTTATGGAGGATAAGGGAGTTGTAGTTTATGGAGGATAAGGGAGTTGTAGTTTATGGAGGATAAGAGAGTTGTAGTTTATGGAGGATAAGGGAGTTGTAGTTTATGGAGGATAAGAGAGTTGTAGTTGATGGAGGAAAGCGAATCGTAGTTTATGAAGGATAAACGGGTTGGAGTTTATGGAGGATAAGAGAGTTGTAGTTTATGGAGGATAAGCGAGATGTAGTTTATACAGGATAAGGGAGTTGTAGTTTATGGAGGATAAGGGAGTTGTAGTTTATGGAGAATAAGAGAGTTGTAGTTTTTGGAGGATAAGCGAGTTGTAGTTTATGGAGAATAAGAGAGTTGTAGTTTATGGAGGATAAGTGAGTTGCAGGTTATGGAGGATAAGGGAGTTGAGGTTTATGGCAGATAATGCAGTTGTACTTTATGGAGGCAAAGGGAGTAGGAGTTTATGGATGATAAGGGAGTTGCAGTTTATGGAGGATAATCGAGTTGTAGTTTATGGAGGACAATGGAGTTGTAGTTAACAGAGGATAAGAGAGTTGTAGTTTATGGAGGACAATGTTGTTATAGTTTATGGAGGATAACGGAGGTGTAGTTTATGGAGGATAAGGGAGTTGTCGTTTATGGAGGATAAAGGAGTTGTAGTTTATGGAGGACAATGGCGTTGTAGTTTGTGGAGGATAACGGAGGTGTAGTTTATGGAGTATAAGGGTGTTATCGTTTAAGGAGAAAAATCGAGTTGTTGGTTAAGGAGGATAACGGAGTTGTAGTTTATGGAGTATTCGGGAATTGCACTTTATGGAAGATAAGCGAGTTTGAGTTTATGGAGGATAAAGGAGTTATCATTTAAGGATAATAATCGAGTTGTAGTTTATGGAGGACAATGGAGTTGTAGTTTATGGAGGATAATCGAGTTGGAGTTTATGGAGGATAAGAGAGTTGTAGTTTATGGAGAATAAGCAAGTTGGAGTTTATGGAGGATAAGAGAGTTGTAGTTTATGGATTATAATGGAGTTGTAGTTTATGGAGGATAAGGGAGTTATCGTTTATGGAGGAAAGCGAGTTGTAGTTTATGGAGGATAAGGGAGTTGTCGTTTATGGAGGATAATTGAGTTGTAGTTTATAGAGGATAAGAGAGTTTTAGTTTATGGAGGACAATGGAGGCGTAGTTTATGGAGTATAACGGAGTTATCGTGAAAGGAGAATAATCGAATTATAGTTTATGGAGGATAAGCGAGTTGTAGTTTATGGAGGACAAGGGAGTTGTAGTTTATGGAGGATAAGGGAGTTATCATTTAAGGATAATAATCGAGTTGTAGTTTATGGAGGACAATGGAGTTGTAGTTTATGGAGGATAATCGAGTTGGAGTTTATGCAGGATAAGAGTTTTGCCATTTATGGAGGATAAGGGAGTTGTAGTTTATGGACGATAATCGAGTTGAAGTTTATGGAGGATAAGAGAGTAGTAGTTTATGGAGAATAAGCGAGTTGGAGTTTATGGAGGATAAGAGAGTTGTAGTTTATGGATTATAACGGAGTTGTAGTTTATGGAGGATAAGGGAGTTATAGTTTATGGAGGAAAGCGAGTTGTAGTTTATGGAGGAGAAGCGAGTTTTTTTTTTATGGAGGAAAGCGATTTCTAGTTTATGGAGGATAAGTGAGTTGTCGTTTTTGGAGAATAAGGGAGTTGCAGGTTATGGAGGATAATTGAGTTGTAGTTTATGGAAGAACGCGGGTTGGAGTTTATGGAGGAAAGCGAGTTGTAGTGTATGGAGAATAAGGGAGTGGTAGTTTATGGAGAATAAAGGAGTTGTAGTTTATGGAGTATAAGCGAGTTGTAGTTTTTGGAGAATAAGGGAGTTGTAGTTTAAGAGTATAAGCGAGTTGTAGTTTTTGGAGGATAAGGGAGTTGTAGTTTATGGAGTATAAGCGAGTTGTAGTTTTTGGAGGATAATGGATTTGCAGTTTATGGAGGATAAGCGAGTTGTAGTTTATGGAGGATAAGGGAGTTGTAGTTTATGGAGTATAAGCGAGTTGTAGTTTTTGGAGAATAAGGGAGTTGTAGTTTATGGAGTATAAGCGAGTTGTAGTTTTTGGAGGATAAGGGAGTTGTAGTTTTTGGAGGATAAGGGAGTTGTAGTTTATGGAGTATAAGTGAGTTGTAGTTTTTGGAGTATAAGCGAGTTGTAGTTTTTGGAGGATAAGGGAGTTGTAGTTTATGGAGTATAAGCGAGTTGTAGTTTTTGGAGGATAATGGATTTGCAGTTTATGGAGGATAAGCGAGTTGTAGTTTATGGAGGATAAGGGATTTGTAGTTTATGGAGTATAAGCGAGTTGTAGTTTATGGAGGAACGCGGGTTGGAGTTTATGGAGGATAAGGGAGTTGTAGTTTATGGAGGATAAGCGAGTTGTAGTTTATGGAGGATAAGCGAGTTGTAGTTTATGGAGGAACGCGGGTTGGAGTTTATGGAGGATAAGAGAGTTGTAGTTTATGGAGGATAAGGGAGTTGTAGTTTATGGAAGATAAGGGAGTTGCAGTTTATGGAGGATAAGGGAGTTGTAGTTTATGGAGGATAAGGGAGTTGCAGTTTATGGAGGATAAGCGAGTTCTGGTTAATGGAAGATAAGGGAGTTATTGTATAAGGACAATAATCTAGTTGCAGTTTATGGAGGATAATCGAGTTGTAGTTTATAGAGGATAAGAGAGTTGTAGTTTATGGAGGAACAATGGAGGTGTAGTTTATGGAGTATAATGGAGTTATCGTGAAAGGAACATAATCGAGTTCCAGTTTATTGCGGATAAGCGAGTTGTAGTTTATGGAGGAAAGTGAGATGTAGTTTATGGAGGAAAGCGAGTTGGAGTTTATGGAGGATAAAGGAGTTGTAGTTTATGGAGTATTCAGGAATTGCAGTTTATGGAAGATAAGCGAGTTGGAGTTTATGGAGGATAAGGGAGTTGTAGTTTATGGAGGAAAATGGAGTTGTAGTTTATGGAGGATAACGGAGGTGTAGTTTATGGAGTATTCAGGAATTGCAGTTTATGGAAGATAAGCGAGTTGGAGTTTATGGAGGATAAGGGAGTTATCATTTAAGGACAATAATCGAGTTGTAGTTAATGGAGGACAATGGAGTTGGAGTTTATGGAGGATAAGCAAGTTGGAGTTTATAGAGGATTAGGGAGTTGTAGTTTATGGACAATAAGGGAGTTGTAGTTAATGGAAGATAAGGGAGATGTAGTTTATGGACAATAAGGGAGTTGTAGTTAACGGAAGATAAGGGAGATGTAGTTTATGGAGAGTAAGTGAGTCGCAGTTTATGGAGAATAAGGGAGTTGTTGTTTATGGAGGTTTTGCGAGTTGTAGTTTATGCAGAGTAAGGGAGTTGCAGTTTATGGAGAATAAGGGAGTTTTATTTTATGGAGGATAAGGGAGTTGTCGTTTATGGAGGATAAGGGAGTTGTAGTTTATGGAGGATAATTGAGTTGAAGTTAATGGAGAATAAGGGAGTTTTAGTTTATGCAGGATAAACGAGTTGAACTTTATGGAGGATAAGCGAGTTGCAGTTTGTGCAGGATAAGGGAGTTGCAGTTTATGGAGGAGAAGCCAGTTGGAATTTATGGAGAGTATGTGAGTTTTGGTTTTGGAGGATGAGGGAGTTGTAGTTTATGGAGGATAAGCGAGTTGTAGTTTTTGGAGGATAAGGGAGTTGCAGTTTATGGAGGATAAGAGAATTGTAGTTTTTGTTGGATAAGGGAGTTGTAGTTTATGTAGAGTTAGCGAGTCGCAGTTTATGGAGGATAAGGGAGTTGTTGTTTATGGAGGTTTTGTGAGTTGTAGTTTACGTAGAATAAGGGAGTTGCAGTTTATGGGGATAAGGGAGTTGTAGTTTATGGGGGATAAGGGAGTTGTAGTTTATGGGGGATAAGGGAGTTGTAGTTTATGGAGCATAATTGAGTTGAAGTTAATGGAGGATAAGGGACTTGTAGTTTATGCAGGTAAAGCGAGTTGAAGTTTATGGAGGGTAAGTGAGTTGTAGTTTATCGAGAATAAGGGAGTTGGAATTTATGGAGGATAAGGGAGTTGTAGTTTTTGGAGAATGAGGGAGTTGTAGTTTATGGAGGATAATGGAGTTGGAGTTTATGGAGGATGAGGGAGTTGGAGTTTATGGAGGATAAGGGAGTTGGAGTTTATGGAGGATAAGGGAGTTGTAGTTTTTGGAGAATGAGGGAGTTGTAGTTTATGGAGGATAATGGAGTTGGAGTTTATGGAGGATGAGGGAGTTGGAGTTTATGGAGGATAAGGGAGTTGGAGTTTATGGAGGATAAGGGAGTTGGAGTTTATGGAGGATAAGCAAGTTTTAGTTTTTGGAGGATAAGGGGGATGTAGTTTATGGAGCATAATGGTGTTTTTGTTTATGGAGGGTAAGGGAGTTGTTGTTTATGGAGGATAAGCGAGTTGATCTGTACGTCATTCAGATGTTTCCTGGAGACCCCTTTTACACTTGGCTTTCCCAAACATTGAGGATGTTATTTCAGTGGAATTTGACTAATTCCTTTCAACATTTCTTTCCTTTCCAAATCTCACCAATAAAAATAAACATACTTTTGATGGTTAAAACCACCTGATAGCTACACTGGCTTCAGTCCGCCATTGTAAATCAGAGAAACAGATCTCTACTTTCTGCAGAATTAACAGCAGAAAATATAGAGCCTTTCAACACAACTCCACTTGAGCGCCCTCCCATTCCTCAACATGTAGTCCTTCTATTCCCATTCCCCTCATGGCTTCATTGAGCTTCTTATAAAGCCCTTTGGATTACACCTGCATTTTTATTTGCTGCCTTTCCTTGTTGGGACTTCCTTGTGAATTGTTTGAGAAGTCTGTGGGCTGGAGTTTTTGCAGAAACTAACATCGGGGGCCTGGATCAGGAATGCGTGTCCTTGTTTCTAACAGATTTTGTTTTTCCCAGATTGGGACGGGAGAAGGGGCCTGGACACACCAGGTCCATATGAACTCAGTGCTGAGTTCATATACACCCCATTTCTGCTTTTGTAATGCCTTTATTACACAGTGTGGGTGTTATTAATTTATCGACTGAGAATACTGTTGGAAGGCAATACTGTCAAGGGGCCAAATTGTGTAAATTCACAATCATTTAAAAATTAAAAAGCACAAACTACCAGTATCAGTGAGAATTGAAGAAAAGTACTCAAGCTATGGAGTAATTTCAATTCATTTAATTAAATCCCCAGCCTTTTAAATATTTGAAAAACAAAATGCAGAATAAACTCTGTTTTAGCAATTCCAGTAACTATTTGTTGACATTACAGCAAAGAGGTGTCATCATATCATTGTTTATAGGTAGCTGCTTTTTATAATTTACAATTGTCTCAGGGAGTTGAAGGTTCACAGTTTGATTGACAGCTCAGAATGATTATAAAAGGATCTGCTATCTTTGACATGGGGTTGTAAATAAAAAACTAATATGCCTTCACAGGGATTAAGTACTTGAGGCTGGTAAACATTTTTTAGGGCTTAATGAATGGAAGCTTAAGAAATTTAGTGTCATTTATTACAACATTTTTCCTGAAGTCTACTCATAGACCAGAGTTGATAAAGCATGGTGCTGGAAAAGGCACAGCAGGTCAGGCAGCATCTGAGGATAAGAGAGTCGACATTTCGGGCATAGCCCTTCATCCCAGAGACCACACTAGATGGGTTGCCATTGAAAGGGTTACTGCTGTATGGCAGACTGTTAGTGGGAGCCATGAGTTGGCACTGATGCTACAAGGGTCCATGTCAGTGGGCAGGGAGTATGAGTTGGCATGGATTGAGCATGGGGAGCATGCAGATGGTGGTGAGGAGTAAGTGGTCTAATATGTAATAAAACCACTGGGGGAAAGTCCAACAGAATTGCAACAGGCCTTTAGTTAATAAGCTCACCTTAGCAATCGGCAGCTGCTGTCGTCACCTCTGGTTTCCAGCCAATGACAAACAGGCCCAACTCAGACTAAGAATATTTGGGACACTCTCTTCAAAAGGAATTTCTGGACGTGAACCCTTTTTGATCCCTTTTGGAATCAGTTAAATTGCAGTTCTCCAAATTGGATCAATTATTAATCCATATGCTGAGAAATTCAAGAGTCTAAAGCTGAATAAGGCAATCCACCTCTCCCCCACACTTTGGACAATATCTGACAGAAAGAATCACAGGGAGTCAACCTTTTGTGATGAATGTTTAGTCTCTTACTCAAAATCTAAAACAGATCATTTGGCTACAACCTTTCTCTTTGTGACAGCTTGCTGTGTATTAACTACTACATTGCATACCATTATGGCAATGTCTACACTTCCAAAAATACATTTCATTGAATACTTTAGGATGTTATGAGATTGTTAGAGCCATCAAAGAAATGAAAAAATCTTCATAATGGAGAAAGCTAATCATTTTACTTCATCTTGTTCAATGGGTGACTTTGAAAAACATACTCATAACTGTCCACCTTTAGTTACCTTGATCCCATTTAAGGGTTAATGACACATAAAACGTAGAACATAAAGCATAGAACAGTACAGCACAGTATGGGCCCTTCAGCCCTTGATCTTGTGCTGATCCTTTTTCCTATTTTAAGATCAGATGAAACTACATACCCTCCATTTTACTATCTTCTATGTGCCTCTCCAAGAGTCGCTTAAATGTCCCTAATGTGTCTGACTCTACTACCACTGCTGGCAGTGCATTCACGCACCCACCACTCTCTGTGTAAAGAATCCAACCTCTGACATCTCCCCTAAACCTTCCTCCAATTACCTTAAAATTGTGCACCCTCATGATAGCCATTTCCTCCCTGGGAACGAGTCTTTGGCTATCCAAACTATCTATGCCTCTCACTATCTTGTACATCTCTATCAAGTCACCTCTCATCCTTCGCTCCAATGAAAAAAGACCTAGCTCCCTCGACCTTATGTCATATGGCATGCCTTCCAGTCTAGGTAAATCTCCTCTGCATCCCTTCTAAAGCCTCCAAGTCCTTCCGAAAATGAGATGATCAGAACTGAACACAATATTCCAAGTGTGGACTAACGAAGGCTCTATAGAGCTGCAACATAACCTCGTGGCTTTAAAACTTAAAACCCCTGCTAATGAAAGCCAACACACCATACACCTTCTTTACAACTATGTCAACTTGGGTGGCAACTTTGAGGGATGAATGGACATGGATCCCTCTGTTCCTCCACACTGCCAAGAATTCTGCATTTAGCCCTGTATTCTGCATTCACATTCAAACTTCTAAAATGAATCACTCTACATTTTTTCCAAGTTGAACTCCATCTGCTACTTATCAGTCCAGTTCTGCATCCTGTCAATGTCCCGTTGCAACCTCCAACAGCACTCCATACGAACCACCACTCCACTAATCTGCATGTCATTGGCAAATTTTCTAACCCACCCTTCTATTCCCTCATCCAAGTCATTTATAAATATTGCAAAGAGCAGAGATCCCAAAACCAATGTCTGTGGAACGCCATGGCCACCAAGCTCCAGGCTGAATACTTTCCATCTATCACCACCCTCTGTCTGCTCTGGGCCAGCCAATTCTGTATCCAGACAGCCAGATTTCCCTGTATCCCATGTCTCCTTACTTTCTGAATAGAACCTTATTAAATACCTTGCTAAAATCCATGTACGCCACAGCCATTGCTTTACCTTCATCAATGTGTTTTGTCACATCCTCAAAGAATTTAATAAGGTTTGTGAGGCACGCCCTGCTCCTCACAAAACCATGCTGACTATCTCTAATCAAGCTATGGTTTTCAAAGTAATCATAAATCTTGTCTCTCAAAATATTCTTCAATAATTTGCCCACCAAAGATGTAAGACTAGTCTTTAGTTGACAGGATTATCCCTATTCTCTTTCCTGAATAAGGGAATAACATTTGTCACCCTCCAATCATCTGGCAGTACTCCAGTGGACAGCAAGAATGCAAAGATCATTGTCAAAGGCGCAGCAATCTCTTCCCTTACCTCCTGTAGGAACCTCGGGTATATCCCATCTGAAAATGTGTTGCTGGAAAAGCGCCGCAGGTCAGGCAGCATCCAAGAAGCAGGAGAATCTGCGTTTCGGGCATGAGCCCTTCTTCAGGAATGAGGAGAGTGTGCCAAGCAGGCTGAGATAAAAGGTAGGGAGGAGGGACTTGGGGGAGGGGCATTAGAAATGCGATAGATGGAAGGAGGTTAAGGTGAGGGTAATAGGCCATAGTGGGGGTCGGAGCGGAGAGGTCAGGAAGAAGATTACAGGTTAGGAAGGTGGTGCTGAGTTCAAGGGTTGGGACTGAGACAAGATGGGGGGAGGGGAAATGAGGAAACTGGAGAAATCTGAGTTCATCCCTTGTGGTTTGGGGGTTCCTAGGCGGAAGATGAGGCGCTCTTCCTCCAGCCGTTGTTTTGCTATGGTCTGGCGATGGAGGAGTCCAAGGACCTGCATGTCCTTGGTGGAGTGGGAGGGGGAGTTGAAGTGTTGAGCCATGGGGTGGTTGGGTTGGTTAGTCCGGGTGTCCCAGAGGTGTTCTCTGAAACGTTCCGCAAGTAGGCGGCCTGTCTCACCAATATAGAGGAGGCCACATTAGGTGAAGCGGATGCAGTAAATGATGTGTGTGGAGATGCAGGTGAATTTGTGGCAGATATGGAAGGAACCCTTGGGGCCTTGGAGGGAAGTAAGGGGAGAAGGGTAGGCGCAAGTTTTGCATTTCTTGCGGTTGCGGGGGAAGGTGCCGGGAGTTGAGGTTGGGTTGATGGGGGGTGTGGACCTCTCGAGGGAGTCACAGAGGGAGTGGTCTTTTTGGAATGCTGATAGGGGAGGGGAGGGAAATATAGCCCTGGTGGTGGGGTTCATTTGGAGGTGGCGGAAATGACGACGGATGAAATGATGTATATAGAGGTTGGTGGGGCAGTAGGTGAGGACCAGTGGGGTTCTGTCCTGGTGGCGGTTGGAGGGGCGGGGTTCAAGGGCAGAGGAGCGGGAAGTGGAGGAGATGCGGTGGAGAGCATCGTCGATCACGTTTGGGGGGAAATTGCGGTCTTTGAAGAAGGAGGCCATCTGGGTTGTTCGGTATTGGAACTGGTCCTCCTGGGAGCAGATGCAGCGGAGACGAAGGAATTGGGAATATGGGATGGCGTTTTTACAGGGGGCAGGGTGGGAGGAGGTGTAGTCTAGGTAGCTGTGGGAGTCGTTTGGTTTATAGTAAATGTCTGTGTTGATTCGGTCGCCCGAGATAGAAATGGAGAGGCCTAGGAAGGGGAGGGAGGAGTCTGAGACGGTCCAGGTAAATTTGAGGTCGGGTGGAAGGTGTTGGTAAAGTGGATGAACAGTTCAACCTCCTCATGGGAGCACGAGGCAGCGCCGATACAGTCATCGATGTAGCAGAGGAAAAGGTGGGGGGTGGTGCCAGTGTAGCTGTGGAAGATGGACTGTTCCACATATCCTACGAAGAGGCTGGCATAGCTGGGGCCCATGTGGGTGCCCATGGCTACTCCTTTGGTTTGGAGGAAGTGGGAGGATTGGAGAGAGAAATTGTTCAGGGTGAGGACCAGTTCAGTCAGTCGAAGGAGGGTGTCGTGGAAGGGTACTGGTTGGTACGGCGGGAAAGGAAGAAGCGGAGGGCTTTGGGGCCTTCGTGATGGGGGATGGAGGTGTACAGGGACTGGATGTCCATGGTGAAGATAAGGCGTTGGGGACCGGGGAAGCAAAAATCATGGAGGAGGTGGAGGGCGTGGGTGGTGTCCCGAACGTAGGTGGGGAGTTCTTGGACTAAGGGGGACAGGACCGTGTCTAGGTAGGCAGAGATGAGTTCAGTGGGGCAGGAGAAGGCTGAGACATAGCTACCTAGACTACACCTCCTCCCACCCTGCCCCCTGTAAAAATGCCATCCCATATTTCCAATTCCTTCGTCTCCGCCGCATCTGCTCCCAGGAGGACCAGTTCCAATACCGAACAACCCAGATGGCCTCCTTCTTCAAAGACCGCAATTTCCCCCCTGACGTGATCGACGATGCTCTCCACCGCATCTCCTCCTTCACTTCCCACTCCTCTGCCCTTGAGCCCTGCCTTTCCAATCGCCACCAGGACAGAACCCCACTGGTCCTCACCTACCACCCCACCAATCTCCATATACATCATATCATCCGTCGTCATTTCTGCCACCTCCAAAATGACCCCACCACCAGGGATATATTTCCCTCCCCTCCCCTATCAACATTCCGAAAAGACCACTCCCTCCGTGACTGACTTGTCAGGTCCACCGCTCCCCCCAAAAACCCAACCTCCACTCCCGGCACCTTCCCCTGCAACTGCAAGAAATGCAAAACTTGTGCCCACACCTCCCCCTTTACTTCCTTCCAAGGCCCCAAGGGATCCTTCCATATCTGCCACAAATTCACCTGCACCTCCACACACATCATTTACTGCATCCGTTGCATCTGATGTTGCCTCCTCTATATTGGTGAGACAGGCCGCCTACTTGTGAAACGTTTCAGGGAACGCCTCTGGGGCAACCAGACCAACTAATCCAATCACTCCGTGGCTCAACACTTCAACTCCCCCTCCCACTCCACCAAGGACATGCATGTCCTTGGAGTCCTCCATCGCCAGACCATAGCAAAACAACAGCTGGAGAAAGAGCACCTCATCTTCCGCCTAGGAACCCTCCAACCACAAGGGATGAACTCAGATTTCTCCAGTTTCCTCATTTCCCCTCCCCCCACCTTGTCTCAGTCCCAACCCTCGAACTCAGCACCACCTTCCTAGTCTGCAATCTTTTTCCTGACCTCTCCGCCCCGACCCCCACTCTGGCCTATCACCCTCACCTTAACCTCCTTCCACCTATCATATTTCCAACACCTCTCCCCCAAGTCCCTCCTCCCTACCTTTTATCTTAGCCTGCTTGGTACACCTTCCCCATTCCTGAAGAAGGGCTCATGCCCACAATGCCAATTCTTCTGTTCCTTGGATGCTGCCTGACCTGCTGCGCTTTTCCAGCAACACATTTTCAGCTCTGATCTCCAGCATCTGCAGTCCTCACTTTCTCCTATATCCCATCTGGCCCACGGGACTTATCTAGCCTTACGTTTTGCGGCTTGTAGTAATGCATCCTTGTGGTGCAGTGGTAGTGTCCCTATCTCCGTGCGTGGAGTACACAGAGTTCAAATCCCACTTGCTACGGAGGTGTGAGAAAGCATCACTGGATGGATTGATTTGAAAATGTATGAACAGTTGTAATGTATATGATAGCTGAGGGAAGATATTACCAGACTTGCAATGTATTTGAGGGCACAGATTTACATCTCCTAAGTGAGCCCGTGAAATTTAGTCAATAAAGCTGGAATTGAAATTTGGTCTCAGTAGCTGTGACCATCACAACCATTATTAATTGTCATTAACAGTTCTTTTGGTTTACTTATGTCCATTGAGGAAGCGTAGACTTATGCTAAGGGGCAGAAAGTTTCAAGGAGATGTGAAGAAACCTTTATCACCCAAAGGGCGGTGAGAATCTGGAACTCCCTGCCTGTAAGGGTGGGAGAGGCACCCTTATCATCACATTGAAGAAATATTTAGATGTGCACTTGTGATGCTAAGTCACACAAGGCTATGGGTCAAGTGCTGGGAAATGGGATTAGAATAGTTAGGCAGTTGTTTTTGACCAGTAAGGGCATAATTGGCTGAAGGGCCTCTTTCTGGGCTGTGGATGTCTAAGACTATGCGACTCTATGAAACATTAGATTAGATTAGTTTCCCTACAGGGTGGATATAGGCCCTTCGACCCAACAAGTCCATACCGACCCTCCGAAGAGTAACCCACCCAGACCCATTTCCCTACGACTGATGTACCTAACGCTATGGGCACTTTAATATGGCCAATTCACCTAACCTGCATATCTTTGGATTGTGGGAGGAAACCGGAACACCCGGAGGAAACCCAGATATCCACCATCATTACCTAGTTTGGCCTAGATGTCACTCCAGAGTCCAGAACTATTTGGGTCCCTTGTCTAGTGAAAGAATAACTGGCATTGGAGGTAATACAGGGAAGGTTAACTTGGCTGACACCAGGTACTGAGGGGCAGCCTTGTGAGGAGGCGTTGGATGGGTCAAGCCTGTGATCCTTGAAGTTTGGAGGAATGAGAGGTGACTCGAGACCCCCGGGATTCCTGGAGGACTGGGCAAGGTGAGCTGGAGAAGTTACCTTCCCTTGTTGCAGTGTCAAGGACCGGGTAGGCAGCATAATCTCAAAGTCAGGGGTCACACAAGATAATGCATAGCTTAGAAAGGGTGAACGCTGGGAATTTGTTTCCGATTGGCAGGGAGACTAGGACCCATAGGCACAACCTTAAAATGAAAGAAGGTCAATTTAGAATGGAAGTGAAGAGACATTTCATCAGCCAGAGAGTAGTGGGCCTGTGGAATTCATTGCCATGGAGCGCAGTGGAGCCGGGACATTAACTCTCTCCAAGGCCGAGATTGATAAATTCTTGATCTCGCAAGGAATTAAGGGCTACGGGGAGAGTGTGGGTAAGTGGAGTTTAAATGCCCATTGGTCATGATTAAATGGCGGAGTAGACTTGATGGGCCACATGGCCTTATTTCCACTCCTCTGTCTTCTGGTCTTATGATCTTATTTAAAGCAGAGGAAGGGAGGAATTTCTTGCCTTGGAGTGGATCTGTGGGATTATTTGGTATGGACGGCTGTCACTGTTGGATTGTTGGGTACATTCGAGGCTGAGCTGGTTGGTATTTGGTCAGAAAGGGAGTCAAGGGTTTGCAGGGAAGCAGCAGAGGAGAGGAGTTGAGGATTATTGGGTCAGTGATGATCCGATTGAATGGTGGAGCAGTTTCGATGGGCTGAATGGCCTACATCTGCTCCTGTGGTCTTATGGTCTTATGACCCACAGCAATGCGGTTGACTCTTAACTGCTGTCTGAAATGGTCTGACCAGGCATTCGGTTCAAGGTTAATTACAGAAAGGTAACAATCTTACCAGTGACACCCACATCCCACAATAGAGTAGAAATTATGATGAGGTAACAGGAGTTGGTTTTAAATAATCCAACTGGTTTTGTTTATGAATAAACTCGAAACATTTTGAACGAATGTCATTTCTATCAAATTTCCCAAATTGTCTTCATGGAATTTTATGCTTTTCCAGCAACACATTTTCAGCTTCATGGAATTTTAACCAACAACTCTGCATGCTACTGGTTCAGCGTAAGAGGCTAATACTCCTTAATATGTTCTTAATTTAATCTACACTGCAAAGGGCATGTGGTAACCCGCTATCAACCTCCAGCTTTTTTTTCCCAAAATGATTCCAAGGATGTTGTCTGCATTATTCCGCTCAGCAGTTTATTGCATTGGCTGAATTTTCCCAGCCTCTGACTGAAGGGGGAGATGGCGAGTCACTTGGGAAGACATTGCGAGATCAGAAAGATGACATTTTCAACATCAAGAAAGTAAAGTCTGAATTTGTACCCAAGTCTTGCAAATGAGTTGGGAATCTTGCTGGCAAGCAACAAAAGACCTACATGCATACAGCTACATGTAGAATCATAGAGTCATAGAGCTATACAGCATGGAAGCAGACCCTTCAGTCCAACTCGTCCATGCTGACTAGTCATCCCAACCCAGCGCGGTACGATGGCTCAGTGGTTAGCACTGCTGCCTCACTGCATGAGGGACCCAGGTTTGATTCCTGTGTGCAGTTTGCACATTCTCCCTGTGGCTGCATGGGTTTCCTCTGGGTTCTCCAGTTTCCTCCCACAGTCCAAAGATGTGCAGGCTAGGTGAATTGGCCAGGCTAAATTGCCCGTAGTGTTAGGTGCATTAGTCAGAGGGAAATGGGTCTGGGTGGGTCACTCTTTGGAGAGTCGATGTGGAGTTGTTGGGCTGAAGGGGCTGTTTCCACCCTGTAGAGAATCTAATCTAATCTAGTCCCACCTGCCAGCACCCGGCCCATATCCCTCCAAGACCGTCCTATTCACATACCCATCCAGGTGCCTTTTAAATGCTGCAATTTTACTTGCCTTAACCACTTCCTCCGGCAGCACATACCACACACATACCACCCTCTGCGTGAAAAAGTTGCCTCTTAGTCTCTTTTATATATTTCCCCTCTCACCCTAAACCTATGCCCTCTAGTTCAGGACTTCCCTGCTCCAGGAAAAAGATTTTGTCTATTTATCCTATCCATGTACCCCCATGATTTTATAAATCTCTATAAAGGGTGACCTTATAGAGGTTTATAAAATCATGAGGGGCATGGATCATTAATCTCACCTTATTAATGTAATTTCCTGTTCTCTCCCACACATTGGAGAGGAATGGATGGCGGTAAAACTTCAAGTGGAATTCCGATTGGTTACCCAGCATTTTCCAGCTCATCACTTGCCCTTCAAAGCCTCTGTCTGCAACATCAACCTCACAAACATCCCCCCCCGCCTTACCCTATCCATGCAGACTGGCATCAGACACATTCCAACCTCACCACACCCTCATCCCTGACCCACTTAGAACACAGCCTTCCACAACAATGCTGCTCTTTGAGCACACCATTATCTCCTTTTGGAATGATTCTTTGTGAGCAGGGACAGACATCCAACTCATGGATTGGATCAGGGTCATCTCCCAAACCCCTCACTCTGCACCGACTTGGATGCCCACAGCATCCCTCTCTTACCTTGTTAGCTTGCTATCTGAATCAGAAGCTAAATGTTCACTGTACTTACTGTCGTCATTCATTCATGGGATGAGGGCATTGCTGGCTCAGCAAACATTGGTTGCCCATTCTTGCAGGCAGTTAAGAGTCAATGACTATGGTGGTGCATTAGCCTGACCCCGTAAGGATGGCAGTTTCCTTCCCCAAAGGGTATTAATTAGCTAGATGGGTGACCACCTCCAACAATCAATAGTGGCTTCATTGTCATCATTTTGACTCTAAATTCTAGATTTTTCTACCGAAAGCAGAATTCGACCCCAGGTCCTCAGATCCTTTCCAGATGAGCAGCCCTGTGATAACACCACTGGGCCATCCACCTCCTCTATTGCACCTTGCTGGTTCAAGTAGATGTGGATCCAGGCAGTTTATGGAAGTGGTCAGCAGTCATTGATCAGAGAGAGCTGTGCGTACTGACGTGTGGCAATGTACCATGTCGATCTCACACCTACACCGTGTGCCAGCTGCTTCCACACCACATGTGCCTCAGCCGAATGGCCAGGTCTCAACCTCCAAGGGGAGGGCTTCTTAGTCAATTCAACACAGACTGCTGCGCATCAGAGGTTCCCACCATCGAAAGTCAAATCTGAGTCCAGGTGCTTTGGACACGGTCAGTCAACCACCTGGGGTGATCAGGATCCGGGATTCTAGATCACTGCAGATCCGGGGAGTGGGCTACATTCACTTCTGATGGTCCAATGCCATTAGTCCAAGGATCTGCAGTAAGTCACAGAGACCAGGCTGGGGCCTGACCACTCAGTAGTCAGGGCTGCCTGCATGATCTGGGGTGGCAGGGGGTTTGTTATAGTGGGGTGGGGGTGTTTGTTGAGAGGGGTGAGTGTGGAGGGAATGTACAGTAGTTTGTGCTGGGGACCAGCTAAGTGAGAGAGAATGGAGCCAATCACAGGCCACAATAGCAGTGGCGAACCTGGGGATGTCTATCGTGGGGATTCAGATGGATTAAATTTGCTCCCATCCCCCTTTTGGGTAGTGATTTGTACAATGTACTATGTGAAAATACCGTCCCCCATTCCCACCAACCCCTTGGGGTCTTATTTTCTTTTTCCTATTTATATAATTTAATTAAACAGTACAAAATACGGTTGGCAATAAGCAGAAAGCAGCAGTTCACAAAAACCCACAATATAGAGGGGAAGAGGCAGCAAAGCCAAACTCCAAACCCCACCGTTCAACCAGTTTTCAGGGAAATGGGAACAAACCACAAATCCCGCTTCCATTCATCACAAAAGTAACAGTAACAAACACAGACAGGACAGTCCAATCCAATGAGAAACAGTGCATAGAAGACAGACACAATATAGCTAAAAATCAACACCTGACACCGATCCTCAGCACGTACTGATCAGGCCGTCCTTGGCTAGCCTTTCTGCAGGATAGTCATTGGCCTTCCAATCTCTGGCCACCCTGCGTACTGACTGACTCTCCCCAAGCCCGCTTTCCCTTGAGGTTTTATTATGTCATTGGCTGTTTTTCCAATTTACTTAAATCGATATCTTTTGATTTAGAGCCAGTGAAAACAGATTCCCCCCTACCTACACTGTATTTCAGATTGTGTGTAATCATACTCACTGCTATTAAAATGTCCAGCCATGTCAGAGAAATACAACATTACACAGTATTGCCTGCACCTGCCCATATCAGGCGGGGCAACGTCTACACTACCCGAGGCAGAAAGTTGGAAGCCACGCATTGCGATAGCAGCTCTATGTTTCGTTGTATGCAGCAGAAACCATCTGAATCCCATTTCATAATTGGCACCTTGAACAACGTCGTAAATTTTGGGAAGCTATAAGCTGGAAGATTCTCTGAATCGGATCATGGAGTTCTGGGACATGTGAGGAGTTCACCCTGAATTCTGAGTAAGCAAAGCCACAGAAATATCTCACTGATTGAAGGCTGGCTGTCGGAGAGAGGGCTGATCCCACAAGTATGACCAAAGTGTTTCACAACCAGAGTGGAACAATGGGTCATCATATTTGGGAATCCGACAGATATAAGTATGGTATGACAGCAGATTAGAGGACTTGTTTATTTTAACATAACCAACATTTTAAAATTTCAATTATACTGACATTTATATAGCATCTTGCATATACTTTTTCAATTAATTAACAGGATACGAGCATCACTGGCTGGGTCAGCATTTATAGCTCATCCCTAATTGCCCAGGGGGCAGTGAAGAATCACTTACATTGCTGTGAGTCTGGAGTCTCATGTAGGCCAGGCCAGGAAAGGAGGCAAATTCTAGATTAGAGTGGTGCTGGAAAAGCACAGCAGGTCAGGCAGCGTCAGAGGAGCAGGAAAATTGACGTTTCGGGCAAAAGCCCTTCATCAGGGACAGAGGGTTTATTCCTGATGAAGGGCTTTTGCCTGAAATGTTGATTTTCCTGCTCCTCGGATGTTGCCTAACCTGCTGTGCTTTTCTAGCACCATTCTAATCTAGACTCTGGTTTCCAGCATCTGCAGTCCTTATTTTTACCAAGGAGGCAAATCTCCTACTCGAAAGGACATTAATGACTCAGACGGGGCGTTTCCCAACAATTGAGAACAGTTGTTGTTAAACTCTTAATTATTTTTTACATTGAATTCAAAGTCTATCCACAGCAGGATTTGAACCCAGGTCCCAGTGTTGGACTGGGGTGAACATGGGGCATTTATGATGCTGACTGAGGGTAGATTTTGACCAGTACACTGGGGATGTTGTTTTGTTCACTCAGATCACGGGCTTTACCAGCTGAGCTGCATTTATTGCCCGTCCCTAGTCTCCCTTGAGAAGGTGGTGGTGAGCTACCTTCTCACACCATTGCAGTCCATGCTCTGAATGCAGACCCACAAGGCTGTTAAGGCAGGAATTCCAGGATTTTAACCCAACGACTGTGAGGGAACAGTGTATATTTCCAAGTCAGGACGGTGAGTGGTTTGGAGGGGAATGTGCGAGAGGTAGTGTTCCCATGTATCTGCTGCCCTTGTCCTTTTAGATGGAAAAAGTCATGGGTTTGGAAGGTGTTGTCTGAGGGTATGTGATGAAATTCTACTCACAGATCTTTAAATTGTATCACAAGATTTCTGACTTTGTCTATTTTTGACGTAACTGTTGGGAAAGGGGAGTAAGTCAGTGATTGGAATGGAATTCACCACTGTTTAATTTCTGACAATCCTGCCTTTCTTAACTTGGTTGGTTAACATAACTATTTATCATTTGGTCAATAAAGCTTGAAGCTGTGGTTGATACACAGAAGGTGGAATGTTAAATTGGTCCTTCTTTGTCATTATTCCATCATTCTCAGCCAGAATCAGGGAAGTGAATCAGGGAGGAGATGGCCTAGTCTTATTATCACAGGACTGTTAACCCAGAGAGTCCAGATAACATTCTGGGGACCTGGGTTTGAGTCCCACCATGGAAGATGGCCGAGTTTGAATTCAATAAATATCTGGAATTGGGAATCTAATGATTATATGAATCCATTGTCGATTATCGGAAAAGCCCATCTGGTTCATTATTGTTCTCTAGGGAAGAAAGCTGCCATCCTTACCTGGTCTGGCCTACATGTGACTCCAGACCCACAGCAATGTGGTTTACTCTTAATTGTCCTCTGGGCAGTTAGGGATGGGCAATAAATGCTGCCTAGTCAGTGATACCCTCACCCTGTGAATGAAGAAAGAAAGTACAAGTATATGGAACAAAGGGAAGTGATCCCGAGGGACAGTGACAGTGTCCCGACAATAAGAAAAATAGGTATTGCTGGAGAAACTCAGCAGGTCTGATAGCACCTGTGAGGAGAGAAACAGCTTCAGAGTTCTGAAGGAGAGTCACATCAAAGTTGAAATGTTAACTCCGTTTCTCTTGCTGCACCAGACTGCTGAGCTTTTCCAGCACTTTTAGAATTCCAGCGTTCGCTGTGTTTTGCTTTTATTTTTCAGTGTCCCTATCTCTGGCACAGATGGCCTGGATTAAGTCCCATCTGCTCCAGAGGTGTATCATTAGATGTCTAAGAAAGCTGATTAAAGATATCTACATTTGAGTCTGTAGATTACGACTGATCTCTCTCCTGACTTTATCTACTCGCTTTGATTCTGAAACCCTTAGTTACTAGGAAAAGCATTGATAAGGCAGACTGTCTTTCACACCAGCTGGCTAAGGACACAAGACAAGAACAAATTCACAACTTGTTTGGCCGGAGATTATTAAATCCAGCGAAGCCATTTGTAAAGTAAGTTTGATTCAAATGATATCTTGCTTCAACCGGATTTGAGGTTGAGAAAGAGGAAAATAATTCTACTTAAAAATAACCATGTCCCTATGGTATTTTCCCAGACGACCACTCCTGGTATCTTGTGGTAGTTGCCACCTCTACCAGTCTGTGGCATGGGGCATGAGGTAGCTCATTGCCACCAAACATCCTTTGTCTATACTCTACCTTGGGTCCATTGAGAGATTGGTGTTAGAGGATACACCACCAGAGAGTATTGACAGAAAAGAGACTATTCTTAGACAATGAGTTTATTGCATGATATCAAGAAGTCAAACTACATATAGTCAAGTTAATCGGGAGGCAGCAATGTAGTGATAATCTTTTTCAACAAGTAATCAAGAGACTCAGGCTAAGATATGACAAGATGGCACGGTGGTTAGTACCGCTACTTCTCAGCACCGGGACCCTGGTTCGATTCCACTGGAGTTTGCAATATTCTCCCTGTGTCTGTGTGGGTTTTCTCTTACAGTCCAAAGTTATGCTGGTTGGGAGGATTGGTCATGGCAAATGTGGAGTAGGATTGGGGGGGGAGCTGGGTCTGAGCGGGATGTTCCTCGGAAGCTCGGTGTGGACTCAATGACCTGTTTCCATTCTGTAAAGGTTTTCCAAGGTACTTGGAGACTATTGATCACAGTCCTCTTGTGGCTAGAATACAATGTTTGTCTCAGTGAATGTGAAAATGTTGTTTTTTCCCCTTTTCCTAAAAACCTATCTGGTTCACTGATGGTGTTTAGGGATGGAAATCTGTCATCCTTATGTAATCCGGTATACATGTGATTCCGGACCCACAGCCATGTGATTGGCTCTGAATCGCTCTTCAATAAAGCTAAGTAAACCTCAAGGGACAATAACAGATGGGCAGCCAATGCTGGTCTCATTGTCAGTGACACACACATCCCATGAAAGAGTAAAGAAAACTAAATACTAGGACCAAGGGGAGGTGGTGTTGATACATCTGCTCCCTCTAACAGGTCGATTGGACCTCCCTCTTTACCCACAGACTGTGTCAATTGAGTGGAACCAATGTAACATGAACATGAACTCCTTCAGAGGTTTTACTCTATACACCATTCCCTACCCACAAGCTTACATAACTATTTCCAGCTAGCCTTATTGGTGACTCTGACTGGCTCTCTTAAGCAGGTCATCCGATCATCTCTCGACCCTTTTATCTATCTTGCTTCACACAAGAGTGCACAAATAGGTCTCTTTTCTGTGTGTGACCACTGGAAAAATGGGAGCTACCCATTCACTGATTCATCAGTGGTGCAGTAGAATAGGATTAAGAGAATGCTATTCAGCCCCTTGAACCTGCTCCAGCATTTTATAAGAATATGGCTGTCTTGACATTCCTCACGTACATTGCCTCATAACCCTTGATTCCCTGATCAATCAAGAATCTATCTCAGCCTTCAATGTACACAAGTATCACAATGCTAGTCCCTTTTTTTCCTAAAAGCTGTTCCTTGGCTCAAGGAGACTCTGTCCTTGATATTTTTCGCAGGGGTAATAAACTGGGCTGGGCTCCAATCAGTCTGGTTTGGTACAGAGATGAAAGGGATTGTGAGACGCCTTTTGTTTATATGTAAACAGATGAAACTTCAGGCCAAAAAGTGGTCATGTTTTAGAAGTGACCTATAGAATGAAAGGGGAGTAGTCTGCTCTCTAGCTGAGCTGAGCAGTTTAGTTCAGTCCAGAACTGGATGGGAGTTCAACAGTTAGCTGTGTGGAAACTCTCTCTCTGCCCTTCTAACTTCAATCTGTAAACATCTAATCCTTTTTTTGTACTGTGTTTTAAAGGGGTTTGCTTATTGGGACTATTGTGTATATTCAGAACAGCATGCTTAAGTCGAGTTTGGATAGACTGAGTTCTGTAGGGGTTCTTTATTCTGTTCTTTGTGTTTCATTGTGTAATTATGTGAATAGATTTTTTTGTCTCTTTTAAACCTGGTAATCAACCTCGTTAATTTACTCCGGGTAATTTTCACTGTACACTTACCGAAACAAATTGCAAAGTTATGGTCTGGGGCTCCCTGCTTAAGAATGTTTTGAGTGGTCTGGCCTTGTCCATAACATAAGGAGTCTGCCCCCTACAGCTCTCTCTGTAGCAAGGAGCTCCAAAGACTCACAATCTCCTGAGAGAAGAAGTTCCTCCTCATTTCAGTCTTAAATTAGTGTCCCTTTATTCTGAGACCATTCCCTTTGGTCCTGGACTCTCCCATGAGGGGAGACATCCTCTCAACATTTACCCTATCAAGCCCGTTTGGAATCTGATATGTTTCAATGAGGTCACCTCTCACTCTTCTCAATTCCAATACAAGAACAGCGTACCTTTCAATAATGTTGTTGAGATTGGCTGTCCACTGAAAATTTCATCACTGATAAATGTTTTATTAGGTTTTCTTTATTCATTTGCACAATGAGGGTGTCGCTGGCTGAGCCAGCATTTATTGCCCATCCCTAATTGCCCAGAGGGCAGTTAAGAGCCAATCCCACTGCTGTCAGTCTACAGTCATATGTAGGCCAGACCTCCATATAAGGATGGCAGATTCCCTTCCCTCCAGGGGTTTAGAGAACCAGATGGACTTTTCCCAACAACCGACAATGGATTCATGGTCATCATTAGATTCTTAATTTAAGATTTTTATTGAATTCAAATTTCACCATCTTCCGCAATGCAATTCAAACCATGATCCTCAGTACATTACTTGGGTCTCTGGATTAATAGTCTAGGGATGATACCACAAAATCATCTTGCAAGGTACTAAGGCTTACAAAACAGAGAGGGTCAATGGAACGTGGATTCACTTCAGCCCACTGACTGATGGAATTTACTGTGAGGGGCTGAATGGCCTCCTCCTGGTCCTATGTTTTGAGATCGAGTGAATGAAGGAATGGAATCAAATACCACCCAAAAGGGTGGGCCTTTCCCTAGCCTCCCAGGAAAGCAGAGTCACAAGACGAAGAAGAGAAGTCAGATTGAGTAAATATACACACGAGGCACAGTAGGTACAGAGTAGGTAGACTCAACAAACCTGAGATTTTCATTTTCATTTATCAGAACCACTGCAGGAAGTTCTTAAATCGACCAAAAATAAATTTTAATGAAATGCTTTATGACTTTCTCAGCCAAGCCAATTAATCAAAGGCACTTAGGAAAGTCAGCTTTCATTTTTCCATTCACTGTTTTTCCACTTAAAAGATCACAATTTATAAAAAGTGATCAGCTCTCAAAAATATGCAACACAATAGCAATAAACTTCCATTTTTTTTTCCTGGCAATCGTTCCCTTTTTTTTGATTAAAGGAGTTGGGTTTTGCGGCCTCCCTGTTGCAGGCACTGCGTGGGCCTTGTCTAACTGCATTGTGTTCCCCTGACACCACAATGTAAACGCTCAGCCACCTGGCCTTGACCCCTTCTGTTTAACAACTCGAAATCTGAGGCTTTGTGACCGAACTGCACACATTTTCCAACAGTGCCTCCCCCGTTTGTTACGCTGTGCACCAGACTCCTGAAACTCTGACCCAACCAGCACTGCATTTTTGGGCCAACTCATGATGTAATACTATAATAACCCTCCATCCCCACAGTCCCTGGGGAATCTCTGTGTTCCTCCAATCCTGGCCTCTCTATTTTCTAATAAATGATGATTGGTGGCCATGCCCTCAATCTATCTAAGCACTAAGATCTGGAATACCCTTCTCAAATCTCTCTCTCCCCCTCCCTCTCTCTCCCCCTCCCTCTCTCTCCCCACATTAAAACCTCCTGTTTTAACCAAGCCACCTATATCAGCTCCTTATGAAGTCAATTCTTATTTGTAACCCTCCTAGATAGTGCCCTAGGAGGTTTAGCAAGTTGAATCTAAACAAATATGCATTATTGTTAATTGCCCAGCTCTATCATAGAGTCATAGAAAAGTACAGTATGGAAACAGACCCTTCAGTCCAACTCATCCATGCCGACCAGATATCCTAAATTAATTGAATCCCATTTGCCCGTATTTGGTCCATATCCCTCCAAACTCTTCCTATTCATACACCCATCCAGATGCCTTTTAAATGTTGTATTTGTACCAGCTTCCGCCACTTCCTCTGGCAGCTCATTTCATACAAGTTGTTTGGTCAGGGAATGATATTGGTTATAACCATCCATTTACTTCCGTGTCACATCCCAGTTTCTTAAACCTCTGTTAGTCCCTTATTTTAAGTGATTGTATCACATGCCAGTTACATCCAGAATTTTTTATTCATTCAGAGGATGTGGAAGTTGCTGGCTAGGCCCAGCATTTATTGCCCATCCCTAATTACTCAGAAGGCATTTAAGAGTCACAATGTGTGACACATGTAGGCCAGAACAGGTAAATACAGCAGATTTCCTTCCTTAAAGTGAACCAGATGGGGTTTTTTTCCTGATAATCGTCAATAGTAGCACGTTCAACATTCGACTCTTAATTCCAGGTTCTTTCATTGAATTTAAATTCCACCATTTGCCATGTCAAGATTCGAGCACAAATTTCCAAAACATTAGCTAAATCTCCAGATTAATAGTCCAGCAATAATATCAGGAGGCCATCACCTCCCGTTAACACCTACGATAATTATCCATCCAATTGCATTGGGAATATCTTGTGGAAATTTCGACTGTAAATAATTTAATGATGGCGGTACGAGAATTTGGAAATAAAAATGAAAGAAGAACTAGAAATACACGTCTGCAGCATCTAACATTTTAAAGACCGCTTGACAATTTGGCTGCGCCCCCTTTTTCAGAAGGACTCCTAACAAACAGTCTAAATCCAAGTATCGGTCTCTTCTTTCTTTCCCGGGTGTTAATTATGCTGCTTTCAATCTCCAACCAAGTCTGCTTATATTTTTCACACGTGTCAGATTGCCAACATATACAGGAGCAGCAGTGGGTCATTCGGCCCATTGAGTCCACTCCACCAGTCAATGAGATCATGATCTGATAAAGTCTTTTCCCCATAACCCTTGATTCTCTTTCTATGTAAAAAGTCTACTTAGCCTTGAGTATACCCAACAGCCCAAAGTTGTAACAGATGCTTGTTAACTGTGGAGCAAATCGTTAGCCAGGTTACTTAATTTGGTTTGATTTCTTGTAGTCACATGCACAGTGTTTTGTGAGCAGTGCAAGCAGATCATAGCAAACAAGGTTGGACAGAACAAGGCATATAGGGTTACACAGCACAGGATATAGAGTGTAAGGCATATAGGGTTACACAGCACAGGATATAGGGTGTAAGGCATATAGGGTTACACAGCACAGGATATAGGGTGTAAGGCATATAGGGTTACACAGCACAGGAGGTGCACAAAGTAAGATCAATATTAACAAGATCAACATTATTTGAAGTTAGAGAGGTCCACTCAGCTGGCTAATAACAGCAGGGAAGAAGCTGTTCTTGAACCTGTTAGTGCCAGTGTTCAAGCTTCTGTACCATCTGCCTGACAGGAGAGGTTGTAGGAGATCATTACTGGGGTGGAAGGGGTCTTTGATGATGTTGGCAGCCTTTCCACAGCAATGACAAGTGTAAATGGTGGATGGGAGGTTGGCTTTCATGTTGGTCATGGTTAGCACCTAAAGCCATGAATAAAACTTAGACGAGACTGTTTGACCAACTGTCTGGGACTAGACCGTTGTGAGAGATATCCAACCAAACTCATTCCCCTGTCCTTTCCCTATACCATTGCTCATTGCTTTCCATTCCAACCATTTATCCTGTTCTCTTTTGGTACTACGATTGAATCTAAATTCTGTTGGCCTTACCAATGGTAGATTTCAGATCTTAGTAACCTGTCATGTAAATTAGCCTGCCCTCCCCTTTGTAGCAAAGGACCACTGGCAGGAGATGGGATGGCAGCGCGATATCAGCTCTGGGTTGACTCCATATCCTTCGCCCAACAGCTCACCCTCGGAACCTCTTCCATCAGAACTAGACAATGTCTCCCTATTGGGAAGGATGGAATTAGATGAGACTTGGCCATAGTCCTGTCAGTCAGACATGATCAGGAGCATTGGAATGAGCAGCCTGTACTGCGGAAGAAGCTGGATCGAATATTGCAGGGTGTGCAGAAATCTGAAAGGACATACTGATGGAACAGTTCAAGGAGATTTTAATCATGAATAAACATTCCAAGGAAAAGTAGAACTTTTTTTCCTTTTGCAGATTAAAGAACGAGAAGAAGCCAGGTGTTCGACATCATGCTTTGCAATTGTAATGGAAATGTCCTCCAGCCTATATACTGAAAGCTGGAATAAACTCACAGGAGAGATCACATCATCAACAAACAGCATTGAGAATGTCGAGGGCATTCTGTGGTTTGGACGGAACAAATGAGATTTGCATTACAGCTTTTCCAATTGGAAGTCTCCTTGCCAGATCTCCTCACATAATTAAATAGTGGGGCAACCACATGGAATAGTGTAAATACATTCGCCATTAAACTCTGCTGATAGAACTCATCCCCTCCTCCGTTTCATAATTGCCATTCTTTTGGATTGTGGAGAGTCATTATTCCCTTAATCTTTCATGGGACGTGGGTGTTGGAGACAAGGTCAGCATTTCTTCCCCATCCCGATTTGCCCTTGAATAGAATTGGACCATTTCGCAGGGCAGTTAAGAGTCAGCCATATTAGGACATGGGCCTGCAGTCCCACATAGGTCAGACAGGGGAAGCACGACAGATTTCCCTCCATAAAAAGCTTTAGAGATCCACATATTTTAGTCCAATTGATGACCACTAGAATTATTTTTTTTAATTCAGATGCAGGATGAGAATTCAAATTTCACACTTGACTAATAGTGGGTTTTGAATTAATTTGCCCAAAGCATTAATCTTGCACTCTTGAACTACTAGCCCATTAGCAATTCCACTGCACTGCCACATTCCCAGCGTGTGTAACAGTGTGGATCAGCACTGAATTCACATTGCGCTATCAGAGGGTCAGTACTGAGGGAGTGCCACATGATTAGAGGGCCTGTACTGATGGAGTGCTGCACTATCAGAGGGTCAGCACTGAGGGAATGCCACACCATCAGAGGGTCACTGCTGAAGGTGCCACACTGTCAGAGGGTCAGTACTGAGGGAGTGCTGCACTGTCGGAGGGTCAGTGCTGAGGCAGCGCTGCACTGTCAGAGGGTCAGTGCTGAGGGAGTGCTGCACTGTCAGAGGGTCAGTACTGAGGGAGTGTTGCACTGTCAGAGGGTCAGTACTGAGGGAGTGCTGCACTGTCAGAGGGTCAGTACTGAGGGAGTGCCGCACTGTCAGAGAGTCAGTACTGAGGGAGTGCTGCACTGTCAGAGGGTCAGTACTGAGGGAGTGCTACACTATGAGAGGCTCAGTACTGAGGGAGTGCTGCACTGTCAGAGGGTCAGTACTGAGGGAGCGCTGCACTGTCGGAGGGTCAGTACTGAGGGAGTGCTGCGCTGTCAGAGGGTCAGTGCTGAGGGAGTGCTGCGCTGTCAGAGGGTCAGTGCTGAGGGAGTTCTGCACTGTCAGAGGGTCAGTGCTGAGGGAGTGCTGCGCTGTCAGAGGGTCAGTGCTGAGGGAGTTCTGCACTATCGGAGGGTCAGTGCTGAGGGAGTGCTACACTATGAGAAGGTCAGTACTGAGGGAGTGCCACCTGATTACAGGGTCAGTGCTGAGGGAGTGCTGCACTGTCGGTGGGTCAGTGCTGAGGAAGTGATACATTATCATAGGGTGAGTGCTGAGGGAGTGCCACATTGTCAGAGGGACAGTATTGAGGGAGTGCTGCACTATCAGAAGGTCAGAACTGAGGGAGTGCTACTCTGTTGGAGTGTCAATACTGAGGGAGTGCTGCACTGTCGGAGGGTCAGTAAAGAGGAAGTGCTGCACTGTTGGAAGGTCAGTACTTAGGGAATGCTACACCATCAGAGGGTCAGTGCTGAGTGAGTGCACACTATCATAGGGTCAGTGCTGAGGGAGTGTCACATTATCAGAGGGACTGTACTGAGTGAGTATCACACTATTAGAGGTTCAATACTGAGGGAGTGCCACACTATCGGAGTGCATTCATCTGCTAGTGAAAAGAATTTGTCTAGATTTTGTGTCTTTCCAATTAAGTAAAGTGTTGGGTAAGGGTGGGCATTGTTACCAGGTTCATTCCCCAGTCATGTCTCAACCACTCAAGAGTAGAGTTGTCCTTTTTTGAATTTAACAAAAAGCTTTAAATGAATTGTGCCCTGGTATAATCCCCATGGCAACAGTTCAACCAATCAGAGTTGACATGCCAACCAATCAGTTCCCTTTTCATATTGAGTTCCCTTTGACATTTGTTAACCTTGTGTCTGTCCTGATAAAGTTCAATGGGAATATTGTGTGACTCTTTTTGTCCCAGAAACACCCAAGTTCTGTCCAACCAAGAGATTAAGTTCATGTTTCAGGCCAATGATGTTTTGGTGTAACCTCCTTGACCTGGTGTCTATTTGGCTGCAGGTTTACCAGTCTAAATAAGAGTCATAGAGCTGTAGAGGTCTATAGCCCAGGAAAAAGACCCTTTGGCCTGCTGAGCCTATATTAACCAGAACAAAAACCTAACTATTCTAATCCAAATTCCCACCACTTGGCTTATAGCCCTGTGTGCCTTGGCATCGTGAGTGAACATCTATATTTTTGCAAATCTTCAATTTTAGAGTAAAAATATTTCAGTAACTTTGCAGGAATCACAATACTCCACACATGGGCTTTTGAAATATTTCTGCATTGAGGGAGAGGGAGATATTTCTATGAAAATTACTGTTGATTCCAATATTCAGAGGGTTCCTCTAACCTCAACTTTTATTAAAAATCTGCAGGACCAGATTTGTTTTCCATGAGGATCTTTGAAGTGTCTCTCTCTTTCTGTCAGGATTCACTTCCACCCAGAGGGGAATTAAAACCTGATGCCCATGGTCAGTACCTCTGAACAGAGTAGGGAGGAGGTGTGGGGATGGGGGAAGAGGGCAATTACTTGCACATGGTAACGCCTACCTCCATGAACAAGCACTAATGTTGAGTGATTAGTGTGAACCGTCAGACCTATCTAATCCTTGAGCTGAATTTGATCCTGGGCACGTTGGGGGTTGTCGAATGTTTACAGCAGAATGGAGTTTACAACTTAGATTCCAGCTGTTCCACAAATGAATCGCAGGCACAGTCCATCTGTTGCCGACTTAAATCCACCTGCTGCCAATCCATGTCCTGGCCAATTTCCATCCCTGCACCCCCTCATCCCCACCCCCTCGCCCCCTCCACCACTGTCATCTCCTCCCATCACCCGCACGGATTGTTTTGAAAGTGAAATGCGCAGAGAGAGTGCAACTCCCTTACACTTCACAAAACGAGAACTAATGTGGGTTTGGAAGAAGAAAGGAGGAATTCGGCAGACGGCTGGAAGCCACATGGATGGACTTTAAACAGCTCCTTTTGTTTTTCAGCTTCTCAGTTGGTGTGGAGCCTTGGGGTCCCACTGTATGGAGGACAATGCTCCAAACGAGAGGCACACCGAGTGGCTACATTCAACAAATTGCTCATGGGATGGGATCATCACTGACTCGGCCAGCACTCATTGTCCATCCTTAACTCCTGAACTTCTCCTGGAGGAGGTGCTGTTGAGCTGTCTTTGTGAACCACTTGGACAGCCTGGGTACTGTTAGGATGGGAATTCCAGGCTTTTGACCCAGTGAAACTGAAGGAACAGGGATATATTTCCAAGTCAGGTTTGGAGGGGAACTTGAATGTGGTGGTGTTCCCATATAACTGCTGTCCTTGTCTTTTTAAATGGAAGTGGTCTTGGGCTTGGAAGATCAATTCACCATATTCCCTAATTTTGCTGATGGTGATCTGCCCTTTGACCACCTGAGTACCAAACTTCCGTTCTTAAACCACCTTGCCGCTTTCTTTCCTCCAGTCTACCAGCACTTAAAACCTGATCTTTTTTGTCACCAAGCGCATGTGTCTCACAGAGTTTTAATTTCTGTTTGACGGTATTGCTGTGAAAAGCCCAAAACTGCTTTGCTGTGTTACAGACGCTATGCGAATGCAAGGTGGCCTTTTCTGAAGAGGACAAAGTTGAGGGAGCATTAGAGCGAATGGAAACCATCAAAGGTCATGAATCTGAGAACCTGAAGCTGTGGGCCTGAAAGAAGGAACAGAAAGGAGGGACCTGAGGGCCTTACTGTATTTGCATAGGCCTGGGACTAACTTCGCGAAAGTGGGTCCTACAGGTGCTGGAGATTTAGAATCAAGAGTGTGGTGCTGGAAAAGCACAGCAGGCCAGGCAGCATCCGAGGAGTAGAAAAATCAACGTTTTGGGCAAAAGCACTTCATCAGGAATGAGGCTGGGAGCCTCGGAGGTGGAGGGATAAATGAGAAAGGGGTGGGGCTGGGGAAGGTAGCAATAGGGGTATAGAGGTGGGGGTAAAGTTGATAGGTCAGAGGGGAGGGTGGTGCAGATAGGTGGGAAGGAAGACGGGCAGCTGAGACAGGTCATGAGGACAGTGCTGAGCTGGAAGGTTGGAACTGGGATAAGGTGGAAGGTATGGGAAATGAGGAAACCTATTGAATTGATTGAAACTAAAGGAGAAAAGGCATCTTAAATGCGCCGGTCAACAGTTAAACTGCTGCTGGAGGTTGTGTTAATGGCAACAAGTAGTTAGCTGGGTGATTGACTGCTGGCATTTCGACAGCCCCAGGCCCCAGCCTCTCGAATGTACGCCAATAAGGCACCAGAAACCCTTTGTCGTCAGTCAACAGCTGACTGACTGATTGAGAGCTGGGCCAGTTTATCTGGAAGTGGACAATCCAAGGGCAAGAGTACATGGAGAGACTTGGAATGGGTTGCGGTCTGGTGGTGTAGCTGGCCTACCAGACTCCTTTCTTTATTTAAGTTAAATGAACTGGCGTGTTGTTGTACTCTGATTAATGGGGCTCATTAGAAACCGTTTAACTTCAAGTAGCGAAGACAAATGTGGGGCAGCAGTGGTACGCAACTTTCAATGTTGAGTCAGATTCAACATTAAGTAGAGAGCTACATGTGGCTAGCCCACAGTCTCTCACCGCTCCCCCCCACCCCCCCACCCCCCACCCCCATAGAAAATAAATCCTACAGGGCTTTTCCAATGAGATGAAGTGCAATGCCTGAGAATTGCAGATCACAAACACGGCTCTGAAAAATGGGCAGCCCTCCATCGTCACAACAAATAAACGTGATGTGTTTTTCTTAGAACAGAACAATTATGATTACAGTGGTTAGGGATAGGAGCCAGGGTCATTAAACACATGAAGCCTCAGGGAGTTTTTAAAAAGAGAAAGGTTAAACAGGTTAGGACTCTACTCCCTGGAGTTTAGAAGAATGAAAGGTGACCTCATTGAAACATATCGGATTCTGAAGGAGCTTGACAGGGTCAATGCTGAGAGGATGTTTCCCCCTCATGGGAGAGTCTAGGACCAGAGGGCACAAAGTCAGAATGAAGGGGCATCAAGTTAAAACTGAGATGAGGAGGAATTTATTCTCTCAGAGGGTTGTGAGTCTTTGGAATTCCTTGCCATCGAGAGTGGTAGGGGTAGAGTTCTTTTGTATATTTAAGATGGAGAGATTCTTCATCAGTTGGGGAATCAAGGGTGACAGGGAAAAGGCAGGAGGTGGATGAAGAAAAGGTCGGATCAGCCATGATCATATTGAATAGCAACAGAAGGGTCCATTGGCTTACTCCTGTACCTATATCCTTTGGTCTTATGGTCTCCTGGTGAGTTCTGTCAGTACCTCAGAACCTTCCACACCTCATGGCAAATAGGCAACTCACCTCATGGGGGATCAGGAAGGAAGCATCAGTAGGAAGCATCACAGGCAACTGGAATGAAGAGACAGGATCTAACCCTTATCCAAGGGAAGGTATACTGGCATTGGAGGCAATCACTAGACTGATATTGAGTGTAGTGGGACTGTCTTATGAGGAGAAGTTGAGTAGATTGATCTTGGCCTTGTTGGAATATAGTAGAATGAGAGGTGACCTGAGTGAACTGTATGAATATTTTAGGGGTCTTGACAGGGTAGATGTGGGGAGATTGTTACTCCTTGTGGGGGAATCTAGAAACAGAGGGTGTAAACTCAGAATAAGGGTTCACTCAACTAACACAAAGCTGAGGAGGAATGTCTTCTCCGAGAGGATTGTGGAATCTGTGGAATTCTCGATTGCAGAGGGCTGCTGAAGTTGCAGCATTAAATATATTCAGTCAAAAAATCAAGGGTCATGGGGAAAAGGCTGGAAAATGGAGTTGTGGGTGATCAGATCGGCCATGATCGCATTGAATGACAGAGCAGAGTCGATGGGCTGAATGGCCATCTTCTGCTCCATTGTCTTATGGTCTGAAGGTGGTAAGTAAGGTTGTTGAGCCACAGAAACATGCTGTGACATAGACACAGTAACAGAAAGGGGCTTTTAGTATTCTTGGTTTCAGTACAATGAGGAGACATAGACATGTCGATACTGTTTCAGTTTCTCTACAATGCAATGATATGTCCAAACTTTGAATGAAACCGATTTTGTCCAAGCTGAGGAGCAGAAGAGAATTTGCTTCACTACTCGGTGTATACCATAGGTCACCGAATATTGGGGAGGAGGTCAAGAGATAGACATTTATAAAACAATGACCCATTTTCAGGGCTACGGAGAAAGAGAAGTGGCATAAAGTTAATGAGAATCTCTCAGAAAGAGCCAGCATCGTTCAATGCACTGAATTCTTGATCAGTCGGAAAATCAAGGGTTATGGGGAGAGGGCAGGAAATGGACATGAGGATGGTGGCTTAGTCGTAAATCTATCGAATGGCGGAGCAGGCTTGAAATTTCCAATTTCTACTCCTATTCCTATTTCCTATGGTCTTATTAATGGCCTTAGAGTGGAAATGAGAAGTTGTTTAGCATTGAGGTCCTGTAAGCATTACCTGATGGGGCAGTGGGCGCAGATTCAATAGGAACTTTCCAGTGGTCTTGTAGGATTAATTGACAGGGTTATGGGGAAAGCAATATCCTGGGGTGTGATATTAAACTGGACAGTACTTGCGAAGAGCTGAAAGAGAGATGCTGAGCCACATTGATGCCATCTGTGCTGCTTGGTAGACAATTCTATGACCTGCTGCATATTTCATTGTAACTAATTGTTGTATCCCATCCTGTTTGATTCTAGATCATACCAACAAAGGATTGAATTGCAAAATCTGATGCTGGAAAGTCATCAAACCATTGTAATAGAAAGCAACATGATTTAGTAATTTACCACAAAGTAGCCAGAGATGTGTCAGAGTGTCTTTTCCACTCCTAATGGTGGGGTTTTGGAATTCTCAGCTTGGATAAGGTTGGGTTGCTAAGTTTTCCAAATCCAGTGGCACTCCAGTTATGAGTGGGGAACGTGGATTGATCCACATACACCTTATCAAATGTCGTACTCAAACCTGGGATCAAATAAACACAACATATCAGATGCTGGCTTTTGTTCAGCTGTGGAACGTTTATGGAAAATGGAATTAATAGCTGGCAGATTATAAATTCATATCTCATCGCTCCCCGTTGTAAAACCAGATTCAGTAGAACTAGTAAGTTCAAGTGATGATGGAATAAGCCACAAACAGTAATTAGACTCCAAACCTTCTTTGCACAAACCGGACTAGAATAATACTTTGTAGAATACCTACCTTCTGTCCACAAAAATGACCCCCTGCCTCTTCAACACCCCACCCTGTTCCTTGGCCACCATCTCTGTCTCAGGCTTGCTGCAGTGCTCCAGCAAAATTCAGCATATGCTGAAAGAGCAACACCTTATTTTTCACTCTGGGACCCTGCAGCCCTCCAGACTCACCAGTGAGTTCAATAATTTTTAGGACCTTAGTACCTTCTCCCATGTTCTGATCCAATCCCCAAATACCAGGCCTTATCTTCAGTTGGGATGCTACCACACACTATCCATTGTCAGATTCTAATGGCCCCAATTCGCTGCTATTCCTTCTCCCATACTGACTTTCACCCTTTCCTTTGTCTCTCTCTCTCACTGGGCTCCTAACGTTTATCCTTTGCCCCCTCCTCCCACCCTTCCCTAGCACATGTCAACCTTTTCTTAGCCACAATCAGTTCTGAAGAAGGGTCTCTGGATCCGGAATGTTAACTCACAATTCTCTCCAGAGTTGCTGCCAGACCTCCAGCAATTTCTGTTTTTGTTTCCAAGCCTTCCTTGCTGTGTTGTAGAACATCACAGAGGGAAGCCACTTGGGTCATCACATCTGCCCTTTGGAAGAGTCAGGTGCAACTTGATACATGACTCGCATCCCTCAGCTTAACTCCCTCTACAGCTGCCTTGAAAGAGACTCAGTCACGTGACTCATTGTGCAGGGAGTGCAATAGTCATCAAGAGATGGCTGAACACATCCAACCATCTCCATAATCACAAAAAAAGCAAAGTAAAATTTTTCAAAATCCTTTCTTATTGGTTGCATGCTCATCTTTAACCATCGAACACAAGACGGTCATGGAAGTTAGAGTGGGAGGGAGCTCACTTGGTGAGTAAAAGCCAACACAGGCAGTAAGGGTGAATAGTCTGTCGCTAAGCTGTTGATCCAACCAAAGTCAAACATGTTCTAAAGTTCCACTTTTTGCTGAAGCTTCCTTATTTTGTTTGTCATGTTGAGAATTTCCCACAGATGGAGCTCGTGCACTGCTTGCTGTATCTCTCCACATTACTGCAGCCACTGCGCAGGGAAGGTTTCTCACACGGATCTGTAAGCAACAGAACTCTGAACATGTCAGCGATGTGGGACCGACATCCATCATTCCTTAAAGCCACAGAACACCACAAGAAGCACATTCCAAACTCATTAATATACAGACAGCATTGTACATTTTGGAAAACAAAGCACTGTTGTTGCTGGGAATCTGAAACAAAAACAGAAATTGCTGGAAAAACTCAGCAGGTCTGTGGAAAGAAATCAAAGTTAACATTTCGGGTCCAGTGGCCATTCTTCAGAACCATTCTTATACTGTATTTATTCTCAACAATAAACAAAACTGATGTTTTACATTTCTACTTAAATCTGCCCAGAATCAAAAGGTGACCCTTCAACCCTTTGTACCTGTGCTGGTTCTTTGAGCTTCCCAATTAGCCTCCTTCTTCCGTCATCACCCTGCATTCTTCCAATTTTTAAATTAAATATTATTCCCTTTGGAAGGTTATTGTTGGATCCATTGCAGCTTACTATAGGGGAGCCCAATCTAAATCATAACACGCTGAATGATTTTTTTTGTATCTCCTCAACTAGTTCTTTTGCTCATTATCTTATGTTGTGTCACAGACTCATACACTTTTTGCCACACGGAAAGGAGACTTTTGGCCCCTTTTGGCCCTCTGAATCAAACATTCAGCTGTTCTAATCCCATTATCCAGGACTTGAGGGTCTTCTGGTTCCTGACTCCTTCAGCCAGTGAAACTAGCTTCTCTTTGTTTATCTGAACTTTATTGAGCTTTATTATGGAAGCTCTTCATAATCTTGAACTAGCTTGGTTTGGCAACTGCTCTGTCCAGGACAGCAAGAAACTGCAGAGAGTTGTGAACATAGCCCAGTCCATCTCACAAACCAACCTTCCATCCATTGACTCCACCTACACTTCTCACTGCCTCGGGAAGGCAGCCAACATCATCAAAGGCCCCTCCCACCCCGGTTATACTCTCTTACAACCACTTCCATCAGGCAGAAGATACAAAGCTTAAACACGCATACAAACAAATTCAAGAACAGCTTCTTCCCCTCTGTTGTCACACTTCTGAATGAACCTCTCAAATTTAAAATTTAATGTTTACACCACATTAACAGCACAGAAGTGGAACAAGTGGAGAGTGTAAAGCTCCTGGGAGTGGTCATCCACAACAAGCTTTCTTGGACTCTTCATGTGGATGCACTGGTTACAAGAGCATTCTGTCTGGATGTATCACTACCTGGTATGGCAACTGTACCGTTCAAGATAGGAGATGGTTACAGAGAGTGGTGAACTCAGCCCGGACAATCTATAGAATCCATCTACCAGACCCGTTGTCAAGAAGAGGCCACCAGCATTCTCAAAGATCCATCCTACCCTGGCAATGTTTTTCTACAACCTCTATCACTGGGGAGAAGGTACAGAAGCCTGGACACACACAAAAGCCGGTTTCATAACAGTTTCTACCCTACTGTTGTTAGAATACTGAATGGACTCACAAACTCTTAACATTCGCCTGTCCTTGTGGTTTTGTTTTTGCTGCTGTTTACCTATTATTTGCTATCTATGCTATTTAACTCTGTGATCTGCCTGTGTTGCTCACAAGACAAAGCTTTTCACTGAGCCTTGGTACACATGATAATAAATTCGATTCAATTCAATTCAATGTTGCTCTCGATCTCTGTGCCCCTTCTCTGTAGCCATAATATTGTATTCCTCGCTCTGTTCTATTACCCTAATGCACTTTGTACGGTATGAGCTGCCTGTGCTGCACGTAAAACAAAACTTTTCACGTGACCTAGGTACGTGTGGCAATAAGAAATCAAGTCAAACCAATCCTTTCTCAATAGAAAGGGACAGTTTTGCATTAGGTTAAACATTCCAGATGATTTAAAAATAAAATTTATTCTCAAGATGTGAGTATCATTGGCGAAGCCAATGTTTATGGCCAATCTTGAATTGCTCAGAGGGCAGTTTAACAGTCAACCGCATTGCTGTGGGTCTGCAGTCACCTGTAGGCCAGACCAGCGAAGGAAGATGTCAGTTGGGCATTGGTGAACTGGATGGACTTTCCCCCAGCAATCAATAACTGTTAAATGGTTCTCATTCAACCTTTGCTCACTTGGCTGCCAACAGCGTGGGTTCAACTCAGGAGGATACTGTGAAGGGCTCTCCTTCTCATCCTCTCCCCTCACCTGAGGCACAGTGACCCTCAGGTGAAACCAGCATCAGTCATCTCTCTCTCTCATGAGAGAGCAGCCCTATGGTCTGGTAAAGTAATGGCAACTTCGCCTTTTCAATTCCAGGTTTTGTTATTGGAATTGAAATGGAATGCCATGGCAGGATTTGAACCCAAGTCCCCCAGAACATTACCTGGGTAGCTGGACCAATGGTCACATACAATACCACTAAGCTATTGCCTCCCTATTCTATGTTCTATGTTCTATGTTCTTAATACTGATGGATGAGAATTGTTCTGGATGTGCCGAAGGCTTTCTGCGTTAGCTTCTGAGTGATGTAATAAACATATTTGGAAAGGAATGATGAAGGGAGCCAAAAAAGATCTCGGACATCAACTCTAGATTAACTCTAACCTCAATATTTGTTGTAGATGCATATTCTCTGTTCCAAAGGTCAGTGTACTAACCCAGGCTTTGTCTGTCAAATGACGTAAGTCAATGTTTCCAGATTGTCTTGATAAATGAGCTCCATCAAACCAGCAGTTCTGCTGTTAATAGCGATGGACTGGAACCTTTTTACCCAGAATGGGCATCTTTTTGACTGGCAGCCCAGCTGGTCACCAACAATGGGACTCATTGCCACCTTCTCAGGGTAGAAACGGGCAGCTAATACCGTACTTGAGAATGAAGAAATCACAAAATGAACAAGCAAGATTGGGGGAGCTGAGACCTGAATCTCTTTGGCGGGATGTTGTCTTGAGCTTCTAATCCCTGAAAAGAACACTGACGCGCATCTTGTGCACGCCCATTTAGCAAAGAACTGGAAGACCATGATTCAGTCACGGTACCAAAGAAATCCTTTCAAGGCAAATAAGAATCATATTTAATGCTCCCCTGAAAGTTTCCAGAGAGATTATTTATAATGATATGTAATTGACATTTTAAGTAATCCTAAAATGGAACAGTTGGTAACCAGCTGTTGAAAGGAACAGTGTGGAGAGGGATGAGTTGAATCTCCTTATGTTGAGGTTGACCTATGAATAATACGGATATTTCTATCAGTCTGTCCTTCTCTCACTCTAGCTCACTCTGCCCTCCTCCAGTTCTGGTCTCTTGTTCATCCATGACTTCTTTAGTCCCACCATTCATAGTTGTGCCTGTACCCTTCTAGACACCAGGTTTTACAACTTCCTCTCTGTCTCTCCACTCCTTTATCTTTCTTTAAGCTGCTGTGTAAAAGTTACCTCTTTGATTAATACTTTGGTTCACCCTATCTCACCCTTTGATTCACAGGGAGTAACTGCACTCACTTTCACAACAAGGTGAATAGAACATAGAACATAGAACATAGAACATAGAACAATACAGCATAGAACAGGCCCTTCGGCCCACGATGTTGTGCCGAACTTCTATCCTAGATTAAGCACCCATCCATGTACCTATCCAAATGCCGCTTAAAGGTCGCCAATGAATCTGACTCTACCACTCCCACGGGCAGCGCATTCCATGCCCCCACCACTCTCTGGGTAAAGAACCCACCCCTGACATCTCCCCTATACCTTCCACCCTTCACCTTAAATTTATGTCCCCTTGTAACACTCTGTTGTACCCGGGGAAAAAGTTTCTGACTGTCTACTCTATCTATTCCTCTGATCATCTTATAAACCTCTATCAAGTCACCCCTCATCCTTCGCCGTTCCAACGAGAAAAGGCCGAGAACTCTCAACCTATCCTCGTACGACCTACTCTCCATTCCAGGCAACATCCTGGTAAAGCTTCTTTGCACCCTCTCCAAAGCTTCCACATCTTTCCTAAAGTGAGGCGACCAGAACTGCACACAGTACTCCAACTGTGGCCTAACGTAGACTATGAACCATTGGAGTGAACTTTGTCATTCAGCATGTTGGGTCTACTCTGTCATTCAATACAATGGTTGATCTGATAACCCTCAAGGCATGTTCTGGGAGAGATGTTTTTGCTATCATCGTGTAGGATGCTTATGAGACCATCTCTGGAGTACTCTGTACAGTTTGAGCCTAGATGTAGCCCAGAAAAGATTGGCATGACTACTTCCTGAGTTAAAGAAGGTAACTTAAGAGGAAGGGTTATGAGAAAGGAACAGGAGTAGGCCATTCAACCCCTCCAGCCAGGTCTGCCATTCAATAAGGTCATGGCTAATGTAACTGTAACGTCAAATGCACGTTCCTGACAATCCCAGATAATAGTTCAAACCACACTTCATCCCCCAGCCTGCACCCCGCTCCCACACACACAAACACATGCACACACATGCTCAGACACACACAGAAATGCACACACACAGACACACACAGAGACATGCAGACACCAACACACACACAGATACCTGCTCATACACAGGCGCACAGACACACAAAGACAAACAGACAGACACACACGCACAAAGACACACGCAGAGACACACACAGACACACACAGGAACATACACACAGACACACAAACATACATATGCAGACAAACACATACACACATAAAAATACACATAAACATACACATGTAACACACACACACAGATGCACACACGTACACACACACGCGCATACACACGCCCTTCGAAAGAGAAAACTTTGGCTAAACTGGTTGAAATAAGTGACCCTTCAGTTTCAAACATTGTGGATATTATGGGAAAGACAGGAGTTAGCAGATACAGATTAAAAATGAGACATCACTCACTCAAAGTGAAGGTGAGGAGAAATTCTTTCCCTCAAAGTGGTCAGTGGGATACCTCTCCCCAGTGGCAAATGGAGGCTAGAAGTTTGAATATATTTTTAATGATGACTTAGGCAGGATTCTGTTTGAGGGAAGGTGGGTGGGGGTGTCAGAGGGTATTTATGCAGCAAACAATACCTGAATAAAATGGCTAAGCAGATTCGAGGAGCCGAGTGATCCACTTCAGTTCCTGGTTTGTATATTTGCATGTTTGTATCTCTTTATCTGCTCCTGCACCAATCCATCCTTTGCTGGTATCCTTATTTATGCTTCTAGTATCTCCAGATGTGAGATTCTAATGACCTGCAGACCTGCCTGTCCCCTTCCTCTTGCTGTGGATTCTTGATCATTCAAAACTCTGTTGTCCACATTCTATCGTAATGCATGTGCTGTTTCTCTAGTCACCCAGTCACTTACTGAGCTGGACTGACTGACAGGCTGGCAATGCCTCGCTTCTAAAATACTCATCACTCTACATCCACAATCCTCTCTCTCTCCTCCAGCCCCACAACCCTCTTGGGATTTCTGAAGGGAGGTTGAGTGATGTAGGCCAGCTCTCCCTGGAGTTTGGAACAACGAGAGGAGACGTCGTTGAGGTATATAAGATGCTAATGGGGATTGACAAAGTAGACGTAGAGAGAGTGTTTCCTCACTTGCTGGCAATTCGGAACGAGAGGTTACAGTTTTGGGACGAATGGTACAAGACTTAAGACAGAGACAAAGAAAAGTTACTTCTCTCAAAGGGTCATAAATCTGCAGAATTCGCTCCCCCCAGAGTGTGGTGTGTGGTGGGACTTTGCATAAACTGAAGAAGGAGACAGACAGATTTTTAACTAACAACGGGTTGGAGAGTTACAGAGAGTGGGCAGGAAAGTGGAGTTGAAGCAGATTTGAAATCAGCCATGATCGTATTAAATGAAGAGAAACCTGTTTGAACGGAGGCTTGAGATTCTCTGTAATTTGCTATCCTAGTGTGTAGTGGCTGTGTGCTTATTGAATGCATCAGAGTTTGGGATAGATTTGCAATTTCTCAGGGACTCCTGCTCACTCCACTCCTGATTCCCGGAATTCCAGCCGTCATTCCACCGTGGGCGGCACGGTGGCACAGTGGTTAGCACTGCTGCCTCACAGCGCCGGAGATCCGGGTTCAATTCCCGCCTCAGGCGACTGACTGTGTGGAGTTTGCACGTTCTCCCCGTGTCTGCGTGGGTTTCCTCCGGGTGCTCCGGTTTCCTCCCACGGTCCAAAAAATGTGCAGGTCAGGTGAATTGGCCATGCTAAAATTGCCCGTAGTGTTAGGTAAGGGGTAGATGTAGATGTAGGGGTATGGGTGGGTTACGCTTCGGCGGGGCGGTGTGGACTTGTTGGGCCGAAGGGCCTGTTTCCACACTGTAAGTAATCTAATCTAATCTAAGTAATCTAATCTAATCTAGTTTGCCAGCAAGGAGCTCCTTTCCTGATGATTCCAGCAATTTATTCAATAATGTTGAGAATTTCGGGTGGGTCACATTGGTTGTTAAGTGGTTCCTGGGTAATCCATTGACGACAATGGTTTGGAAATGTCTCGTGTTGCATCAGGGACACAAAATCCTGCTTTTGCTCGGGCCAGATGTCAGTGAGCAGTGTTAATCAAAAACCATCTAGGCCAGACATTGGGGCTACTTACCAGAAGTACCTGATTCATTACATCCATCCTTGCAATGGCAACAATTATACAATTTAGAAATATCAAGGACATCCAAAACCATGGAAAATTTGACTTTATTCAACTACAGAAGCAATAAATGAAATGTATGCTAATTCTGCTTAATCCACATGTATTATCTGAATTGCCGATGGGAAAGGGAAATGAGAGTTAATAATTACTTTCTGGTTTAACTCTGTGCCCAGTAGCACTCTTGAAGTTGCCTTATATCCTGTGGTTCGGAATCACGCCAGAACAGCAACCGAGGAGGAGGAAGTTGACACAATTTTCTCCAGAACAAGAAAGCTAAGGGATAATCTGATAGAGGTCCTACTCTCAATGTAAGAAATGGGACCATCAGTCAACCATACAAACCCTTGTTCCTCATTCTATGTTTCTACCTACTCATCAAATCGTTTAACTCCCTGAGGTGTTGAAAATCTACCCCACCCTCAGATACGCTCAATAACACGATCTACCTCACAAGTCATCAGAACAGGAGTAGGCCTTTTGGCCCCTTCAGCTTCCTGTACCATTCAACAGGATCATGGCTGATCCAACATTCCTCATATTCCTGCCCTTTCCATGTAATCCTTGATTCCTCAACTAATCAAGAATCTCTCTGTCTCAGCCTTAAACAGACATCAGGCCGGTACCCCCACAGCTCTCTGTGACAAGGAGTTCCAAAGACTCACAACCCGCTGTGAGAAGAAATTCCTTCTCATCTCTGTCTTAAATTGGTGCCCCTTTACTCTGAGACGCTATGCCCTCTGGTCCTCGATTCTCCCATGAGGGGAAACATCCTCTCAGCATTGACCCTGTCAAGCTCCTTAAGAGCTTGTTTCAATGAGATCACCTCACATTTGTCTAAGCCCCAGTGAATAGAGTCCTGATAGCAGAGCATCCTTAATGCACCAGAACTTTCCAAAGTGTTACAAGCATCAGAGTTAAGTAACTTCTCCTAATCTCCATTCCAAATGATGAGCCCCTTATCTTGAGGTTGTGCCTCTGTGTTCGAGGTTCTCCAGGCAACAGAAACAGCCTCTCAGTGGCTATTCTGGCAAGACCCTCCAGAATCTTACATGGTGCAATCTGAACAATTTGCACTCTTCTCAACTCCAGGTAGCACAGGCTAAATTTACTCAGAACAAATTCTCATCTCAGGAACCAATTAAATGAAGATTTTTTTTCTGTACTGCCAACAAGGCAAGTATATCCCTCCTTAACTAGGAAACTTCTCAAAGTACTCCAATTGTGGTCTCACAAAAGCTCTGTCCTGCTGTTGCAAAATAAACTTGCCTTTGTACATCATGCCCCCTTGCAATAAACACCAACATCCCACTGCCCCCAACACCTGCAGTGTTTTTAAACAACTTTACAGGTGGATGATTAGATCGATGTGGAGATGTTATTTCCTCCTTTTTTTAAATAATAACTTGTAGGACATGGGAATCACTGGCTGGGCCCAGCATTTATTGCCCGTCCCTCTTTGCCCTTGAGAAGATGGGGGTGAGCTGCCTTCTTGAACCACTGCAGTCCATACGCTGTGAGTGGATCCACAATACTATTAGAGAGGGAATTCCAGGATTTTGATCCAGCAATCCAGTGAAGGAACAGCCATATATTTCCAAGTCAGGATGGTGACTAGTTTGGAGGGGAACTTGCAAGGGTGGTGTTCCCATGTATTTGCTGCTCTTATCTTTCAAGATAGAAGTAGCCTTTAGTTTGGAAGGTACTGTCTAAGGAGCCCTAGTGAATTGCAATGCATCTTGTAGATATTACACATTAATACTGAGTGTTAGTGGTGGAGGGAGTGGATGTTTATGGATGTAATGGCAACTCAACAGGGTGCCTTCACCAGACAAAGGAGCAGCGCTCCGAAAGCTTGTGGTTTCAAATAAACCCATTGGACTAGAAGCTGGTGTCATGTGACTTCTAATTTTGTCCACATTCAATGTGATCATGGTTGATAAGAATTTGCCTTGAAGTCCACTTCCCTGATTACTCCCTGTAACATTAATTCCCTTGTTGATCAAAAATCTAAACCCACCTTGAATATATTATGACTTTGATCTCATGCAATTCCTTGCTGAAGGGGGAGTTCAGTGAAAGTGTTAATAACCGGAGATGATGCTGGTAACTGGGGGAATTAGGAGCAAAATTAACAAGGGCAATAGATGGGATAGTTTGGCAGCCTCATTAAATGGGGGAAAGGTGAGATAAAACAGAATTGAAGAAATCTTTTCTCTTGACTTTATAAAGGCCCCTGTGACATTGTCACCAGACTCTCTGATCACACTGATTGTTAAGCAGATGGAATGAAATGATGCCAATCGCTATACGGCATTCTTTAAATTATTGGCACTGCCTCCGAATAATTATCACGCTCCTTTGGTTACATCACTAGACGGTGTTCTCTCTGCCTGACATGTTTACCAAAGACAACAGAGGGAGCTTTTACATACTGACATCTTCTACCAATGAATCCCTTTCCCTTCCCCATATCAAATAGACAGGTGTCCTCTTTCAGCTGCCCGTAACCAGTCACTGCGCAGACAGTGTCAGATTCTTTATTGTGTCCACATATAATACTTCCATGGCTGTCCTGCTAATCTCTCACTCTCACTGCACTCAATATCTCCACACCAGCCCCATTAATATGAGTGCATCCATTTCTCTGGTCCCTGCTCCTAATCACACCCAATCATATTAATGCTATGTTTACTGACCCACTGTGGTTCCAGTCCAGCAACATCTTAATTTTAAAATTTTTTTCTTTATTTTCAATTCCTTCCAATCTGTCCCCGTCTGCAATTTGGCACGGTGGCTCAGTGGTTAGCACTGCTGCCTCACAGTGCCAAGGGCCTGGGTTTGATTCCAGCCTCAGGTGACTGTCTTTATGGAGTTTGCATGTTCTTCCTGCATCTGAGTGGGCTTCCTCCGGATCCTTCATGAGTCCAAAGATGTGTAGATTAGGTGGATTGGCCTTGCCAAATTGCCCCATTGTGTCCAGGGCTGTGCAATCTAGAAACATAGAAGATAGGAGCAGGAGGAGGCCATTCAGCCCTTCAGGCCAGCTCTGCCACTCATCACCACCATGGCTGATCACCCAACTCAATAGCCTAATCCTGCTTTCTCCTCATAATCTTTGATCGCGTTTGCCCCAAGAGCTATATCTTGCTGCCTCTTGAATACATTCAATGTTTTAGCATCAACTACTTCCTGTGGTAATGAATCCCACAGGCTCCCCACTCTTTGGGTGAAGAAATGTCTCCACATCTCTGTCCTCAATGGTCCACCCCAAAACCCTTAGACTGTGACCCTTGTTTTGGACACACCCACCATCGGGAACATTCCCCCTGCATCTACCCTGTCTAGTCCTGTTAGAATTTTATCTAACTCTGTGAGATTCTTCCCCCCTTCATTCATCTGAACTCCAGCGAAGCCAATCCTAACCCAGTCTATCCATACATCAGTCCCACCATCCCCAGAACCAGCCTGGGAAACCATCACTGCATTCCCTTGAGAGTAAGAGCATCCTTCCTCAGAAAAGGAGACCAAAACTGTACACAATATTCCAGGTGTGGCCTCACCAAGGCCCTGTATAACTGCAACAACATATCCCTACCCAAAACCTCTTACAATGAAGGCCAACATCCCACTTGCCTTCTTTACCTCCTGCCGCACCTGCATGCTTACCTCAGCTACTGGTGCACAAGGACACCCAGGTCCCACTGCACACTCCCCTCTCCCAGTTTACAGCCATTCATGTAGGAATCTGCCTTCCTGTTCCTACTTCCAAAACAAATAACTTCACATTTATCCAAATTTTACTGCATCCACCATTGATTTGCCTACTCACCTAACCTGCCCAGATCATGCTAGATGGATTAGCCATGGGAAGTACAAGGTTGCAGGGATAGGGTAGGCGATGAGTATGGGTGGAACGCTCTTCAGAGGTTTGGTGTGGATTCGATGGGCTGCATGGCCTACTTCCAAACTATAGGGATTCTATGATGACTTCCTCCAGTCCCTCATCCCTCTAAAAGAGGGTGGTAAGGACAAGCCAGAGGACTATAGACCAGTGAGCCTGACATCAGTGATGAGCAACTAGGAGAAAGTGAGGACTGCAGATGCTGGAGACCAGAGTTGAAAAGTGTGGTGCTGGAAAAACAGAGCAGGCCAGGCAGCATCCGAGCAGCAGGAGTTTCCTGAAGAAGGGCTTATGCCCGAAACGTCGATTCTCCTGCTCCTCAGATGCTGCCTGGCCTGCTGTGTTTTTCCAGCACCTCACTTTTCAACATCGGTGATGAGCAAGTTGTTAGAGGGAATCCTGAGGATGGACATGTATTTGGAAAGGCAACAAATGATTAGGGATAGTCAACACAGCTTTGTGCATGGGAAATCATGTCTCACAAACTTGATTGAGTATTTTGAAGAAGTAACAAAGAGGATGGATGAGGGCAGAGTGGTAGATGTGATCTATATGGACTTCAGTAAGGCATTCGACAAGGTTCCCCATGGGAGATTGATTAACAAGGTTAGATCTCATGGAATACAGGAAGAACTAGCCATTTGGATACAGAACTGGCTCAAAGGTAGAAGACAGAGGGTGGTGGTGGAGGGTTGTTTTTCAGAGTGTAGGCCTGTGACCAGTGGAGTGCCACAAGGATCGGTGCTGGGTCCTCTACTTTTTGTCATTTGCATAAATGATTTGGATGCGAGCATAAGAGGTACAGTTCGTAAGTTTGCAGATGACACCAAAATTGGAGGTGTAGTGGACAGTGAAGAGGGTTACCTCAGATTACAACAGGATCTTGACCAGATGGGCCAATGGGCTGAGAAGTGGCAGATGGAGTTTAATTTAGATAAATGCGAGGTGCTGCATTATGGGAAAGCAAATCTTAGCAGGACTTGTACACTTAATGGTAAGGTCCGAGGGAGTGTTACTGAACAAAGAGACCTTGGAGTGCAGGTTCATAGCTCCTTGAAAGCGGAGTCACAGGTGGATAGGATGATAAAGAAGGCATTTGGTATGCTTTCCTTTATTGGTCAGAGTACTGAGTACAGGGGTTGGGAGGTCATGTTGCGGCTGTACAGGACATTGGTTAGGCCACTGTTGGAATATTGTGTGCAATTCTGTCTCCTTCCTATCGGAAAAATGTTGTGAAACTTGAAAGGGTTCAGAAAAGTTTTACAAGGATGTTGCCAGGGTTGGAGGATTTGAGCTATAAGGAGAGGCTGAACAGGCTGGGGCTGTTTTCCCTAGAGCATCAGAGGTTGAGGGGTGACCTTATAAAGGTTTATAAAATCATGATGGGCATGGATAGGATATATTGACAAAGTTTCTTCCCTGGGAAAGAGGGTGGGGGGATTCCAGAACTGGAGGGCATAGGGTTAGGGTGGGGTAAGATATAAAAGGGACCTAAGGGGCAACTTTCTCACACAGAGGGTGGTACGTGCATGGAATGAGCTGCCAGTGGGAGAGGTGGAGGCTGCTACAATTGCAACATTCAAGAGGCATTTGGATGGGTATATGAACAGGAAGGGTTTGGAGGGATATGGGCTGGGTGCTGGCAAGTGGGACTAGATTGGGTTGGGATATCTGGTCGGCATGGACGGGTTGGACTGATGGGTCTGTTTCCATGCTGTACATCTCTATGTCTCTATGACTCTGTCTGTGATCCTTCAACTTTGACCCCTTTTGCATGAAATTTGTCCTGCCCTTTTCGTGGCTGTATCTGTGGTTGCTCAGTCCGAAGCTCTGAAAACCCTTCTGCCTCCCTTTCCGCCTACAAAACACTGAATAATGCCCACATCTTTGACCAAGCATTTGGTCGTGCCTCAGTATTACGCCATTACTATTTTTCTGTGTGTTTGTGGCATCTGAACATTCACTGGCAAGTTCAGTGTTTATTGCCTCTAGCTTCAGAGGGTTTGGCAGGAGTGGTTCAGGGGTTGGTGGACAGTGGATACTGAATGAAGGCTCCAACTTTTCTAATTGTTGCACCTTGTAACCTCACGCCATTTCCCCCCTCAGTAGAGATCCAGCAAACTGGACACCCAAACTTTCTGATACATGTACCTTGTCCTAAACCACCTAAACTATTGAGAGCACAACACCTTTGTAAAAGGTTTCACTAAAAGCTAGGATCGATTGACTACACCCTGCGTTTGGTTCATCATGAGATGACAGTTTACATAATAAGGTTAGAGTGAAGGGTGTGCTTGAGAATAGATTATACCATCATCCATTATCAATCAAAACGAACATTTCTTTCGCACCATCAACTCTAGAAAAAAATTCCTTAGTTTCTCAGATGCTGAAGTAGTCCACATTCAATCCAACAAAAACTGGCAACTTCCAGGCTTGGGTTATTAAGTGGCCAGTAACATTCTCACACATATGTGCCATGTAATGACCATCTCCAACAAGACAGAATCTCCTTTTTACTTTCAATAGCCTTATCATCGTTGAATCCCCCACGATCAACATCCTGAGGTTTCCATTGACCAGAAGCTGAACTGGTCAATGGATCACAGGAGCAGTTCAGAGGTCAGGATTTTCCATCATGAATAACTCACTCCTGATTGTGTAAAAACCTCTTTACCATCTTCAATTCAAGAGTGTCATGGAATGCTCTCCATTAACTTGGACTGCATTAGCTCCATCAACACTCAAGATTCTCAACTCCATCAACTTCCAGTCATTGATTTCCCAAGTTAGCTAATTTTTACTGTGGGGCAGCTTGTTCTATAGTCAAGAGTGTAGTGCTGGAAAAGCCCAGCAGGTCAGGCAGCAGCCGAGGAGCAGAAAAATCGACGTTTCAGGCAAGAACCCTATATGCAGTCCTCACTTTCTCCTTGCTTTTTTTATACTCTGTTTTGCTTTAAATTAGCATATTTTTTGTCAGTCAGCTCAGTTGGTATGCAATGCAATGTGATGCCCAACAGCGCTGCAATTCCTGGTTGATATTACCACAAATGGCCTTTCTTTCTAAACCTCTCCCTCATCAGAGGCATGATGACTGTCAGATTAAACCACCACCAGCCGTCTCTCTCCCTCTCTCTCTCTCTCCCCAATGAGAGAGCAGCGCTATGATCCAGTAAGACGATCCCTTTGTTTTGGAAGGCAGTCAATTCAATTGGCTTGAAGCTGTATTGCAATGCTAACAGCGCCCATTCGATTCCTGGAATGGATGTGGTCACCATGAAGAATTCTCCTCAACCTCTTCCCTCACTGGAGCCGTGGTAATTCTCAAGTTAAAGCCCATCAGTCATCTCTCTGTAATGACAGAGCGCGCCTGTGGCTTGATAAGATGACGCCATCTTTACCTTTACCTTTAATGAACAGTGACACAAACGTTGAACTTGCATTCGATGTTCACTGTCCTTATATTATCCAACCAACTGTATAATATTTTCACAGCACAATTCCATGACAATGACAAATTCCATTGATAAATAGTTTGTCTCATCACGTCTGATTCACGGCATCTGTTTTAAACAAAGCACCAATTTTCCCAGAGTTACTGTGAGAGTTCAGTCCATTACTTATGATTTCAATACTTGATGTAAACACACAGACATTCCTTCAGCCAAAAACAGAAATATTTTAAAAGCCTATGACCTTTTTAATAATCGGGTCATTTAACTTCATTTGAGCGAACACAGCAAATTTTAGCTTAATATCTACGGAGTCCATGTGTGATGCAGCAAACTTTGTAACCTGACCTTTAGGTGAGTGGATCTCTCACTTTTCAGTCAATGGATTACTTTCATTCCCATGAACATGGCTACCACCAATAAGACACACGAACATGAACTCTTCCTCTGTTAGGCCAGGGCACAAAGTCCCCTGAGATTCCCTTCTCCAGCCTCTCGAAATGAGCGTAGAATCACTTTCAGTTTGGAATCAGGCCATTTAGCCCTTCAGATCCATACCAATCCTCTGAAGAGCATCGCACCCAGATCCATCCCTCAGCCCTATCTCTGCATTTCCCATGACTAACCCAGCTGCCCTATACATCCCTCAACATTATGGGAAAATTTAGCATAGCCAATCCACTAATCTGCATATCATTGGACTGTGCAAGGACACCAGAGCATCCGGAAGAAATCCACGCAGACACGGGGAGAACATACAACTTCCACAGACAGTCGGCTGAGAGCAGAGTTGAACCTAGGTCGCTGTGAGACAACAGTGTTAACCACTGGTGCCACTGTGTCTTTATGCAGTACTTAATGGTTTGATTAGTCTTCATTTGATTATGTTATCCTGGTAACTGATTACTGTATGCGCTATTTAATTGTTTAAGTCTGGGAGTGGAGACCTGAGACTCGAAGCTAAGACTGTGTGTGTGCGTGTGTGTGTGTGTTGGACTGCAGTGTACCAAGTAAAAAAATCGCACGACATCAGGTTATAGTCCAACAAGTTTATTTGGAAGCACAAGCTTTCAAAGCACTGCTCCTTCATCAGGTGGTTAGGACCAGCGCTCCTAAAGCTAGCGCTTCCAAATAAACCTGTTGGACTATAACCTGGTGTTGTATGTTTTTTAACTGTGTGTGTAAACATTAACTTGGTTAGATTTATTGTTGTCACATGTACCTAAGTGCAGTGAAAAACTCAGTGAGTAGCACACACAGATCATAACAAACAAGGACATACAGATCACAGGGTGTTTACACAGAACAAGGCATATCATGTTACAACTGCACATGAGATGCACAAAAGCAAGATCAACATTAGATTTGAAATTAGAGAGGTTCATTCATCAGTCTAATAACAGCCGAGAAGAAACTGTTCCGATAAGACCATAAGACATAGGAGTGGAAGTAAGGCCATTTGGCCCATCGAGTCCACTCTGCCATTCAATCATGGCTGATGGGCATTTCAACTCCACTTACCCGCATTCTCCCCGTAGCCCTTAATTCCTTGTGACATCAAGAATTTCTCAATCTCTGTCTTGAAGACATTTAGCGTCCCGGCCTCCACTGCACTCTGCGGCAATGAATTCCACAGGCCCACCACTCTCTGGCTGAAGAAATGTCTCCGCATTTCTGTTCTGAATTTACCTCCTCTAATTATAAGGCTGTGTCCACGGGTCCTCGTCTCCCCGCCTAACAGAAACAATTTCCTAGCCTCCACCCTTTCCAAGCCATGTATTTCCTGAACCTGTTGGTGTGTGCGATTCCAAGCTTCTGTATTTTCTGTCTGACGGAAATCCTGAGAACATGGAGACATTTTAACATGCTATAAATAAAACTGTTGTAGATTTAGAAGTGGTGTCTTTTGCAATCAACAAGATACTAAAATTTTCACTAAACCTGTTCAGAAATGTTATTACCCACCCTTGGAGCAGGTGAAGCATGAATCCAGGTCTTCTGGCTCAAAGGTAGGGACACTAGCACCGCACTACAAGAGCCCAGCATCCAAGACTTCTTCTTCCCTTGTGTTTATATCATGAATACCATCACACACAACAGTTTTTTCTGCCACCAAACCAAATATGACAATTCTTACCTATTAATGACCATCAATTGCGTAATTGAGTATAGAAGCAAAGAGGTCCTTCTGCAGCTGTACAGGGCCCTGGTGAGACCGCACCTGGAATGCTGTGTGCAATTTTGGTCTCCAAATTTGAGGAAAGACATTCTGGCTATTGAGGGAGTGCAGAGTAGGTTCACGAGGTCAATTCCCGGAATGGTAGGACTGTCTTACGTTGAAAGATTGGAGTGACTGGGCTTGTATACCCTTGAGTTGAGAAGGCTGAGAGGGGCTCTGATTGAGAGGTATAAGGTTATTAAAGGATTGGACACTCTGGAAGCAAGAAGCATGTTTCCGCTGATGGGTGAGCCCTGAACCAGAGGACACAGTTTAAAAATAAGAGGTTGGCCACTAAGAACAGAGTTGAGGAGAAACTTCTTCACCCAGAGAGTGGTGGGTGTGTGGAATGCCCAGCCCCAGAAGGCTGTGGAGGCCAAGTCTCTGGATACTTTCAAGAAAGAGTTGGATAGAGCTCTTAAGGATAGTGGAATCAAGGGTTATGGAGATAAGGCAGGAACAGGATACTGATTGTGGATGATCAGCCATAATCATAATGAATGGTGGCGCTGGCTCAAAGGGCAGAATGGCCTATTCCTGCACCTATTGTCTATTGTCTATAATAAATCCCATGGTCCCAATGTTCAGTTGACATGGTGAATTAATGAGGGCAATGGTGAGGGAACGGCATGGAGAAAGGGAGGTGGCTATATCAAAGTAGAGATGGAAGGGGAGATAAGGACCTCTACCCTCTAAGGTGTCCACCTCTCGATAAAGACATGAAGAGTATTGGTGGACATCATGTGCTCCCTCTCCAAGGACACCCGGGCAGGAGCACAGGTACGAGCGGTGCATTCTAGATCACAACCATGAGTTAAAAATATTGCTACTCATCACGCCTCTCTCTTTTTAAGCCAATACCCTGAAGTGAGTCTTGCCCACCAACCGGGTATGGCAATGCATGGCAGTGGATAATTTCCTGTAGGTTGTGTCCTGGCATACCAGCACAGGGGCGTTTCATGCCAGCTCACTGCTCCCCCCCACCCCCACCCCTCCAGGAGCCGGGAGAGCTCTGGAGGATACAAAAAACAAGCCAAAGGGCCAGCACAATAATCCCCCACACCTACCACTCACACCTTACACCCCCCACCCCAACCATGTCCCAGACTGCCTGCTGAGGCTGTGCAGATACAGTCAAAAGAAAAATTAGGTCACCCCCCCACCTCAAGTGAGAGTGATTGCTCCTCAGTGTGACAATCCCAGAGCTACAGCCCTGCAAATTCTCGACACCATTCTAACACTGGCTTCTTCCACTGCTCTGTCGTCTGGGCCTCAGGATTTGGAATTCCCTCCCTGATTCTCTCCACCTCCCCTTTTTTGAGTCACGCCTTGGACACTCTTCCTTCCTGTCCTTCTGCAATGAAATCCATCGAGCGTTAAAGAGGCCCTTTGGCCCATCGGGTATGTATTGGTTTCCTATGCTTGGGAATGCATTACTGTGTAAAAATGCAAATAATCATTTAGCTACTTTTGTCAAATACTTGACTTGATACTGTGTCAGCCGTGAAACAGCATCAAGAGCAGAGGCAAGTTCTCAAGCTGATCGACCAGGTGCTGAATCACAAACTGAGTCAGCATAAACTTGGTCAAGCCACACCTTGTTGTTCTCAAAGCTTCCCCATAGGGTGTTCATGCCTTGGATGCAGAGTCTCAAGAGTGTGCTCACTGGTAAAGGTGGTCTTTCCACTGCCTGTGGGACCTGTGAAAATAGTCGTCTATTGACTCTTGAACGAGATATAATCATCTGTTCTCCCTGTCTTCAGTTCGCTGCATTTGACAAATGTAAACAGTATAGTGTTGTAATATAGTCCTGTGTTTATTCACAGAGCCCTCCATCAACAGCAAATGAGCTACTGAGAATTGATTTGATTTATCCTAGTTATGTGTACATAATTACAATGAACAGTTTTTGTTTGCAAGTAGTACAGGCAGAATATATTAAGCAAAGACATATAGATCTCAGGGTGCTTAGGAAGAGTGAGGGTGCATTTAGGTTACACAGGAGGTGCATAAAGCAAGATCAATATTAAAAAATCAACATTAAATAGTCCAACAGGTTTATTTGGAAATACTAGCTTTTGGATCTTGAATAAGTTGAAAAATATAATTTTAATCTTGGTAGAAACCAGTGGCATTTCCACTCTATGTCAGCTTAGTTTAATTTTAAAACTTTTCTTCTCCTCTCTCATTGAAAATGGCCAAATCATTAAATTCTGGTCATGGTAGGCAGTTTGCTTCCAATAAAAGCCAATGTGGTTGGAATATTCTTTGATAAATCAATCCTCATCCATTCACTCCAGCAAAAGTTGTGTCATTTGCTTTGAAACACTTCCGTTGGAGACATAGAGTCATAGAGATGTACAGCATGGAAACAGACGTTTCAGTCCAACCCGTCCATGCCAACCAGATATCCCAACCCAATCGAGTCCCACCTGCCAGCACCCGGCCCATATCCCTCCAAACCCTTCCTATTCATATACCATCCAGGTGCCTCTTAAATGTTGCAATTGTAACAGCCTTCACCACTTCCTCTGGCAGCTCATTCCATACACGTACCACCCTCTGTGTGAAAATGTTGTCCCTTAGGTCTCTTTTATATCTTTCCCCTCTCACCCTAAACCTATGCCCCCTAGCTCTGGAATCCCCAACCTCAGGGAAAAGACTTTGCCTATTTGCACTATCCATGCGCCTCATAATTTTGTAAACCTCTATAAGGTCACCCCTCAGCCTCCGACACTCCAGGGAAAACAGCCCCAGCCTGTTCAGCCTTTCCCTATAGCTCGAATCCTCCAACCCTGGCAACATCCTTTTAAATCTTTTCTGAACCCTTTCAAGTTTCACAACATCTTTCCGATAAAAAGGAGACCAGAATTGCACACAATATTCCAACAGTGGCCTAACCAATGTCCTGTACAGACGCAACATGACCTCCCAGCTCCTGTGCTCAATACTCTGACCAATAAAGGAAAGCATACCAAACGCCTTCTTCACTATCCTATCTACCTGCGACTCCACTTTCAAGGAGCTATGAACCTGCACTCCAAGGTCTCTTTGTTCAGCAACACTCCCAAGGACCTTAACGTTAAGTGTATACGCCATAAAGTCATAGAAATGTACAGCATGGTAGCAGACCCTTCAGTCCAACCTGTCCATGCCGACCAGATATCCCAACCGAATCTAGTCCCACCTGCCAGCACCTGGCCCATATCCCTCCAAATTCTTCCTGTTCACATACCCATCCAAATACCTCTTAAATGTTACAATTGTACCAGGCTCCATCACATCCTCTGGCAGCTCATTCCATACACATACCACCCTTTGCATGAAAAAGTTGCCCCTTAGGTCTCTTTTATATCTTTCCCCTCCCACCCTAAACCTATGCCCTCTAGTTCTGGACTCACCGACCTCAGGGAAAAGACTTTGTCTATTTATCCTATCCATGCCACTCATAATTTTGTAAACCTCTATAAGGTCACCCCTCAGCCTCCGACGCTCCAGGGAAAACAGCCCCAGCCTGTTCAGTCTCTCCCTGTAGCTCAGACCCTCCAATCCTGGCAACATCCTTGTAAATCTTTCTGAATCCTTTCAAGTTTCACAACATCTTTCCGATAGGAAGGAGACCAGAATTGCATGCAATATTCCAACAGTGGCCTAACCAATGTCCTGTACAGCCGCAACATGATCTCCCAACTCCTGTACTCAATACTCTGACCAATAAAGGAAAGCATACCAAATACCTTCGACTCCATTTTAAAGGAGCTATGAACCTGCACTCCAAGGTCTCTTTGTTCAGCAATACTCCCTAGGACCTTACCATTAAGTGTATAAGTCCTGCTAAGATTTGTTTTCACAAAACACAGCATCTTGCATTTATCTGAATTAAACTCCATCTGCCATTTCTCAGCCTATTGGCCCATCTGGTCAAGATCCTGGTGTAATCTGAGGTAACCTTCTTTGCTGTCCACTACACCTCCAATTTTGGTGTCATCTGCAAACTTACGAACTGTACCTCTTATGCTCTCATCCAAATCATTTATGCAAATGACAAAAAGTAGAGGACCCAGCACCGATCCTTGTGGCACTCCACTGGTCACAGGCCTCCAGTCTGAAAAACAACCCTCCACCACCACCCTCTGTCTTCTACCTTTGAGCCAGTTCTGTATCCAAATGGCTAGTTCTTCCTGTATTCCATGAGATCTAACCTTGCTAATCACTGTCCCATGGGGAACCTTGTCGAATGCCTTACTGAAGTCCATATAGATCACATCTACCACTCTGCCCTCATCAATCCTCTTTGTTACTTCTTCAACAAACTCAATCAAATTTGGGAGACATGATTTCCCATGCACAAAGCCATATTGACAATCCTTAATCAGTCCTTGCCTTTCCATATACATGTACATCCTGTCCCTCAGGATTCCCTCAAACAAGTTGCCCATCACCGACGTCAAGCTCACTGGTCTATTGTTCCCTGGCTTGTCTTTACCACCCTTCTTAAACAGTGGCACCATGTTAGCCAACATCCATTCTTCCGGCATCTCACCTGTGACTATCGATGATACAAATATCTCAGCAAGATGCCCAGCAATCACATCTCCAGCTTCCCACAGAGCAGATCAGTCTAATAACAGTCAGGAAGAAGCTGTTCTCGAACCCGCTGGTGCGTGTGTTCAGGCTCCTGTATCTTCTGCCTGATGGCAGCAGTTGTAGGAGAGCATTACCGGGATGGGAAGGACCGTTGATGATGTTGGCTGCCTTCCTGTGGCAGCGTAGGTTCTGCGAGCAGATGTATGCTGCCCAGCAGAGGCATAATCAGTTTGTGGATGTTTATGCTTGTGTTCTCTCACATGAACTCTGTGTTCTGAACTTTCTTTCACAAACAAAGCTAGAAACTGACAGCACCCTAATTAGTTTTTGACCTACCCTCTGTCTGTTAGCTTCCATTCCTATAGCAACCTTGCGTCACACGGTCTTTTCCCAGATCTAAATGTCATGCTTGGACACTCACTTATACCCCTTTGTAATATTCTCCAGTTTCACTTTGGAATCAAAAGGGTTAGCTCACAGAAAGAAAATGCAGACTATTCTCCAAGTGGATGGGTGATCGCACTGGCCATTATCATGTTGTTATTCACTGGAAGAAATTTGCTATTTCCTACATTACAATAGTTTCAAAGTGCTTCATCGGACACAAAATCCTGTAGAATGCCCTGAGGTCATGAAAGGTGATCTATAAATGTAAAATTTTCTTCCTTTGACATACGCGCTAAGGAATCGGCAGTGCTGTAAGTTTGTTAACCATATGGCTTCATATGTTTAATACAAACACATAAAGGGGAAACAGATGTGTCTGCTTCATGTAAGGCTGTGCACTGACATAATGTCACATTGTAGCATTCAGATTATCACCTCCTGCAGAAGCAACACTTCCGGAATATATTTATTTCTTGAAAAGGCCAGGTAGAGGCCTGCTGAGGACATTAGTGAAGTAAAGTCCCTGGGAGCCCTGGATCAGGATTATCTGGTGATTAGCTGTTGGTGGTCACAGAGTAAACCAGCATTTTTGCTAACTTGTTGAGAGAAATTCACCGCATGGAACCAATCTTTGCAGGATCTGAATGCTACTTGGAAAGAACTAGAGATCAATTGGAGAGAAATTGCGGTTCTACTTGTTTAGAGTGCTGTGTATGATTCTGATCATCATACATTCTGAGAAGGATTAGAGTTATTGGAGATGGTGCAGAAAGCTGATGCTGCAGCTGCAGTTATACCTATCAGGAGCAATTAAAAAGGTTAGAGAACTTTTATTTCAAGAAGAGAAGTATATAGGATGACCTACCATCACTAGGAAGAATTACACAGGGTTTGATAGGGCAGATGTCAAAACGTTTCCACTTGTGGGGGAGATCAGAACTTGAGCCTTGTTAAAAATAAAATAAGGAATTTAGGAGAAAGTTTTTTTTTACTGAGAGAGCGGGAGAATGTAGAATCATTGAGTTATAGAATGATTGCGGAGCAGATGAGACCATTCAATCCATCATGTCTGTCCTAGCTCTTTGAGGAAACAATTCACCTTGTGCCTGTCAGGTGTTCTTTTCTGCAATCTTGTCCATTTCAGAAAAGGACCCAACCCTCTCTCTTGAATGCTCCAACTGACACTGTCTCCACCATAGTCTCAGACTGCGTACTCTAGCTCCTAACCGTTCATTGCACACATATCATTTTTCCTTTAGTCACCTTTTTCTTCTTTTGCTAAAATGTGTCTCCTTGTTTTCAATCCTGCTCCAGTTGGACCACTTCCTCCCTCTCTCTATTCTGCCCAGATTTTAAACACGTTGACCAAATCTTCTCTTAGCCTTCTCTTCTCCAAGGAGGCTATCCATAACCTCACCAATCTATCAAAGTAATTGAAGTTGCTTGTCTTGTAAGCATTCACATTATTCTTTACCACACCATTTCTAAGAGGGCATTTAATACACTTGCCTTCATTGATCAGTGCATTGACTTTGGAGTTAGGATGTCATGTTATAGAGTTATAGAGTCATGGAGATGTACAGCATGTAAACAGACCCTTCGATCCAACCCGTCCATGCCGACCAGATACACTAACCCAATCTAGTCCCACCTGCCAGCACCCGGCCCATATCCCTCTAAACCCTTCTTATTCATATACCCATCCAAATGCCTCTTAAATGTTGCAATTGTACCAGCCTCCACTACTTCCTCTGACAGCTCATTCCATACATGTACCACCCTCTGCGTGAAAAAGTTGCTCCTTGGTCTCTTTTATATCTTTCCCCTCTCACCCTAAACCAATGCCCTCTAGCTCTGGACTCCCCAACCCCAGGGAAAAGACATTGTCTATTTATCCCATCCATGCCCCTCATAATTTTGTAAACCCCTATAAGGTCACCCCTCAGCCTCCGACGCTCCAGGGAAACAGCCCCAGCCTGTTCAGCCTCTCCCTATAGCTCAAATCCTCCAACTCTGGCAACATCCTTGTAAATCTTTTCTGAACCCTTTCAAGTTTCACAACATCTTTCCGATAGAAAGGAGACCAGAATTGCATGCAATATTCCAACAGTGGCCTCCAATGTCCTGTCCAGCCGCAACATGACCTCTCAACTCCTGTACTCAATACTCTAACCAATAAAGGAAAGCATGCCAAACGCCTTCTTCACTATCCTATCTACCTGCGACTCCACTTTCAAGGAGCTATGAACCTGCACTCCAAGGTCTCTTTGTTCAGCAACACTCCCTAGGACCTTACCATTAAGTATATACGTGATGCTAAGATTTGCTTACCCAAAATGCAGCACCTCGCATTTATCTGAATTAAACTCCATCTGGCACTTCTCAGCCCATTGGCCCATCTGGTCAAGATCCTGTTGTAATCTGAGGTATCCTTCTTTGCTGCCCACTACAGCTCCAATTTTAGTGTCATCTGCAAACTTACGAACTGTACCTCTCATGCTCTCATCCAAATCATTTATGCAAATGACAAAAGGTAGAGGACTCGGCACTGATCCTTGTGGCACTCCACTGGTCACAGGCCTCCAGTCTGAAAAACAACCCTCCACCACCACCCTCTGTCTTCTACCTTTGAGCCAGTTCTATATCCAAATGGCTGGTTCTCCATGTGTTGCAGTTGTACAGGACATTGGTTAGACCACTTACAGAATATTATGTGCAATTCTGGTCTCCCTGCTACAGGATGTTGTGAAACTTGAAAGGGTTCAAAAAACATTTACAAGGATGCTGTCAGGGTTAGAGGGTTTGAGCTATAGGGAGAGAGTGAATGGGCTGGGCCTGTTTTCTCTGGAGAGTCAGAGGTTGAGTGGTGATTTTATAGAGGTTTATAAGTCATAAGTGGCAAGGATAGAGTGAATAGACAAGGTCAAATCCCTAAGGTAGGGAACTCCAAAACTAGAAGGCATGGGTTTAAAGTGAAAAGGAAAACATCTGAAACAGACCTAAGGTGTAACTTTTTCCCACAGAGGGTGGTGCGTGCATGAATTGAGTTGCAAGAGGTAATGGTGGAGGCTGATACAATTACAACATTTAAAAGGCATCTGGATGGGTACATGAAGATTTAAACAATCCTTAGATAAGCACATGGATGATTTTGGGATAGTGTAGGGGGACAAGCTGAGAATAGTTCACAGGTCGGCGCAACATCGAGGGCCGAAGGGCCTGTCCTGCACTGTAATTGTTCTATGTTCTATGAAAAGGAAGGATTTCGAAGGATATGGACCAAATGTTGGCAAATGGAACGAAATTAAATTAGGATGTCTGGTTGGCATGAATGAATTGAACCAAAAGGTCCGTTTCTGTGCTGTACATCTCTATGACTCTATCTCTATCATGATTTCACATGCTCCTGAAATTATGATGCCTAGAATTGGACAAAATACTTGAGCTACATTTGAATCAATCCTTTACATAGATTTAACATAACTTCCTGGCTTTTGTAAGCTTCACCCTTATTGGTAAAGCTAAGGATGCCATATGCTTTATGTGATTAAAGATGTGTGATTTTAAAAATATTTTAATGTCATTGATTTTATGTTTTGGATTTTGATCTAGTGGCATGTGAAATTTGGTATGTGTTTATGAGAGGGTTTATTTGATTAACTTGTCAGGCTTTCTGGAGCTATGATTTTGTTTTTAAAAATATGATATATGAAATTGTGCCTGGAGCACTAATGAGTATTTCCTTGCATTTGAGGAATTTTTACAATTATAAATAATAAACTTCGAAGAACTGACTGCTTCCAATGAAAATGATCAAGTTCTTTTTTGCTTATGGGAAGCACCCATATCTTGAAATACCTTTGTGGTTCAGTATGCAAAAGTCCTGATCGAGGTTAGATCTGTAACACAGCTTCTTCTAAAAAATAAAGAGGTAGCTTAGAACTGTAAGATAAAGGTTACCTCGGTCTAGGCTGTTTAACTTTAAAGTTCCAAACCAGTTTTAAGACCATAAGACCATAAGACATAGGAGTGGAAGTAAGGCCATTCGGCCCATCGAGTCCACTCCACCATTCAATCATGGCTGATGGGCATTTCAACTCCACTTACCTGCATTCTCCCCGCAGCCATTAATTCCTTGTGACATCAAGAATTTATCAATCTCTGCCTTGAAGACATTTAGCGTCCCGGTCTCCACTGCACTCTGCGGCAATGAATTCCACAGGCCCACCACTCTCTGGCTGAAGAAATGTCTCCGCATTTCTGTTCTGAATCTACCCCCTCTGATTCTAAGGCTGTGTCCACGGGTCCTAGTCTCCTCGCCTAACGAAAACAATTTCCTAGCGTCCACCCTTTCCAAGCCATGTATTATCTTGTAAGTTTCTATTAGATCTCCCCTCAATCTTCTAAATTCCAATGAATACAATCCCAGGATCCTTAGCCGTTCCTCGTATGTTAGATCTACCATTCCAGGGATCATCCATGTGAATCCGCGGGATTTTAACCAAAGTTTTGTTTGGTTAGAATCCTGAAGGGGTTATTTGAAACTGAGAAAGTCTAAGCTCAGTTGTATGAATGCTCAAAGAAGCAGCTTTCAAACTCTGAAGACCATGGATTGAAAGCAACAGTTAACTCAAACCCCTTAGATGTGATAGAGAAAAAAAATGATTGTCTGATGTTTGAGGATTTTAAAGGGGTGTTGTTTGGATAAATAGAATATTGACTTTTACCACGTGTTTCAAAATCTTTCAACTTGCGCTTTATGTAAACAGTTTAGATTATTCAATTTTATCTTCATTTTTCTTGTGTAACGAACTTCTATGTTATGGCTGAGACTAAATCTGGGAAACGCTTGCATTTCAATGAAAGACCACCTTGTTAAATTAAAAATAAAACAAAATATGATTTAGCAGGAGATTTCAGACTTGTCCAATAAACTTCAGATGGAAACAGCATTTGTTATCCTTTCTCTCTCCGTGCCCTGCTACTCACAACAGTTTATGCAAATATACTCTCAAATATACTATGCAAAGGGTTCTTCTGCTTCTGTCCACTATTGTACCCTTTATTTTATAGCAGGCCTGAAATTTTGATCAAGGTTAGAGACTCTATTTATTAAAATTCAACCCATTTGCCTTCTAATCCATTCTGCATTGGATTTGCCAGAATGGGAGACTCCTGGCTATGAAACAGTTAAGATCTGACCAGGAAACATTGGATCTAGCAGGAGGAAATCCATACCCTTTTTAAGCAATTATTGTGCTGTCTTCCAAAGTTTAAATCTCCGGTAGCAACAATCAGTCACTTTGACATCTTTTGTGAAAAGTTAAGTATGTCAGGTAAGTATTGACACGGAGGCTGGGTTTGGCTGAGGACAGTCAGGAAGGCAGGTGGGGCTTGATGGAGACAGGTTAGTGGGGGGTGGGGGGTGACGGGAGGTTGTGGCACATGATGTGAGGGGCTGGGTTGTCAGGAAAGTTGACCAGAGCTTAGGGTTTATTAATGAGATGGATCAGGGTCAGAGTGTTGTGTCCAACATTGTGCGGCTGGTAGATTTTGGTCCCTAAAGATGGATGGGTGTTGCTGTGGTGTAGGTTTCTAATAAATTAATATACATCAAAATGGATAACATTTTATTAACCAGCACTTATGGAACTAGTTGTGTGCTGGTTGATCAAATATTACGGTTGATTAAGCGGTATGCATAATCAATGTACAATCACACAGTAAGTAACAGAAATGAAAAGCACATCACTATTATACATTATTTACCTCATAAATCACTTAAATAATAACGTGACCTCACCTTAAATAACACTGACTGGCCAGGAACCTTCCCTCTGGCACAGTCAGATGACTACTTAGTTATCATGAAGATTGCAATAATACAGTAAACTTTACGTATTTAAGGTTTATAATTTTTGCCGGTTTGTCAAGAGAGCCAGTTAATCAACGTGCCAGTTAAAACAAACTTTGCTGTGTTTGAAAGAAGAGGAAAAGCAGATTTCAAACATTTTTAAATTTATTTCATTCACAAGATGTGGTTTTGCTAACAAGGCCAGAATTTATTGCGCATCCTTAAATGCCCAGAGTACAATTAAGAATCAATCAGATTGGTATGGTCTGGAGGTTACCCCTTTGTACGGCAAACCAGGCAAGGGCAGAACTTTCCTGCTCTCCAAGGCCATTTGATTTTTTGAAAACTGTTGACAACTGACATCGTTAGACTCTTAACTCCAATTTTTATTTAAAATTAAATTCCCCGACCTGCTAAGGCAGGATTTGAACCTGGACCCTCAGAACATCATCTGAGCTCTTGGATGAGTTGCCTACTGACAATGTCACTGGGACATCACCTCCCTAATAGTTCTGTGGAGGTGCCTTGTTTTATTCATTCAGAAAATAATTTTGAGTGGTAAACCTAAGTCAGCTTTTCCATGAAAGAATGAGACTTATATAAAATGGAGAGTTAAGCACTGAATATTTACTTAAAGTTGAGTTTTGAAATGAATGGTCAGGTGTTGCTAGTCAGTTGAGATCAGAAGATAAGTCATTCCCAGAAGATTCGCTGTTTTAGATTAGATTAGATTACTTACAGTGTGGAAACAGGCCCTTCGGCCCAACAAGTCCACACCGCCCCGCCGAAGCGCTACCCACCCATACCCCTACATCTACCCCTTACCTAACACTATGGGCAATTTAGCATGGCCAATTCACCTAACCTGCACATCTTTGGACTGTGGGAGGAAACCGGAGCACCCGGAGGAAACCAACGCAGACACGGGGAGAACGTGCAAACTCCACACAGTCAGTCGCCTGAGGCGGGAATTGAACCCGGGTCTCTGGCGCTGTGAGGCAGCAGTGCTAACCACTGTGCCACCGTGCCGCCCGTTTTAATTAGTTTGTAAGTAGTTTCCAGGCCATAAGAGCTGGTAGCAATCTCCATGTTTTCAGAATTGGGAAGAAGTATCCAGTCTAACAAAACTAAAAACAAGTCTTAACTTGCTTCAGGAATCTGATGAGAAGAGTTGTAAAGAGTGTTTAAATAAGAAAAAAGCTAAAGGGTAAAGTTGGGAATGGTACTTACCTGGGATTGAGTGACTGTAAAAGATAATGTTGGGAAAATGATTGAAACTTTCTATTTTGCTACTCATACTAGGATCCTTATAAATTGTCTTTGTTTTTAATTTTGCATCATAAACTTTGCTCTTTGTTAAAAGAACATTGACAGTCTGGAGTGAATATGTTCAGAGACTGACTACTGTCTTACGCAAGCTGCAAAAATAAAACTGATGATCTAACAAGCCAGGTTTCATTCTGTCATCTCATGTGTCCAGTACTACCATTATCCCCAAATAACTATTGGGTCTAGTGGAGAGGATTGGAGTATCTATTTGGGGATGGTTTTTGGTTCAGGCATGGTGCAGACCTTTGGGTGTGGTTTAGTGGATGAGGCTGAGGTCCAGTTTGAGGAAGGAGGGTGTGGTGTTAGTGAAATGGGATGCAGTTTTCCAGATGGGGGGACATTGAGTCCAGTAAGGATAGTGTTGGTTGGTTAGGCATTCAGGGGTCAGATAGAGTCAGTGAGGAGGGAATGGGTGGGTTGGTTTTGAGGCAGGAGGGGTGGGTAACAGCTCTGGTACTGATCAAGATGTCAGTCCGTGTCAGGGGTGGGTGTTGGTTCAATGGATAGGCTGGGGGTCGGATACAGGGTTGGGTTAGAGTGTGAGTCAAGTTAGAGAATGTGGTTGTTGGGGCCAGTGGTGGGGGTGGGGGTGGCTGTTGGTGAAGGGTTTGGGGTAATTTGTTGGGTCTGGTGATGGGCAAGTGTGGGGTTAGGTTGGAGGATGTCAGGCTGGTCGGGGGAAGATCGGACTTCATAATGTGAAGGGGTTGAGAGATTCCAGATGTCATGGGATATCATTAGAGACTCAGTGGTGAGATAGGAGCTATTTTTCATAGTCAGGAGCTGCAGTAGATTTCTAATCCTCTAACCATTCCAGTAACTATTCGGGTTAAATATATCCGAACCCTATGAATTTTTTGTCTTTAATGGGCTTTATCAGTGGACATGCTGGAGAATTGTCCACTTAACTGTTCAATTTGTCAGGCAATTCTTCTGGTGCTCACTGCATCAGGCTTTGTGCAGTCCCCTGATGTGTGACTCTGGCCTGCACTGTTACAACCACTATCTCTCCAATGGACCCTCAGTATTCTACTCGCCAGAATTCACACCTCCCTGCAATAAGCTTCATCTGTCACCTGTCCACCCATCCCACTAAGCAGTCCCTGTCCTTGTGAAGTTCCACAGCATCCTCTGTACAATACTCAATATGTCCGAGTCTCAGACTGCCACTATACAAAATGAGCATGCACCATGAACGTGGAGGCTGGGAGAAAGGATAAAAATCACACAACACCAAGTTATAGTCCAACAGGTTTAATTGGAAGCACACTAACTTTCGGAACGTCGCTCCTTCATCAGGTGACTACCACCTGATGAAGGAGCAATGCTCTGAAAGCTACTGTTGTGTGATTTTTAACTTTGTACACTCCAGTCCAACACCGGCATCTCCAAATCGGGAGAAAGGATGCCACTGATGTGAATATGTACAAACTCATGGACTGTTTGGGTCGAATGGTCTGTTTCTATGCTATTGACTGTGTAGTTCTCTTTCTTTGTGTTTACAAATATGGACTATCCTTTGTACTTCGCTGAGTCAGCAGTGACATCCCTCAGGATTTCAAACACCAGAAAGGAGCCACGGTTAGTTTCTCTTCCTAATAAAGCTGCCTCTTTGTCAGGCGTCACATTTTCAGACAAAGTGTCATAGAACTCTCGGATTCTCTCCCCAGAGAAACCGTTAAGGGTTGGAGCCACCAGAAAATGTCAGGCAGAAACGGGTAGTTTTTTGTTCATTTACAAAGGTATGAAGAGATGTAGAGAGAGGGTGAATGGAGTTCAGTTGCAGATCAGCCCAGACTTCATTATTGAAATGCAAGAGTGCAACAAGAGTAGTCCATTCAGCCCCTTAAGCCTGCTCCACCATTCAATAAAATCTTGGTTGAACTGACTACTGCATAATCCAGCCTATCCTGGATAAACTTTCACCCTGTGGTTCAAACATTAGAGTTGAAGATCAGAACAATCTTGGCTCCGGATCGGCCTCCTCTTAAATTTCAAATATCATGAGAGGACCAATTTCTTCCACTGTTTTCACCCTCAGCTGAATGGGTTTTATTGCTAACGGTGTCCCTTTTAACTGTCATTACTCTAACTCACAAAAGTTGGGATAGTGAAGGGGTTGCTTGCAATCATGAGGAATCAGTTTCACTCACAGCTCTGGATATTGTCTCTGGAACGTTTCCCTCAGGTGTCTTGCTTTCTCGGATTGCTGCTACATATAGATTCAAAACTCCCTACCTATCATGTCACATCCCTTAGTATTCTCTCACTGCAAAGATGCCACCACATTTATACTTTCAATTTCAATTGTCATTCCCAGAAACCTGCTCACAAACTCTGTACCGTACTTCCTTGCAGACTCTGCTCAACAACTGAATCACTGGATACACACAACTGTACAAATAAGTATCTGTGGCAGTGTGTAAAAGATAGTATGTAACAGTATAGTAACAGCTGAAAGAAAACAGAGAACATACCTGGTGAGAAAGATAGTGTACAAAAAGGTAAGTAACAGGTGGAATATATAACAGGTGTCTAAGTATGGGCCAGATTACACAAACAGGTAAGTGTATAAAAGGCAGGGTGTACAACAGTCATAGTGTCTAGCAGGAGTGTCTATAAAAGACATGGTGTACATCAGGCAGGTGTATATTAGTATATAATGGGCAGTGTGTGTAAAGGTGATTTTAAAACGGGCATGGTGCATGATGAGTGGTGTTTCCAGTCGCTGGGGTTGACAATGGATGGCTGTGTAAAAGGAGAGTCTGTAACAGGTAAGCCTATAAGAAAAGAGTGTATAAATGACAGGATGTCTAACAGGTGAGGTGTAGAATAGCTAGGTGTGCAAGCAATAGGTCTATATGAGACCAGTCAGCAAGAGGAGAGTGACTAACAAGGAATGTATAACAGGCAGGTTGTTATAATTTGGTGAGGGTATCATAGACAAAGTGAACAAAGGTGAGTGGATAATGGGCAGGGTTTATTATGGACAGGGTGGATAATGGACAGGGTGGGAAATGGGTAGGGCATATAATGGGCAGGGTGTAGAATGGACAGGATGGATAATGGGCAGGGTGGATAATGGACAGGGTTTATAATGGACAGGGTGGATAATGGGCAGGGTGGATAATGGACAGGGTTTATAATGGACAGGGTGGATAATGGACAGGGTGGATAATGGACAGGGTTTATAATGGACAGGGTGGATAATGGACAGGATGGATAATGGACAGGATGGATAATGGGCAGGGTGGATAATGGACAGGATGGATAATGGACAGTATGGATAATGGGCAGGGTGGATAATGGACAGGGTGGATAATGGACAGGGTTTATAATGGACAGGGTGGATAATGGACAGGATGGATAATGGACAGGATGGATAATGGGCAGGGTGGATAATGGACAGGATGGATAATGGACAGGATGGATAATGGGCAGGGTGGATAATGGACAGGATGGATAATGGACAGGGTGGATAATGGACAGGATGGATAATGGACAGGGTTTATAATGGACAGGGTGGATAATGGACAGGGTGGATAATGGACAGGGTTTATAATGGACAGGATGGATAATGGACAGGATGGATAATGGGCAGGGTGGATAATGGACAGGGTGGATAATGGGCAGGGTTTATAATGGACAGGGTGGGAAATGGGTAGGGCATATAATGGGCAGGGTGTAGAATGGACAGGATGGATAACGGGCAGGATGGATAATGGACAGGGCTTATAATGGACAGGGTGGATAATGGACAGGGTGGATAATGGACAGGGTTTATAATGGACAGGATGGATAATGGACAGGGTTTATAATGGACAGGGTGGATAATGGACAGGGTGGATAATGGGCAAGGTTTATAATGGACAGGGTTTATAATGGACAGGGTGGATAATGGACAGGATGGATAATGGGCAGGGTGGATAATGGGCAGGGTGGATAATAGGGCAAGGTGGATAATGGACAAGGTGGGTAATGGGCAAGGTGGATAATGGATAAGGTGGGTAATGGGCAGGGAAGATAATGGGCAGAATGGATAATGGACAGTGTGGATAAAGGACTGGGTGGATAATGGAGAGGGTGGATAATGGGCAGGGAGGATAATGGACAGGGTGGATAATGGACAGGGAGGATATTGGGCAGGATGGATAATGGACAGGTAGGATAATGGACAGGGTGGATAATCTTCCGCTTCGGAACACTTCAACCCTAGGGCATCAATGTGGACTTCAACAGTTTCCTCATTTCCCCTTCCCCCACCTCACCCTAGTTCTAAACTTCGAGCTTAGTAACTGTCCCCATAACTTGTCCGGACTTGTCCTACCTGCCTATCTTCTTTTCCACCTATCCACTCCACCCTCTCCTCCTTGACCTATCACCTTCATCCCCTCCCCCACTCACCCATTGTACTCTATGCTACTTTCTCCCCACCCCCACCCTCCTTTAGCTTATCTCTCCATGCTTCAGGCTCACTGCCGTTATTCCTGATGAAGGGCTTTTGCCCGAAATGTCGATTTCGAAGCTACTTGGATGCTGCCTGAACTGCTGTGCTCTTCCAGCACCACTAATCCAGAATCTGATTTCCAGCATCTACAGTCATTGTTTTTACCAGGGTGGATAATGGACAGGGTGGATAATAGGCAGGATGGATAATGGGCAGGGAGGATAATGGACAGGTTGGAAAATGGACAGGGTGGATAATGGGCAGGATGGATAATGGACAGGTTGGAAAATGGACAGGGTGGATAATGGGCAGGATGGATAATGGGCAGGGTGAAAAAGGAAAGTGTGGATAATGGGCAGAGTGGAAAATGGGCAGGATGGATAATGGAAAGGGAGGATAATGGGCAGGGGAGATAATGGGCAAGGTGGATAATGGACAGCATGGATAATGGGCAGGGTGGGTAATGGACAGGGTGGATGATGGGCAAGGTGGATAATGTACAGGGAGGATAATGGGCAGGATGGATAATGGACAGGGAGGAAAATGGGCAGGGAGGATAATGGGCAGGAGGGATAATGGACAGGGAGGATAATGAGCAGGGAGGATAGTAGGCAAGGTGGATAATGGACAGGGAGGATATTGGGCAGGATGGATAATGGACAGGGAGGATAATGGGCAAGGTGGATAATGGACAGGGAGGATAATGGGCAAGGTGGATAATGGACAGGGAAGATAATGGACAGGGTGGATAATGGACAGAGTTGGTAATGGACCGGGTGGATAATGGACAGGGGGGATAATGGGCAGGATGGATAATGGACAGTGTGGATAATGGGTAGGGTGGATAATGGACTGGGTTGATAATGTGCAGGATGGATAATGGGCAGTGTGGATAATGAGCAGGGTGTGTAATGGACAGAGAGGATAATGGGCAGGGTGGATAATAGGAAGGGAGGATAATGGGAAGGGTGGATAATGGACAGGGTGGATAATGGACAAGGTGGATTATGGGCAAGGCGGATAATGGATAGGGTGGATAATGGACAGAGTGGATAATGGGCAGTGAGGATAATGGGCATGGTGCATAATGAGCAGGATGGATAATGGTCAGGGTGGATAATGGGCAGGTTGTATAATGGACAGGATGGATAATGTGCAGGCTGGATAAGGGACAGGGTGGATAATGGATAGGGTGAATAATGGGCAAGGTGGATAATGGGCAGGGTAGATAATGAGCAAGGTGGATAATGGACAGGAAGGATAGTGGGCAGGGTGGATAATGGGCAGAGTGGATAATGGGCAGGGTGGACCTCCTCCTAGGTGGTGCGCCCTGGCGATGTATTTTTTCCACCAGGTGCGTAACCTCAACTGCGACACGCAGCTCTTGTTCGTCGACCGTGACGGTTTGGAGGTCGCCCTCAAGACGCTGCCTGTCTTTTACCAGGACCTGATCACTGTTTGGAACAAGGTCGAATCGCGTCGCGCCTACCCTCCGGCTGGAGTAGCGGCTGTCGTCAGGGAGCCGTTGCTCAGGAATCCGCCCCTCCGTACTCGCGGGTTCGAGTGGCTGTCGGAGGGGAGGGCTGTGGCGGCGAGGGTGACCAGGGTCGGGGACGTGCTGGGTGCCGGGGGCCTGGGCTAGACGCTGCCGCAGGACATAGCGAGCAGGGCAGCGGTAGACGTCCGGTACATGGCCACCGCCATCCGACGCCTTAAAACGGCGGTGCTCGGACCCGACGTAGTGCACCAATTGGAGGACGCTCAGGTGTGCGGTGGGATCCCGTCCGCGCTCACCCCAGCCTGGACGGAATTTCACATTGGCCCCAAGGTCCCGTACTTCCCGCGGGAGCCTGTGCCCCACAACCTCAGCCGCCTCCGGAATTTTAATTTTGTCCCCTTAAGGGATATAAAAAGGAAGGCCCTGTATCGACTGCTGCTGCACACCGTCCACCTCTTCTCCCTCATCCACCGTCCGGACACGCCTTGGCGTGCCCATTTGCCACCGGGCGGTGGGGATCCCCAGTGGAGGGCTCTCTACGCGGGAGTCCTCCCCCTTTCTCTCGGGGATCTGGGGTGGAGGGTGCTGCACGCAGCAGTCCCCTGCAACCGCAGATTGCGGTGGTTCACGGACTCCCAGCCCAACTGCTTGTTCTGTGGCGCTGTGGAGTCCGTGGACCATGTATATATTGGGTGTGGGCGGTTGCGCTCCCTTTTTGATTTTCTCAAAAACCTTCTCTTCTGTTTCTGGCTGCACTTCAGTCCCACGCTCCTGATCTTCGGGCACCCGGTACGGAGGAGGGAGGGCAGGTCCGAGGACCTCCTCGTGGGTCTGCTCCTGGGCCTGGCCAAACTGGCCATCAACAGGTCCAGGCAGCGGGCCGTAGAGGGGGTCGTTAGGGCCGACTGCCTGCCCCTCTTCCGGGGTTACGTTAGAGCCCGGGTGTCTCTGGAGAAGGAGCACGCGGTGTCCACCAACACCCTGGAGTCGTTCAGGGAGAGGTGGGCGCCGCAGGGAGTGGAGTGCATCATTTCTCCCTCCAACTCTATTTTGATTTAGTCCCTACCCTCCCCTTCACTGTTTTGCTCACAAAGCATTGCCCTGTGGTTTGAAGGGCAGTGCTTGTCACTGGCCACTCGGGTGTTTTTTCTATCTTCCTGGTGGTGGAAATTGAATAAAGATTCGTGCACTTTGTGTCCTTTCACTGTGTCTCACACCTACACACACACACCATGGGTGCTGGGGAATAAAAATAAGCACTACCGCACTTAGGCGGTTGTGTGAAAAAAAAAGAAAAGAAAAAGAGAACAAAAAAAAGAATAAAAAAAAACAACAAGAAGAAGAAGAAAAAAAAAAGATTTATGCACTTTGTGTCTTTCACTGTGTCTCACACCTGCACACACACACCATGGGTGCTAAGAGAAAAAAAGAAGAAAAATAAACAGGGGATTCAAGCCCGGGTGTCAAAAAAAAAAGAAGAGAAAAAAAAAGTAAAAAAAAAAAAATGAGCAGGGAGGATAATAGGCAAGGTGGATAATGGACAGGGAGGATATTGGGCAGGATGGATAATGGACAGGGAGGATAATGGGCAAGGTGGATAATGGACAGGGAGGATAATGGGCAAGGTGGATAATGGACAGGGAAGATAATGGACAGGGTGGATAATGGACAGAGTTGGTAATGGACCGGGTGGATAATGGACAGGGGGGATAATGGGCAGGATGGATAATGGACAGTGTGGATAATGGGTAGGGTGGATAATGGACTGGGTTGATAATGTGCAGGATGGATAATGGGCAGTGTGGATAATGAGCAGGGTGTGTAATGGACAGAGAGGATAATGGGCAGGGTGGATAATAGGAAGGGAGGATAATGGGAAGGGTGGATAATGGACAGAGTGGATAATGGGCAGTGAGGATAATGGGCATGGTGCATAATGAGCAGGATGGATAATGGTCAGGGTGGATAATGGGCAGGTTGTATAATGGACAGGATGGATAATGTGCAGGCTGGATAAGGGACAGGGTGGATAATGGATAGGGTGAATAATGGGCAAGGTGGATAATGGGCAGGGTAGATAATGAGCAAGGTGGATAATGGACAGGAAGGATAGTGGGCAGGGTGGATAATGGGCAGAGTGGATAATGGGCAGGGTGGACCTCCTCCTAGGTGGTGCGCCCTGGCGATGTATTTTTTCCACCAGGTGCGTAACCTCAACTGCGACACGCAGCTCTTGTTCGTCGACCGTGACGGTTTGGAGGTCGCCCTCAAGGTGCTGCCTGTCTTTTACCAGGACCTGATCACTGTTTGGAACAAGGTCGAATCGCGTCACGCCTACCCTCCGGCTGGAGTAGCGGCTGTCGTCAGGGAGCCGTTGCTCAGGAATCCGCACCTCCGTACTCGCGGGTTCGAGTGGCTGTCGGAGGGGAGGGCCGTGGCGGCGAGGGCGACCAGGGTCGGGGACGTGCTGGGTGCCGGGGGCCTGGGCTAGACGCTGCCGCAGGACATAGCGAGCAGGGCAGCGGTAGACGTCCGGTACGTGGCCACCGCCATCCGACGCCTTAAAACGGCGGTGCTCGGACCCGATGTAGTGCACCGGTTGGAGGGCGCTCAGGTGTGTGGTGTGATCCCGTCCACGCTCACCCCAGCCCGGACGGAATTTCACATTGGCCCCAAGGTCCCGTACTTCCCGCGGGAGCCTGTGCCCCACAACCTCAGCCGCCTCCGGAATTTTAATTTTGTTTCTTTCCAGGATATAAACAGAAAGACCCTGTATCGACTGCTGCTGCACACCGTCCACCTCTTCTCCCTCATCCACCGTCCGGACACGCCTTGGCGTACCCATTTGCCACTGGGCGATGGGGATCCCCAGTGGAGGGCTCTCTACGCGGGAGTCCTCCCCTTTTCTCTCGGGGATCTGGGGTGGAGGGTGCTGCACGCAGCAGTCCCCTGCAACCGCAGATTGCGGTGGTTCACGGACTCCCAGCCCAACTGCTTGTTCTGTGGCGCTGTGGAGTCCGTGGACTATGTATATATTGGGTGTGGGAGTTTGCACTCCCTTTTTGATTTTCTTAAAAACTTTCTCCTCTGTTTTTGGCTGCACTTCAGTCCCACGCTCCTGATCTTCGGGCATGGAGGAGGGAGGGCAGGTCCGAGGACCTCCTCGTGGGTCTGCTCCTGGGCCTGGCCAAACTGGCCATCAACAGGTCCAGGCAGCGGGCCGTGGAGGGGGTCGTTAGGGCCGACTGCCTGCCCCTCTTCCGGAGTTACGTTAGAGCTCGGGTGTCTCTGGAGAAGGAGCACGCGGTGTCCACCAACACCCTGGAGTCGTTCAGGGAGAGGTGGGCGCCGCAGGGAGTGGAGTGTATTATTTCCCCCTCCAACTCTACTTTGATTTAGTCCTTACCCTCCCCTTCACTGTTTTGATCACACAGCATTGCCCTTTGATGTGAAGGGCAGTGCTTGTCACTAGCCACTCTGGTGGTTTCCTATCTTCCTGGTGGTGGCAATTGAATAAAGATTTGTGCACTTTGTGTCTTTCACTGTGTCTCGCACCTACACACACACACCATGGGAAAAAAAAGACAAAAAAAAAATGGGCAGGGTGGATAATGGGCAGGGTGGAATATGGGCAGGGTGGAATATGGGCAGAGTGAAAAATGGGCAGAGTGGAAAATGAACAGGATGGATAATGGAAAGGGAGGATAATGGGCAAGATGGATAATGGGCAAGGTGGATAATGGGCAGGATGGATAATGGACAGGGTAGTTAACGAAAAGGGTGGATAATGGCCAGGGCGTATACTGGGCAGGGTGGATAATGGGAAGGTGGGTAATGGGCTGGGAGGATAATGGGCAGGGTGGATAATTGACAGGGTAGGTAACGGAAAGGGTGGATAATGGACAGGGAGGATGATGGGCAGGGTGGATAATGGACCGGGAGGATGATGGGCAAGGTGTAAAATGGAAAGGGTGGATAATGGGCAGGGTGGATAATGGGCAGAGTGGAAAATGGGCAGGATGGATAATGGGCAGGGCAGATAATGGGCAGGATGGATAATGGGCAGGGTGGATAATGGGCAGGATGGATAATGGAAAGGGAGGATAATGGGCAGGGTGGAAAATGGAAAGGGTGGATAATGGGCAGGGTGGATAATGGGCAGGGTGGATAATGGACCGGGAGGATGATGGGCAAGGTGGAAAATGGAAAGGGTGGATAATGGGCAGGGTGGATAATGGGCAGAGTGGAAAATGGGCAGGATGGATAATGAACAGGGAGGATAATGGACAGGGAGGATAATGGGCAGGGTGGATAATGGGCAAGGTGGATAATGTCCAGGGAGGATAATGGGCAAGGTGGATAATGGGCAGGGAGGATAATGAACAGGGAGGATAATGGGCCGGAGGGATAATGGACAACGATAATGGACAATGGGCAAGGTGTATAATGGGCAAGGTGGATAATGGACAGGGAGGATAATGGGCAGGATGGATAATGGATAGGGAGGATAATGGTCATGGTGGATAATGGGCAAGGTGGATAATGGGCAGGGAGGATAATGGGCAGTGTGGATAATGGACAGAGAGGATAATGTGCAGGGTGGATAATGGGTAGGGTAGATAATGGACAAGGTGGATAATGGGAAGGTGGGTAATGGGCTGGGAGGATAATGGGCAGGGTGTATAATGGACAGAGAGGATAATGTCCCGGGTGGATAATGGACAGGGAGGATAATGGGCAGGATGGATAATGGATAGGGAGGATAATGGTCATGGTGGATAATGGGCAAGGTGGATAATGGGCAGGGAGGATAATGGGCAGTGTGGATAATGGACAGAGAGGATAATGTGCAGGGTGGATAATGGGTAGGGTAGATAATGGACAAGGTGGATAATGGGAAGGTGGGTAATGGGCTGGGAGGATAATGGGCAGGGTGTATAATGGACAGAGAGGATAATGTCCCGGGTGGATAATGGACAGGGAGGATGATGGACAGGGTGGGTAATGGGAAGGGTAATGGACAGGGAGGATAATGGGCAAATTAGAAAATGGGCAGAGTGGGTAATGAACAGGATGGATGATGGGCAAGGTGGATAATGGGCAGGGTTGATAATGGACAGGTTGGAAAATGGGCAGGGTGGATAATGGACGGGGAGGATAATAGGAAGGGAGGATAATGGGAAAGGTGGATAATGGACAGGGAGGATAATTGGCAGATTGGATAATGGACAGGGTGGACAATGGGCAGGGTGGAAAATGGGCAGGATGGATATTGGAAAGGGAGGATAATGGGCAGGATGAATAATGGACAGGGCGGATAATGGGCAGGGTGGATAATGGGCAGAGTGGATAATGGGCAGGGTGGGTAATGAACAGGGTGGATGATGGGCAAGGTGGATAATGCCAGGGTGGATAATGGACAGGGAGGATAATTGGCAGAGTGGATAATAGACAGAGTGGATAATAGGCAGGGAGGGTAATGGGCAGTGTGGATAATGGGCAGGGTGGATAATGGACAGGGTTGATAATGGACAGGTTGGAAAATGGGCAGGGTGGATAATGGGCAGAATGGATAATGGGCAGGGAGGATAATAGGAAGGGAGGATAATGGGAAGGGTGGATAATGGGCAGGGTGGATAATGGACAGGGAGGATAATGGGCAGAGTGAATAATGGGAAGGGTGGATAATGGGCAGGATGAATCATGGGCAGGATGGATAATGGACAGGGAGGATAATGGACAGGATGGATAATGGGAAGGGTGGATAATGGACAGGGAGGATAATGGGCAGAGTGGATATTGGGTAGGGTAGATAATGGACAGGGTAGTTAATGGGAAGGTGGATAATGGCCAGGGAGGATAATGGCCAGGGCGGATAATGGACTAGGAAGATGATGGACAGGGTGTATAATGGACTGGGAGGATAATGGGCAAGGTGGATAATGGGCAGGGTGGGTAATGAACAGGATGGATGATGGGCAAGGTGGATAATGGGCAGGGAGGATAATTGGCAGTCTGGATAATGGACAGGGTGGACAATGGGCAGGGAGGATAATGGACAGGGTGGAAAATGGACAGGGCAAATAATGGGCACGTTGGATAATGGGCAGGGTGGATAATGGGTAGGGAGGATAATGGGCAGGGTGGATAATGGGCAGGATATATAATGAGCAGACAGGATAATGGGCAGGGTGGATAATGGGCAGGATGTATAATGGGCAGGGTGGATAATGGACAGGGTGGATAATGGGCAGGGTGTATAATGGACAGGGTGGATAATGGGCAATGTGGATATTGGCCAGGGTGGATAATGGGCAGGGTGTATAATGCGCAGGGTTGGTAATGAATAGGTGGATAATGGGCAGAGTGGATAATGGGCCAGTTGTATAATGGGCAGGGTGTGTAAAGGGCGAGGTGTATAATGCCTTTCTTCAGGAATGAGGAAGGTGTGCCAAGCAGGCTAAGATAAAAGGTAGGGAGGAGGGACTTGGGGGAGGGGCGTTGGGAATGCGATAGGTAGAAGGTTGTACCTCCCACTTCCTCCAAACCTAAGGAGTAGCCATCGATACCGGCATGGGCCCCAGCTATGCCTGCCTCTTCGTCGGATATATGGAACAGTGCATCTTCCGCAGTTACACTGGCATCACCCCCCACCTTTTCCTCCAATACAGCGATAGCTGTATCGGCGCTACCTTGTGCTTCCACGAGGAGGTTGAACAGTTCATCCACTTTACTAACACCTTCCACCCTGACCTCAAATTTACCCGGAATGTCTCAGACTCCTCCCTCCCCTTCCTAGACTCTCCATTTCTATCTCGGGCAACCGACTCAACACGGACATTTATTATAAATCGAACGATTCCCACAGCTACCTAGATTACACCTCCTCCCACCCTGCCTCCTGTAAAAATGCCATCCCATATTCCCAATTCCTTCACCTCCGCTGCATCTGCTCCCAGGAGGACCAATTCCAATACCGAACAACCCAGATGGCCTCCTTCTTCAAAGACCACAATTTCCCCTCAGACGTTGTTGACGATGCTCTCCACCGCATCTCC